>NC_142286.1:33311156-33620753 GCF_965620075.1 Prunus avium
TTGTCATAGAGAATTGCATGCTGAATTGGAGTGTTCTTGGTAATTGCTTCACTTTTCAAACAACACTTTACATGAAGAATACTACCACCTCTCTTACTACTATACCCATAAATCTTTGTTTGAAATTGTTGTTTTGGTTAGCAAAGAATTGCAAAATCACCATCTTGCATTTTTGTTACAACAAATAAGAAGTAATCTTAGCCTATCATATTCTTTCATAGTTAGTAAAATACGGAATGGAAAAAATAAGAATAAAATACGTACATGTTTTATTCGGAAAATTTTGGCAAATTACAATTGAAAAGTTCGGTCACTATATAATTTTTTAATATATATATATTTTTAACTTTTTAATATATATTATTTTTATTCAATAATATGTGAAAATTATGTGTATAATAAGTTAATTTTGTGTGTATTATTGAAAATTTTGTAAAAAACACATGTATTAAACATGAACATACGTATATACGTGTATAATACAAGTATTGTACATTTTCTTGTTAAAAAATTTGTATTTGAACGAGTCTTTAAAATGTGTACAGAAAATGGATTTATTATTAAAAAATACATACATGCGTGTATGATACAAATATTACACTTGAAAATGCTAAAATTTTTATACGAGTAATAACTCTGGAAAAGTAAAAAATCAAAAGGGGACAATAAAAACTCAAGTAATGACCTAATAGTAATAGATATTATATTTTCACTCTATAAGTTACCGATAGGATATAGGTTTTTCACTCCATAACAAACACTCTTAAGTTGTTCCTGAATATATGCTATTGAGTTTTTGGGTTGTAAAGAATCGAATGTTAACTTCTTCGTGCTTGGCAGTATCGCAATTAATAATCTAATAAATTATCTTCTTTTCTGTGCTATAAGACACACACACATTGAGAAGCCACCATCCATTCACCAACAAAGTTGAGAGAGAAAGGCGATTCCGAAGAGAAGTTGACGACTACACCTAGTTCAGTGTTCTTAGTTTGTTTCATGTTTTCTTTTAAGAATATTATGATGCATATCCAATGACCATGACTAGCGAGAACACTCGGCAAAGCTAGGAGGATGCCTTAGTTTAATTATTCATGTGTTAGATGTTTAAGTTTTCAATTTTATAAGTTTAATTGACAAATTCTAAATCTCTGGTTAATTTGGATTTATTTGTTTAATTATATTGATTGATCACCTCTAGGGTTTGCCTCAAGGTTATGGTTATGTGCTAGAGTTAATAGGTTGCATGTTTTGTTTGCTCCTTGGGATTTTGAGTTGCAAATTTATTACTTGATCGTAATGCATTTCTAGTGCTTAACTTATGCCTTAATTCGGATAAATTACATTTAGGAAGACCTATGCCATAATACGGATAGTAATCATAATTTAGGAAAACTTGACTTAAGTGCGCTAAGTACGACTTAGGTAGGGAATCTTTGTCAGTTAACTTGTGAAATCGATTGCTTGCATCTAATTACATGAAAAAGATAACTAATGGCTGAATCCGATGCTTTGGTGTTTTTGTTCATTGTTAAATCCTTTTTCTAAAAGCTCCTAAGTTTCGTTATTTTTAGTTGTTTTCAATTAATTGTTTTCAAAACCAAAATCAAACTTGAGTGGAATCCTAATTCGTTTCTTTTCATATTCTTTTTCTATTCTTCTTTCTTCTTTCTTTTGTCGTATTTTGTTTTTTTATTTTTATTTCTTTTATTGTTTTGTTCCTTAATAGACAAGCTGTGCTTGGTTAATTAATTGGAATTTAATTCAATCTTTGTGGAACAAATTTGTACTTGCATATCTATACTAATCATTAATCTGTGCGCTTGGAAGATAAATTTGTTGAATTTAATATATTAATTTAGGTTGATTTTAGGCATAATATATAACAATTTAAGTAATTTTGGGATAAATGGCCAGTGTTTTAACCAAACTTTATTCAGAGTGAAGAAGAAGGAGAAGAAGGAAGAAATGAAACAATAGAGACGATTATAATAGGCTCAAGTATTGATCTCACACTACAAAAAAAAGTGACAACAGTCACCATTATTTGGTTTCATCTGGTAAAAAGTAAAAAATGTGACTAAATGCCTTCTTAGTCACCAAAAAAATCAAAAAAGGTGACTAATGCCTTTTGTCACGGCCACAAATATCACCAAATAATGGTGATTGTTGCCACATTTTTTTACTAGTGTTAGTGTCGGTACAAAGATTAGGCTAGCTATTATAGTATCTTGTTCTCTTACATAACCTTACATAAACAGTACAACTGACCAAACAAAGTTAATCTTGTCACACATGGCATCATCCTAATGTAGATCACACTACCATCGCATCAAGGTCGTGTTCGAAGAAACCAAGCATGAGATTCGGATTAAAGGCTGCGGTAGTGGAAAGACAAACCCATAAGCATGCATAATATATTGACACATTATTTTTTAATTCTGGTTTTTTACTTTTTATAGAACATTGGAGAAGAGTGCTCATGGTTCTAAAAGCAACATTAAAAACGAGTAGAAAGTAGTGAAGATACTACTCTTATATATATATAATACATAAACCAGCTACAATGACTTATGGTCAGTCCTTGGAGCAAGCTAGCTGGGGTCAAAATAGCCAGGTGATATTTGACCCTTTTATCTTGCACTCATGCTCGTGCATGGAAAAACATACATACATGGAGAGCTTATTCATCTATTCTTCTCTACCATACTTTAAGAACGAACGATTTCTATATGTACATAGTTCTCTCATACAGTGGGTTTAGCTCGGGGCCTTTCAGTTTCCTCCACCACCGCCACCGCCTCTGCCATAGCCGCCTCCTCCACCACCTCTCCCGTGGCCACCTCCTCCATAGCCGCCGCCTCCATGGCCTCCTCCTCCATAGCCCCCACCACGGCCCCCGCCTCCATAGCCGCCGCCTCCACGGCCTCCTCCTCCATAGCCGCCATGGCCTCCTCCTCCATAGCCGCCGCCACGGCCTCCTCCATAGCCGCCGCCGCCATATCCATACCCATCAGGCTGGTTCGTTTCAAGGCTGTCGCCTACTTCTTGAGGCTGATCATCAGCTTCAGGTTGCCGACAACATTGTGGGCCGCATCTATAGTAGCCATAACGAGTGCAACACCCGCAATATCGTTTTGCGTCATCTACAGGGTTCGCTTCCTGTGCCTCATCCACTGCACCAGCCACCAGCCATATATATGTGACGTTAGTGAGTATATATATTCGAAAAATATTAATACAAAACCAAATCAAATCAAATTCTTGGTACATATTTTGACTTCTTTTCTGGGTTGGTCGATTGTGTGATAAAAGGATCATGAATTCTAAGATTAACTGTCACATATGCATGCATGATGCACATATATATATTTGGCATAAAATCATATATTTGGTAAACCTTTCTTCTCATCTTTGGATGTCTCAGCCGCAACAGTGGAAGAGATGAGAACAACAGAGCCAAGCACAAGAAGGCCCAGCAAAATGAAAGCCTTGAAAGTCATGACTTGTCGAAATCTTATGCTACTAAAAAATCTCACAAGAAAGATTGCTAGTTTAAGGCAGAAGATGCGAATGAATGTTATGCTTTGCCGATCACCACTGTTTATAGTGCTGGGAGATCCCACTAGACGACACCAGCCATTACGGTGGCATGCATCGTTTACGAGTAAAAGACGCAGATTTTAGTCAGCAAAGTTTGACTTCCCTTGATATATAAATAATAATATTATGCAATATCTTCCAATTCTTATCATGATGACTTCTCCTAGGCTTGATATATCAAAACACTCTTGTTATTCAAGCGAAGACACGTGTCTAGGTTGAGCTCAGCTCAGCATGCATGTCTCAGAGTACTTGCTAGCAATCTGGGTAGCCATGCCATGAAGACTGTATCCAGCTAGGGGCCGTGTAGCTGGTTGTTGGGCATCAAGTTGACTATCATCAATTTATTCAATCTTATCTAAATTTTTTAAAATAGTACTTGGTCAAAATCCAATCCAATTTCTCTCTTCTTTTTTTTTTGTCCTTCGAGTTCGGATATAGTGTATTTTGTTTTGTGAGAGATTGATAGATGATGAGATTGAGACTCATGCATGCTCTATAGATATATAAGAGATTGGGGCATGCATGTGAATTTGGACACCTACACACACTCACACATGTAGATACATTTACATATGTAGACATGTATCTTCAATGAGAGAGTTTCGAAACACCTAAATGTAGATATAGCGTCAAACATGTACATGTGGATAAATTTTAGCAGAGCGATGAGATTGTTGGACTTGCTACGTGGATAATCTTGGAATCTTGTTATCATTTTAGAATGTGAGCATCCAACTAAAAATGAATTGAACCAACCGAAAAATGAATTGGCAATGAATGAAGAGACCTAAGCTCTTTTAACCACTTGATGTTATGCTTTCACCTCAAATCACATATATTTTAACCCCAAACAATACAATTATTATTAGATTGAGTTGGTAATACAAGAAGATCTACTATAGATTTTGTTGTTTTCGTAAGTCCTACTCTAGTTTCGTGGCAATACAAGAAGCAGAACTCTATTTCTCGAAGTTCAACAGAAGTTGAGTATCGATGTTGTTATAAATGCTAAACTTATCATCTTTTTATATCACATTAGAGAAGTGATACACAATATTATATATATGTGTGCGCCCACAAGGAGTCACTAGAATAATGAATAACTTAATTAACCTTTCTTCTCATCTTTGGATGTCTCATCTGCGACAGTGGAAGAGATGAGAACAACAGAGCCAAACAGAAGGCCCAACAAAATGAAAGCTTTGAAAGTCACGACTTGTCGAAATCTTATGCTTACTAAAAAATCTCACAAGAAAGATTGCTAGTTTTAAGGTAGAAGAAGGGAGTGAGCGTTAGGCCTCGCCGATCGCCACTGTTTATTTATATTGCTGGATGTCCCACTAGCCGATCGCCACTGTTTTATACCACATTGTTACGACACCAGGCAATGTACGTTTGACTTAACTGACATATATTGATATAATATTAAGCAATATCTTCCAGTCTCAAAACACTCTAGTAATTCAAGCAAAGACACGGGTCTAGGTTCAGCTCAGCTTGCATGTGAATTTGGACACATACATATAAAATATTTATCGATAATATTTCGATATTATTATCGTCAACGAAACGTAGATATATTGACAGAGAATGTATTATCTTTTATACCTAATTGAAATTTGTATTGAGTTTTTGTTTGGATCTAAATATAGGTTCAGATGATTGGTTATTCCGTGTGGCTATTGTAATTGAGCATTTCGACTTTCGACAATAATATTTGTATTGTTTGGAAAAAAAAAACGTGTGTATTATTTGTATACACGTAACATGAAACGAGCGCTATTGTTTTCTTGGACTGATTATTTTTATTTTGGGTCCTTAATTGGCATATCTATACAAGTTTTTTTTCCCACTAATAAATTTTTCTTACGTGGCAAAAAAAAATAAAAAAAATCCACGTTTCACATATGCCATAAAGACTGTGTAGCCAGATGGGTGCAGGGTTGTTGGTTGTTGGGCATCAAGTTGACCATCAATTTATTCATTCTTATCTAAATGATTAATAGTCTCTACTTGGTCAAAATAAAATAAAATCCAATCCAATTTTTGTTTTTCTTTTTTGTCCTTTCAGTTCAGATGTTGTGTATTTCTGAGAGATATTGATAGATGATGAGATTGAGACTTATATATGTAAGAGATTGGGGGCCACGGGAGAACAAGTTGTGCTTCTTTGCTTTAAATGACCAAAGCAAGAACCAAACTGCCGAAAATATCTCAACCCCGGAGTTGAATATGCCCAAAACACTCTTCTTCTCTCGGTTCTGTCGGATCTAGAAGAGTGAAAAAAAAAAAATGACTTGCAAACTAGATATTTCATGTTCAAGTGATCAAATGATATCAGATTCAATTGATTTTTTGTAGATATGATCTTTGAATGAATATCTACAAAATAAACGGTTTGAATTAGTAAAATATAATACATAATGGGTTACAAGGGTGTTCATCAAATAAACTTATTTGAGGAATCCCTCAATGGAAGCTATATATATATATATATATATATATATTACATTTTATCAGTGAATTTGATTGCGATGTGTGAGTTCAGAGATATCTGACATCCCATACATAAGAGCAAAATTTGGAAGAAAAAAAAAAGTTGAACAAATTGCATATAATTATAAACATTAATATGTCATTGATTTCTTAAATCATCGATCGATGACATGCATTACACAAGTACGTGAATACGACCACCAAAATTAAAGAGCATATCATCAGCTAAGCACTCATGATAATTAATTTAATTTAATTTTTTGCATGCCTCGCTTATGAAGTTTTATTCATATAAATACTGCGAGGAATCAAGTACTTCAAGCATTGAGCGCATGCATCTTCAGATCTACACTAATTATACATAATTATCCAAGTAATTAAACACACACTGCATGCACATATGCACATATGCAGACTATTTGGACGATCACAAAGACATCTTATCATCTAAGTAAAATAGAGTTCATAATATAACCTTGAGAAGTATGCCCATTCTTTATCCTTTACTAGTGAACAACTTGTTAACTTAACTGTTTAAACCTACTCAAGGACAAAAAAACCAATCATTGCTACTGACAATGACTTTGGTTTTTATCAGTTATTACTACTCGATTATATTTCACTCAAGCAAAAAGCAAAAGAAGAAACAGAAAAGAAAGAAATGCCAAGACAAGCAACTAATGCTCACTTTGCTCACTTTGGTCTGCATAAATAGACAAAAAGATAAAGAGAGAGAGAGTTCATTGAATTGAATGATACCATTGGAAAATATTAGTATTACTACAACTACATGCCTAGAACTACTACTAGAAGATACAAACATGAATGCAATTATGCAATGTAGGGTAAGCTGCAAGAAGGGAATGAAATAACAGTAAAAATACTATCTAGTAGCTTAGGGCAAGGCATAGAAGAGTTCAAGAATGAGATGCTGTTGATCTCCAAACTCCAACATAAAAATCTTGTTAGGATCATGGGCTACTCTGTCTAAGAAAAGAAAATTCAAATCTCCCAAAACCAGAGATCCCACAGTACCTACTACAGAGCTCTAATCATACTAATCATATAACTGTAACTAATCCTACGTTGAAGTCCAATTCTATACTACATAAAACTCAACAAACCCTAACCTAGGCTGATTTCGATTGAATTCAATCAAAATCAAATTAGAAATACACATAAAATCTAGATTCAATCAAATCAAATCAGAATGCAAATGGAAACCAAATTCAATCAAATATAATCAAACATTCACATAGAATCTACAAAAATAACCCCAATAAAATCAAGATAAGGAAATCTAGAATCCAAATCAACTCTAAAGCTATAAGAAAACTCATAATCAAGAATTGGGGGTTAGGGCTTTAGAGCACTTTTGGAATGTCACTGAGAATTCAGCTTTGAAGCAATAGGGCTCTAGCAATAGTCTTCTCGGGAACGAGAAACTGAAGCTCTTGATTAACGAGTATGACACGCAGAGAGAGAATTCAGAAATTGTGAGAGAGAATCCAGAACTTTTGAGAGAGAGATGGAGAGAGAAGCGAAGAGAATGTTCACGTCTGAATGACAAATAAAACGAGGGAAATTAAAAAATTCTTATGTTTTTAGCGGATTGCAAATATATTATTGGGGGTTTTCCGAAAAAAAAAAATGAATTGCAAATTACGACATACTCAGTCGCACGCCATAATATATATAAGAAAAACAAAATTTGCATTCACGGCGTATATACAATCATGCCGTTAAAAAACACAAAAATTACCTTTTTTAAGGCGTGTTTTCATATGCCGTAAATATCAGTTATTAAATGGTTGTTTGGGTCTGAATATGGGTTTCGATGATTAGTTATCCCGTGTGACTATTGTAATTGAGCATTTCGACCTTCGTCAATAATATTTGTAACGTTTGAAAAAAAAAAACAAAAAAACCCGTATATATTATTTGTATACAGGTAACATGAAACGAGCGCTACATATACAATAAGCAGAAGATCATATATGTACAAACCGAATGTGAACTCAGCTATTGTTTTCTTGGACTGATTATTTTTATTTTGGGTCCTTAATTGGCATATGTATACAAGTTTTTTTTTTCTCACTAATAAATTTTTCTTACGTGGCAAAAAAAAAAAAAAAATCCACGTTTCACATATGCCATTAAGACTGTGTAGCCAGATGGGTGCAGTGTAGCTGGTTGTTGGGCATCAAGTTGACCATCAATTTATTCATTTTTATCTAAATGATTAATAGTCTCTACTTGGTCAAAATAAAATAAAATCCGATCCAATTTCTGTTTTTCTTTTTTGTCCTTTCAGTTCAGATGTAGTGTATTTCTGAGAGATATTGATAGATGATGAGATTGAGACTCATATATGTAAGAGATTGGGGGCCAGGAGAACAAGTTGTGCTTCTTTGGTTTAAATGACCAAAGCAAGAACAAAATTGCAGAATATATCTCAACCCCAGAGTTGAATATGCCCAAAACACTCTTCTTCTGTCGGTTCTAGAAAAAGACATTGACTTGCAAACTAGATATTTCATGTTCAAGTGATCAAATGATATCGGATTCAAGTGATTTTTTATAGAGATGATCTTTGAATGAATATCTACAAAATAAACAGTTTGAATTAGTAAAATACAATACGGAGTGGGCTACAAGGATGTTCTAACTTATTTGAGGAATCCCTCACTGGAAACTATATATATATATTTTTACATTTTGTCAGTGAATTTGATTGCGATGTGTGAGTTCAGAGATATCTGACATCTCATACATAAGAGCAAAATTTGGAAGAAAAAAAAAAGTTGAACAAATTGCATATAATTATAAACGTTAATATGTCATTGATTTCTTAAATCATGATGACATGCATTACACAAGTACGTGAATATGACCACCAAAATTAAAGAGCATATCATCAGCTAAGCACTCATGATAATTAATTTAATTTAATTTTTTGCATGCCTCGCTTCTGAAGTTTTATTCATATAAATACTGCGAGGAATCAAGTACTTCAAGCATTGAGGGCATGCATCTTCAGATCTACTAATACATATAATTATCCAACTAATTAAACACACACTGCATGCACATATGCAGACAAGTGGCCTTAATCAGTTAGTTAACTTAGTTTTGAGGTTGTGCATCAACGGCCTCATTAGCATGGTTGCAGCACCTTACGCACTCTCTTCCATTGTAACTGCGCCTGCAGCAACCATAGTAGCAACGCCCTCCTCCTCCTCCTCCTCCATATCCACCGCGTCCCGGGTTACCACCGTAACCTCCATGACCCGGGTTGCCACCGTATCCCCCACGACCCGGATCTCCCTGGTACCCTCCACCATATTTAGCATCACCTACATTGGGATTTGTAGCTTCCTCCGCAGCTGCAGGTCATGTAATATAACGTGCATTTAACAAAAGATCATGGTGATTAAATGCCTCAAATATTTGTAGTAAGTAAACTACTTTGCTTTATTGTTAAGGAAAAGCGAAGCAAATTAAGCTCACCATTTGCGGCCACTTCGGAGGAGATGAGAAGGACAATGGCAAGTAAAAGACCACAGTAAATGAAAGCCTTGGAACCCATTTTACTTCAATTATTCAAAGAGAGAGAGACTAGAATGCTTTGGAAAGGAGGAACCATGCCTCTATTTATAGGGAGAGATTGAGAGAGAGATAAAGGGAAGGGAAGTGCATGTATATCTGTATGTCTATAAGATAACCTCACACCGGCACAGTCTAGTTGGGGGGTTGAAGAATTGCCTTCCAATTGATTAAATTTAAAAGTATATATATCATTACTTAGTTCTCATTGCTTCTGTATCCATTTTCATCATATTATACTTACAATGAAAAAAAGAAATCGAAGTTTGGTTATCAAATAAACAAGAAAAGAAATCAAAGTTTTAACTTAGCCTAATTCTAACTCATTGCCTTACTCGATCATCTCTCACAACTTGGATTTAACTCTATAAACCAAAGGTGGCGGCAAATTAAGCTTAGAAATGAGGGATGCATAATATTAAAGCTAATTACTATAAATCAAGATATACAGAAACAAATATGATCAGACGGGTTTATTGCAGAATTGGTATATCTAATTGCATTACATTGATGAACCAAATTATTCTTGTGAGCGTCATGAGTGACGTAAATTGAATCGGATTCCTATCAAATGTCATTTACTCTTGTGAGGGCTCAGGGATCCATGCAAAATTATACACATGGAGTTTTGCAGTGAGTCAGAAAGAAGATCATGGAAGCATGGGGCTCATTTTCACCCATACAAGCCAGTTATGTATAGGCAGCTTGCATTAATTGCTCTAGAGTGTTCTAGTCAAATATATACGCAGTGTTATTAATTCATGCTTTAAAATATATAGAAAGCAGATTTCACTCTAAAATAAAGGGAGATTCACTATTATACCCAATATAGGAGCCTAAATGATAAAAAACCCCTATATGAAATGGACTTTAGAAACACATCCAAAGTCCATTTACAACTTAACATAAAGGTTTTTAATTTCTTTTAAATTACAAAACTGTCATAGATTTCTTAAAACAAACTCAACCCCAAAACCTCATAAAAAGGCCCAAAACACTCAACAGGGCATCAAAGTAATTTAATAATCAAAATTAAATTCAATAGGGCCAGTTGTCATTTTTTGGGTGTTTTTTGGGTTTGTTTATAGAAATTAAATGGTGTAGGATTTATTTATACTTTTAGTGTTAAGAATGGGTATATAACTAAATCTATATATATAAAGTAAAAGGTAGAGAATGGTGAAACATTCAAAATACCAGAAAATGCCCTTGGTTAATTCAAACAAGAAGAATTGCAATTATTTATTAAATGAGGATAATATGGTAAATTCACTTTTTTTCATACTAAAAAAATTAAAATTAAAAAAAAAATCAGATAATGGATCCAACTATTATGGAAAATAAATACACATTTTTTCTTTTCTTAATTCTAAAAACTAAAAAAAGAAGAGATTTTCTATTTAAACCCCACACTTCTCTTAGTTCACCCCATGTTCTAAGTTCACCCCAACTTTTAATTTAAAATTTCACAATTTCTAAGTAAACCCCACTATCTTCCCAAACTACCCTTAAATACACCCAAAAAAAAAAAAACACAGCTGCATCGATATCAAATATAATGTACTGTACCAAAAAAACACAACTGCATCAATATCATAACACAGCTAAAACAAGGAAAGATACCAAATTTCTGGTTGGAAAACTTATATGATATGACAAAGCAATCCATTGCTCATAGCCAAAGTAGAAGTACTTGTCTTTTGATATACGACACACCCAGCAAATTGTAGGACCATTATCAAAGCTTGGGCTTCTCTCCCTCTTCTCAGCAGGATAATAAAAACCCAACTTAACAATATTCCATGAATCTCTTGGTTTCGTGCCTTTTGAATGTGTATGTCAATTAATATAATATGAAGAAAAATTCAAGTTACCCCATACTTTCTAGAGAAAGAGAGAACAGTTTTACCAAAACATCAGGTATAAATTTTAAATCAAAAATTAAAACAATCAAGCAATCAACAGCAAAGAGTACAAAAAAAAAAAGCAATACAAAGGGAAGAGAATAAGATCATTACAGCGAAACAATCAACAAGTCTTTCCATCAGCTTCAGCGCATATTTCAAAGAGGTAGGCTCGTCAATGTTCTACGTCTTTAAAAGAGAAAAGTAATCTGGCATAGGATGTAGAAGAGTTTGTATTTTTTTTTAAACTTAATTTGAAGAGTTGTGGGGTGTATGTATAGATGTACTATGGTTAAGTATTAAGTTAGATGACCTTTTTTGTCTTTTTACACAATAATAAAACTTACAGCTTAATGATTTAAGTATTGGGGTGAACTAAGAGAAGTGGGGTTTAAATAGAAAATCTCAAAAAGAAAACCAATTGGCACACGAGTGAGCGTGTGGCAAGGGGCTAGTATCTCTAAAATAAATGGGCAATGAAGAGTAATCCAACAAGATCCTTGGAGTCAGAAGGATCTACATATCTCCAAAAGAATGCCAGACTGCTTCCCATTATATTCACAATCACAGCAGCATGTAATGCAACCATCGACAAGGTGAAATGAGAGGTGGCCAAAACCACACCCAAAGAAGAATTTTGCATACCAACCTGCGAGTGTCAAACATGTAAATGAAGGATTAGTGTTGCATGCCAACCAACATTTATGAAAGTTTTGACATTTCAATCTGAGCATAAAACAATGAAGATCTTCTATGAACTTACAATAAAGTTGAAGAAGAGAATTTTTATATCTTTATTACCAATTTGACCAAAGCCGAAACAAAACTGGAACACAAGGATTCACAGAAAGCCAGATCATGTCTTAAGGTTTACATTCTATTTGATTAATACATCAACTGATATTGCTCGTCTTTGTGCTTCTCTAAACCCGCAAACAGCTGCTGATATATACCTGCAAATTAAGACTCTCCTTGATCAAAAAAGACTCCTCAAGTTGCACATTTGCACCGAAAAAACTCCAAAACAAACTAAACAAACAGGCCCAGCACCACAACCTCAAAGAATATTTGTATGAGTGCAAACTCTGCCAACAATGCTTGTATACAAAACTAGCTTCTATCGCCATATGTCAAATTAAAATCCACATAGACAAAGAAGATTGAATATATACTTTCTTACTGCAAAAGCTTTTATGGCTATGAAGTCATTATGACAGCAAACTACAGTTTCTCAACTGTTGCTTACAAATTATGAATACTTTGTTTTTTTTTTTGTGGTGAAAACCAAGGTATCCCCCGCGCGATTGCGGGGACTAACCCTCGAGGTACTGTCGGGCGCAAAGCGGGGACCTCTCCCAACAAAGTCTGCTCTATTCGCAAGCGCCTGGGATCGAACCCAGGACCTCTTGTTTAAAGGATCCAAGCCCCTTCCACTTGGACCAACTCCTGTTGGTAATACTTTGTTTTTTCAAAGTATAGTTAACTTCACTCAATAATTCATATATCAAACTTGACAGAAGCTAAATCAAAGAGCAATAATACACTAATACAAGGCTACAACGCTATTTTTTTATAATTTTTGAGCTAAAATTAGAGTGAATCTTTACATACTGAAAACAATGTATACATTACCTTGAGCTTTTTCCACAACAACACACTTAACAATTAAAGTCACCAACAGTTAAAGGCAACTTATCACACAAAGAAACCAGCAATATGTACTAACAGCACAGAAACAATAACCACCCCAACTTCTCCGGATAACACTGTCTCAGCATGAGCCACTAGAGACAGACAAGCCGGCAATGTTACAACAACCACTGACGCTTTGAGACGGACAACATTCTCAGAGAATACATTGGCCCACAAAACAAAATCTAGTATGTTTGAGAACAGCAAAAAGTGGTGCAAAAGGTATCACAATTTTAACCACTGCAGGAAATGCACTCTGCATATAAGAACCAAACAAAATTGGAGCAACAACGACCTACAGATGACAGAATAGAGACCATAAGCCCCATCTGATGGATAATATAATATTACTGAAGTTTATTATATTTAACTTAACCTGCATGGTGGTGGTGATTGACAGTTTGGCAGCATCCACAGGAACGTAAGTCCCTGCCAATATCTTTGTTAGTAGAGGAGTCAGGGCTATTGCCCCAAGAGTTGTGCATACCGTCATTACAATAGACAAATAAAGGAACATCCCCTTGAGCAATTAAGGTCACCTGAAAGGCTATTTCATAAAAAGCATTGAATGGAGTTGAATAAACGGCCTAGGTGGGGGCTAGGCGATGGCTGGGCGGGCACTAGGCGGGTTAGGCGGGGGCTAGGTGGGCAAGGCGGGGGATAGGCGGGCGAGGCGGGGGCTAGGTGCCAAGTGGGCTAGGCGGGCGCTAGGCAGGGTAGGCGGTCTAACTACTACAAAAAGGGCAAAAGACGACCAGTAAACAACGACGGTAGATCAAAAAACCGTCGTTGTTTTTTAAAAGACGACGGTAATAGAAACCCGTCGTAGAAACATACTTTAAACACCTAAAAAACGGCACACGTATAGATATTTTGAAACCACGACGCACCAAATTAAAAAAGCGTCGTCTTATTACAAAGGTATTTTCAGAGTTAAAATCTGAACCTAAAAACAACGACTGCATCTATGAAATCACCGCCGTAGAAAGTAAAGACGACGATATAAAAATAAGACGCCGTGTTAATTAATTAATAAACACGACCCAATTTTCTTAGTCAGCGACGCATAAATTCAAAGGAATCTACGACGGTTAATTACAAAAAAAATCGCCGCTTTAAATTAAGTTACCACGACTGTAAATATAAATTTATCGACTTTTTAATTATAATATACTACGACGGTATCCATAACTCTACTGTCGCATAATTGTACTAACCACGACGGTTTGTTAAATTAACGACGTACAAATTTTATGCAATTATTCGTCTATCATTACCAGAATGAACTCTGTTCCTCATCATAATCGAACCAGAATGAACAAAGGCAATGTTTTAGAAGTGGATGATGTGCCAATTACTCTCACAAGGAGTTTGAGGGCAAGAAGCTTGTCTCAGCCGCCAAGGAAGGTCTCAAGCTTGATGAGAGTGAAGACGAGGCAAAGAAGAAGGAAGAGTTGAAGGAGAAGTTTGAGGGACTCTGCAAGGTTGTGAAGGATGTTTTGGGTGACAGAGTGGAGAAGGTTGTGGTGTCTGACCGTCTGACCGTCTGACCGTGCTGGACTGCCAACATGGAAAGAATCATGAAGGCTCAGGCCTTGAGGGATAACAGAGCGGCTGGGTACATGTCGAGCAAGAAGACCATGGAGATCAACCCAGAGAACCCCATCATGGAGGAGCTGAGAAAGAGGGCTGATGCAGACCTTGTTCTCCTTTTGTGCAGAAAGACAATATTTAGATGATGTGTGCGTGTTTGTGTCTTTCAGATACACAAACGCGCCCACACATCAACATCCAAACTGAAAAATGAAAGCGAGATAAGACAGAGAGGTGATGTGCCTCCAGAGAATTGAGAAAAAGTTGAAACCCTAATTGAAAAATGAAGACGACAGAAAGACAGAAAACCCATTATTTATAAACAAATCTTATATACCACGTCGGTGTTTTAAAATATAGACGTTTATATATAACATACACGTCCTTTAAATTTAAAATAAGGTCGTATAAATTATTTAACAACGACGCTATATAAAAACGACGTTGTAATTTTTTGGAAAATTAATTTATTGTGTAATTAAAAAAATTACACGTCGGTATGAGTAATTAAAACGACGTGGTATTAATTTGTAACGTCGTTATTATTGAATATAAGGTCGTTTGGTAAATTGGAAAATGACGATTCATCTTTTTTGAAGAAACATGCGTCGTGTAATTCGATTTCAAAACGTCGTTTCATTAAAACATACCGTCGTTGAAAGTAATATTATAGGGCAGTGTTAACAATAGCGCCGTATAATGTATCATACTAGGGCGCATACTATTAATAGCGTCGTTGTTATGAAAAGGTTTTTTTTTATTATTTTAAACTTTTCGCCTTCTTGACCCATACTTGCATTGGTTCCAAACCCGAGAAAAACTTTCAAGCTTTTCTCATTTTTCATTCTCCAAGAACTGTTTCAAACTTTCAAGCTTATCTCCTCTTCGTCTTCATCTCTGAACTGAAACACCAAACTCCAGAAGAAAGCTTTCATCGCAAGCAAAGGGTAAGCATTTCTGGAAGGATTTTTGTTCCTGTTTTGCATGCGCATATCATTTTCTTTTTTTTTAAATCTTTTTACATTTTTTCTTTCCAAGTTTGATAAAATTTGCAGACAAAGACGAAAAGTTTCCAAGTTTGAACACTACTCTGGTTCTTTTACTTCAACTAAATAAGACGACGGTGGCTTATTATTTACGTGGTTAGATTTATAGACCACGACGGTTCGTCAGTCACCCTAGCGTCGTGTGAAAGTGTTCGTCGTTGTTTTTTAAAATGATATCCTTTTTTTGTTTTTGATTTTTAAGGATATCATTTTAAGTTTCCAAGCTTTCATCGCATGTTCGATTTCTCTGAACAATGGTTTTTGTTTCGAAAATCTTTTTAATTATTTTTCTGCTGAAAATATTTTACGTTGTTCCTAATTTGTTTTTGTGGTATAGACGACGGTATATTAATATTTACGTCGTTTTATTTTCAATACCACGGCGAATGTTTATTATTAACGTCGTTGTAATATTTAATACTCTGTTTTTATTATATCATAAGACGTCGGTTGTTTATTATTGACGTCGTTGTAATATTTTATCACGTCGGTGATTAATTACCGTCGTGTAAAATTATTATTACGTCGTTTGTTTTGTTCTTACGTCGTTCGAAATATTATAATACGTCATAGTTTATAAATAATCGTCGTGGTTTTTCTTAATTTCACTGATATATTTTCACTTGCAGGTTTAATTTGTCTGTAACCATGGTTTCTCAATCCCAAAGTAAGGAGTCTGGTTTGAAAAAAAATGAATTCTCGAAGAAGGAGCTTAGAGTTGTAAATCCTCAAACCAAGGCCTCGAAGAAGATGAAGCTTGTTTCATCTTCTGAGACAGAACCAGCCAGCACGGCAACTATTTCTGAGGAGGCAAAGTCAGGTCGGGGTATGAGCACAATGCCCCGTGTTGTGCAGAGAAAAATTCAGAAAATCAAGCCTGTTGTTGAGTACAATGAAGAAGGGAAACCTTATGGCCGTGCACATAATGAGATGCAGTCCTACATTGGTGTGTTGGCACGCTCCAGAGTCCCACTTGTGGACAAGAAATGGGTTCAAATATCCAAGGATATAAAAGAGCAAATTTGGGAAGCCGTTGACATGGCTTTTGTGGTTGGTAAAGGGGGCAAGCAAATGGTGCTATCTTCTGCCGCCAAGAAATGGAAAGATTTCAAGTCCACACTAACGAGGTTTCATATCCTTCCATTCATCAAGGAGCAGGATAGATTAAGGCAGCCCCCTGAAACATACAAATTCATAGAGAAAGCTCAATGGGATGCCTTTGTAGCTTCAAGGTTATCTAAAGAATTTGAGGCTGTGCATGAAGAACAATCACAGAGGAGGGAGAAACTCGAGTACAATCATCGATTGTCTCGAAAAGGATATGTTGGTTTTAAGGAGGACTTGAAGGAAATCATGCCTGGGGTAGATATTGATCGATCTACCTTATGGAAAAAAGCAAGAGAAGACAAACATGGTAACATCCCGGATCCAAAGACTGCAGAGAAAGCAAAATTAATTGTAAGCCTACTCACTCTGTTTTAAAAATTTTATTACGTCTGCTGTTATATTTTTCCGTCGTGTGAAAAGTTTTACTACGTCGAAATATTTTAAAAGCCGACGTTAAAGGTCTGAATCTGGAATCCATGCTCTGTTTTTTGTAATTATAACATAAGACGTCGGTGTATTATTATTGACGTCGTGTTAATATATTAATAACGTCGGTATTTAGTTAGCGTCGTCTTAAATATTATATTACGTCGATTGTTATGTTATTGAGTCGTGTGAAATATTATATTACGTCTATTTTTTATAAATAACCGTCGTTTGTTTCCTTATTCTGACTTTTTATTATGTCTTTTTGTTAGGATGATTTGCAAAAGCAAGTCTCTGAAGGCACAATTTCTCTGTCAGGATCCAATGATGTTTTGACAATGGCTTTGGGTCCCGAGCATCCAGGAAGAGTTAGAGGTGTAGGGGCTGGGGTTTCCCCTAAGCAATACTTCAACTTACCTAGACAACAGAAGGTTAGGTTTGTTGATCAATTGAAGGAAAGTGTAAGACTTGTCCTTCAAGAAGAGACTTTGAAAATGGAGGCTAGATCAAGGGAAGAGAGTTTAAAGATGGAGGCTAGGACGAAGCAATTGGTAGAAGCTGAGAGGGAAAATTTGCTGAGTCAGCTTTCAAAAATCATCCCCAATTTTGATCCAAGCCTGCTGAAACTGAATACATTGTCCCAAATCCAAGGGCAAAGTCCTAAAAATCCAATGTCTGACAAAGCAAGCTGTTCTGGGGCACTTGATGTTAGAGCCCTACAATATGAGGAGGATACTGCCAAGAATGGGGAACAGCAGGAGGAAATGGTAACGTCTTTGAACTTTGAATTTTCTGTTTCTCTGTTTATATTTACCGTCGTCTGTTAATGTTTACCACGACGGTTTATTTATTTGTTTTAATTTTTCTACAATGTCATTTATATATTTCTTTATTTCTTATAACAGAAATCAGGGGAAGTTGAAAAGAGAGTAGAAGGAAAGATACTTGAGATAGTTGAACAGGTAAATTCTCATAACTTTGCTTTTTTCAATTTTTTTTTTTCAATAAAGGAATTACCACGACGTTTAATGAATGTTACACGTCTGCAATTATTTAATTGAATGTTTAAATTGTTGTACAAGCTTAGATACCGTCGTAGTATATGAAATACCACGACGTTTATTATTTACCGTCGTGTGATTAAATATACACGTCTGTAATTATTAAATACCGTCGTTTGTTATTATTACCACGACGGTTTAATTTAATTGTTTTACTTTTTTTTTTTGCCCTTTTTGTACTATGTCTTATATATATTGAGTTTATTTCTTATAACAGAAATCTGGGGATCGTGAAAAGATTGAAGAAAAGAAAGATGAAAAGGTAAATTCTCTTAACTTTGCCTTTTTCATTTCTTTTTCAAGTTTCAGACGTCTATATTTTCTTTCAACCGTCGTTTGTTTTAATTGAATGTTTAAATTATTGTACAATCTTTCTTATATATATATCTCTTTATTTATTAAAACAGCAATCCAGTGTTGGAGAAAAGAAAATTGAAAAGGTAAATTCATTAATTATGAATTTTGCATTTGAATTAGACGTCGGTTTTATTTAAACGACGTAATAAAGTATTCATTACGACGGTATTTTGTTACCGTCGTGTAACTCATTTTAAGACGACGTTTTGTTATTTAAACCGTCGTTGTTATTTATTTACCACGTCACTTATGTTGCTTTATTTGTTCAAACAGAGTACTGAAGTACCAGATTATACAAAGCTGGAGTTGCCATCTTCTTTACAATCCCTTTGTAGTTATGTTGAATCGACACTAAAGCCTCAGGAGAAGGCTATGAGCTTTATGATTGAGAAGGAGGTGTTTGGCATAGATCGTAACACCTTCGTCTTGCATGAAGATATTACCCAATTTGCTGGCATGGAAGAAATTGGGGCTACTGTCGTTGCAATATATATGAGGTTTGTCCTTATCAAATATTCATTTGACACTCTCCTTTTGTTTAAAAAAAAAAACACTCATGGTTTCAATTCATATATTTAGGTGCCTGTTTGATCATCTGAAAGCTGCAAATATGGTGAATATGGTTGGCTTTATAGACCCTGCTCTAGTTAGTGCTGACGCTGGTTCATTAACTGAAAGATCACGTCTCGTAGCCAATCGTCTTCAAAAAACAGATGGTGAACAGATATTCCTGATGCCTTACAATCCAGGGTTAGTCTCCAAAACAAAAAACAGGATTTTGTTTGTATGATGCTCTGCATATAACACTATTTAACCTTTATATTTATTTTGTGCAGCCGTCATTGGGTCTTGATCATTGTAAGAGCAAAGAAGGAAACCGTATATTTTCTGGATCCACTGCCTGGAAATCGGTTTGTGGATGAGGACGGGAAAAACATTGTGAACTCTGCTCTAAAAATGTATAATACACACATAGGCAGAGTAGGCCGTAAAACACCTCTCTGGAAAACTCTGCCCGGCACTCCAAAGCAACCAAGCAGTGTAGAATGCGGGTATTATGTCATGCGCTTTATGAGAGACATCATAAAGGATACTTCCCTGGAATTTGAGAAGATGGTAAGAAGACAATTTTCAGATTTATTTTTATGTGGGTTTTTATATTATCAACGACGGTAAATTAAAAATACCGTCGTTGAATATATATACTATGTCAGTGAATGAATAATAGCGTCGTCTGTGAGATTAATCTTTGTTTATGGACTGCAGTTTGCCAAAGGAAAGGATCAAGCGCCATACCCCCAAGCTGCCATTGAAGAAGTTAGGAAAGAATGGGCAGAGTTTGTGTGTGTTCATATGGAGTAGAGGAATTTTAGCATACTTAAACATTTTTATAAAATGTACAAATTTTGTTAGAATTAGACAAGTTTTTGTACAAAATTGGTTAGAATTCCCAAGTTTTTGTTGAAATCAACGTCCCTGTAAATTTGTTGAGGTTTTCATGTTGTGAAAAACCGTAGTTTGTTCTAAAAGACATTGTATACACATAACAACGTCACAGTTTTTAAAAAAGCGACGTAAGAGGTTTTTCAAACGACGCTCTTGGTTCTATAGACGACGTTGTTTTTTTGATATTAGACGGCGAGAAGTTAAGAGTTGTGGTCGTGGAAAATATTTTGTACGTCGTTTTATGTGCAAAAATGGTCATGGTTTAGAATTTAAACGACGTTTTGTTTTAAAATTAAGTCGTTTATAATAATTTAAAACGTCGTTAATTTATTAACGCCGACGTGGTTTGTGGGTTTTATTCATAATATTTTATTCCATTTCATTCAAATATTCATAATAAATTGAAAATAAATCCAAAAAATGCAACGTCAACTCCTATGAAGTCATTGAGATATTTTCTTCCCCCTTAAGCTTTAAAAAATTAAGTTTGAGTTATACAAATTTAAAATTACCACCAAAAAGAAAAATGTTTTCACGAGTCACAACATCACTTATACTTTCATGGTTTAGGGTTTAGGGTTTAGGGTCTAGGGTTTAGGGTTTAGGGGGATGAAGGTTTATTTTTGGGGTTTAGGGTTTATGGTTAATATATATTAGGCCCTAAAACCATAAATCTTTTTCTATAATTATTTAAAAATATATATATAATTTATGGTTTATATTTTATGGTTTAGGGTTTAGGGTTTAGGGTTTAGGGTTTAGGGTATAGATGTCATATTTAACGACGGTTTTATTGTTTTCCGTCGATGATTTACGAAGAGCGCATTTCTAAACCTTGGTTTCTTTAAAATGACGTTGTACACACATAACAACGTCATAGTTTTTACCAAGCGACGTAAAAGGGTTTACAAACCGTCGTATTATAAATTTATAACGATGGTAAATAATTCATAACTGACGTAGTTATCACAACTGCCGAACGACTGTATTTTAATAAACCGACGTGGTTACTTTGGGGTTCTGAAAACGACGTCGTTCTCTTTTTAATACTCGCCAAGTGACTTTTGGATTTCCGATGTAGTTATGACGGCGCTTGTTTATCTAAACGGACGTTGATTATTAAAATATGACGTCGCTATGTATATTAGAACCGACGTTGTACTTATATAATTTGTTTAAATATGATTTTTTCACGCGTTTTTTAACTCTCAGTTTTCAATTAGGGTTGCAGAATGATTCCTCACAAGAAATTGTCTTTCTGAAAGCAAATGGGTTTGCAGAATGATTCCTCACAAGACCAAGCATGGGTTTGCTACATCCTCCTGTGTAGCAAGGGTGGAACCAGCTTTAGAACCTGCATGGGTTTGCAGACGCACAACCCACAACAGGATCTAAGGCTGGTTCCTCCCTGCTACACAGGAGGATTGAAGTTGATCACTGTGGAAAAGGGGACTACAATGTAACCAGGAATCGAGGAGTGAGCTTTTCACACTTTGTTGATTTTGATTTTCTGAAATTATTAGATATTCATCTGTGGCTGTGCAGGAGCTTGAGAACAAGAGGAAGGAGAGGGCCCAGCTTGCATATGAGAGGAAGAAACAGTTGAACAAGCTGAGGGTGAAGGCAGAAAAGAAACCACGATGTATTTGCCAAATTTGTGTACATATATTGTGTAAATATTGATCAATATTTAACACGAAGAGATTTGCCTTTTAAGATGAAAATGTTGTTGAGGATTGAGAATTAAATTTTGTTTTGTGTTAAGAAAGATATTACCAAAAGAAAAGAAAAATTAATTAATTTTAAAAAGCTATAAAAATAAGACGGCGTTTTACAGAGAAGGCAGACGTATAAATTGAAAAAATACGACGGTAATTTGAACTTAGGACGTGGTAAATAAACACGACAGTAGTGTTGTAGGTACCGTCGTAGTATGCTCCAAAATAATAAGTCGATAAATTAATCTCTCGCGTCATGGTATATTATTTAACACGTCGTTTTTTGTAATATACCGACGTGTATTAATTACATATACACGTTTAGGTTGTGGAAAATGGTTTGTACGTCGTTTTCTGTGTAAAAATGGCCATGGTTTTAACTTTAAACGACGTTTGTTTAAAAATTACGTCGTTTATTATAATTTAAAACGTCGTTAATTTATTAACGCCGACGTGGTTTGTGGGTTTTATTAATAATATTTTATTCTATTTAATTCAAAATAATTATAATAAATTGAAAATAAATCCAAAAAATGCAACGTCAACTCCTATGAAGTCATTGAGATATTTTCTTCCCCCTTAAGCTTTAAAAAATTAAGTTTGAGTTATACAAATTTAAAATTAAAACCAAAAAGAGAAATGTTTTCATGAGTCACAACATCACTTATACTTTCATGGTTTAGGGTTTATATAAATTTAGAAAAGGGATTAGGGTTTAGGGTTTTATGGACGAGATATTTTAGGACGTAAAACCCTAATCCCTTTGGAGAAATTATTTTTTTTAAAATATATATATATATATAATTGTTGTTTTATTTATTAGGGTTTAGGGTTTAGGTTATATTTGTCTATTAGGGTTTAACGACGGTATTTTGGTTTTGCGTCGTAAGTATATTTACAACGACGTCATTTTTAAAATAAGCGTCATGTTTAGGTTGAACTTTTAACGACGACTGTGTTTTTGTTTCCGTCGATGTTTTTAAAAAAGCGCGCTTTCTAAAAATTTCACCTCGACCTAAAATTTTCAGATTTCGCTCTAACTCTTATACAAGTTGCCAAAATTTCTGTGTCCTAAAACATTTCGCTCCGCTCTCTCACTTCAACTCTAATTCAAAGTTGGTCTCTCCGTCGAATCCAAGTTGGCCAAGTTTACAACTCCGTCGAATCCAAGTTGGTCATAAGCTGTGAGCTCTGCCTACCTGTAAGTGCAAACCCTAATCTCATGCTTGTAAATTCATTGAATGATATTCAGTTCTGTGGTAAAGGGTTTTGTGATGTTTTAATGTTGTCGACGGTATGGGTTAATGGATTTAATGTTTATTGTTTTCATGAATCGGGTTTAGGGTTTAATGTTGTCGGATCTTTTAATACTCTCTGTTATTATGAATCGGGAATGGACTTAATGTTTTCATGCTTAGTATATGTTGGTTTCGTGCCTAGTATTAATGTATATGTTGTGTTCTGAATATATTCTGGGTTCTTGAAAATAAACTGGGATTTCGAAATCTTTTTTATGCATACGACGACGCTTGTTTTAACAAACCGTCGTCTATAAAAATATACCACGACGCTTGTTTTAACTACCGTCGTGGTTCAAGTTCGTGGGCGTCTGTTTCTTGCTAGCATTAGACGACGTTTTTTTAAAACCCGTCGTCTATATATGTGTAAAACGTCTGTTGTTGTTAAAAAACCGTCGTCTGTTTACTATATTATTTGCTATTAAAACCTTATATAATATGCTATAGTGATAGTCATTGCTTGTCTTTTCACCTTATATATGTTGTGTTTTGAATATATTTTGGGTTCTTGAAAATAAACTGGGATTTCGATATCTTTTTATGCATACGACGACGGTTTTTTTTAACAAACCGTCGTTTGTAAATATATACCACGACGCAGTTTTTAACTACCGTCGTGGTTCAAGTTCGCTGTCGTCGTTTCTTGCTAGCATTAGACGACGTTTCTTTTCAAAACCGTCGTCTATATATGTGTAATACGTCTGTTGTTGTTTAAAAACCGTCGTCTGTTTACTCTATTATTTGCTATTAAAACCTTATATAATCTGCTATAAGTGATAGTCATTGCTTGTCTTTTCACCTTATTATAGATAATAGGATATAGTGTCGGAGATGGATAAGTCATGGATGCACTCGGATAGAAGATCGAAGGCATATGAGTTAGGGGTGGAAGCATTTTTGCAATTTTCTGTAGAAAATCTTCTAACTACAACGCATATCCGTTGTCCATGTGTTAAATGTGCGAATTTGAAATTGTTTGGGGTTGGAATTATAAGGGATCACTTATACTTTAATGGAGTTGACCAAAGCTATAAGAATTGGACATTTCATGGAGAACCTTGGGAACCAATTGCAACTAGTAATGCTAGTAGAAATGTTGAAGAAGATGATGACCATAGTAGGTACAGTTTTGTGTCTGAAGAAATAGAGATGGATGATAATGATTTTGGTGATTTTGGATCCGATCCGTATGAGTTTGCTAATGTGATTGGGGATGGAGATCAACCATTGTACCCTGGTTGTAGAAAGTACACCAAGTTATCGGCATTAGTGAAGTTGTATAATTTGAAGGCAAAACATGGGATGAGTGATGTATGTTTTACAGAATTATTGATACTTCAGGGCGAGTTGCTTCCAGAAGGAAATACAATACCGGCCTATTTGTATGAGGCAAAAAAGACTTTGTGTGCATTGGGGCTGAGTTATGAGAAAATCCACGCATGCCCCAATGATTGCATCTTGTATAGGAAGGAGTATGAAGATTCAACTAATTGTCCTACTTGTGGTATCTCAAGGTGGAAGGAAACCAAAGATGGATTCTTGAAAGAGGGTGTGGCAGCGAAGGTGTTGTGGTATTTTCCTCCAATTCCAAGGTTTAAAAGGATGTTTCAATCACATGAGACAGCTAAGAATTTGACTTGGCATGCTGCTAGAAAATCAATTGACGGTCAGATGTCTCATCCGGCGGATTCCCCGTCTTGGAAACTTGTTGATGATAAATGGCCCGAGTTTGGTAATGAGCCGAGAAACTTGAGATTGGCTCTTTCATCTGATGGATTCAATCCCCACAGTTCTCTAAGTAGCAGATATAGTTGCTGGCCAGTTATCTTAGTTACATATAATCTCCCACCATGGCTGTGCATGAAACGAAAGTTCATGATGTTGACTTTATTGATTTCCGGTCCTAAACAACCCGGAAATGATATAGACGTCTACTTGGAGCCTTTGATTGATGATTTAAAATCTTTGTGGGATGGGATTAGAGGAGTGTATGATGCACACATAGGAGAATATTTTACACTCAGAGCTGCATTACTGTGGACCATTAATGATTTTCCCGCCTATGGAAACTTATCTGGTTGTGTTGTTAAAGGATATAAAGCTTGTCCAATATGCGGCGATGATACACCTAGTCATAGGTTGAAAAATGGCCACAAAATTTGTTACATTGGGCATAGAAAATGGTTACCAATTAATCATCCATATAGAAGGCAACGTGCAGCTTTTAATGGGAAACCTGAATATGGCACGCCTTTGGAGCCATTAAGGGGAGAAGAAGTGCTGCATATGGTTGAAGATATTAATTACATATGGGGATCGAAAAAAGGGGGAGGTGGAGGTGAAAATGATGGTGACAGAGTTTGTTGGAAGAAGAAGTCAAAATTCTTTGATCTTGAGTATTGGAAATACCTTCCAGTGAGGCATGTCCTCGATGTTATGCACATTGAGAAGAATGTTTGTGATAGTATCATTGGTACATTGCTGGAGATCCCTGGAAAAAATAAAGATGGGATTGCTGCTCGGTTAGATTTATTGAACATGGGGGTCAAAACTGATTTGCAACCCGAGTATGGAGAAAGAAGTACTCGTTTGCCTCCAGGGCCTTGGAATTTGTCAAGAGCAGAGAAGAGAGCGGTTTGCAATTCTTTCTATGGTATGAAGGTCCCTGAAGGTTATTCTTCAAATATAAAAAATCTTGTATCTTTACAAGATTCAAGACTTCTTGGCCTTAAATCACATGATTGTCATACCTTAATGCAGCAATTGCTCCCTGTGGCAATTCGTTCTGTTTTGGAGAAGCCTGCAAGGTATGCAATAACTCGTTTGTGCTTCTTCTTCAATGCTATATGTGCAAAGATGGTTGATGTTTCCAAGCTAGATAAGTTGGAAGAAGATGTAGTAGTTACTTTGTGTTTGCTTGAAAAATACTTTCCACCTTCATTCTTCGATATCATGGTTCATCTAGTAGTACATCTTGTTAGAGAAGTTCGTCTATGTGGGCCAGTTTATTTTAGATGGATGTATCCGTTCGAAAGATATATGAAAGTTCTAAAGGGGTATGTTCAGAACCGTACTCATCCCGAAGGTTGCATTGCGGAGCGTTATATAGCTGAAGAAGCTGTAGAATATTGCACTGAACATTTATCTGATATTAGTACAATTGGAGTGCCATCAAGTCAGAAGATAGGAGTTTCAAAGCCATTATCAGGTTGCACAGTGAGCTTAGTTGATCGGGACCTGTTGAACCAAGCACATCTATATGTCTTGGAGAATACGGAGGAAGTTCTACCTTATATCGAGTATGAGTTTTATTCCTTAAGTTTCCATTTTAAATTATTCCTTATGTTTATCTTATATGTTTGGGACCGTAATGCTTGAATTTTTCGTGTCATGTAGGGAACATATGATCCACATCAAGGCCGCTTATCCAAAATTTAGAAAGAGAACAAAGTGGCTGCAAGATAAGCACAATAGCACTTTCATTCAATGGCTACACTTCAAGGTATATGTTATTCAATAACATATTGGACTTTTAATTTTCTTCTTTCTATGTTAGATTGAATTAAGATATGATTAATTTGCAGGTTCAAAGTGAACTTGATGAGGGAGGCAATCATGGGGTATCAGAAAATTTAAGGTGGCTAGCAGCTGGTCCAAACATGGCAGTGCCATTATATAGGAGCTATCTTATTAAAGGTGTTAAATTTAACATCAAGGCACAAGATGATGTGCGGACAGTTCAAAATAGTGGAGTTTATTTACTTGCACATACCATGCAAGTTGCTAGTGCCAAGGATAAAAACCCAATTCTCTCAAATATGGGTTTTTATGATGTCATTCAAGAAATTTGGGACCTTGACTACCAAAAGTTTACAATCCCAGTCTTTAGGTGCGATTGGATAGATAGTACTTCCGGCCTTGTAGTCGACGAACTTGGATTTACCCTTGTAGATTTGAGTAAAATTGGACATAGGAATGACCAATTTGTTTTGGCTTCTCAAGTCAAACAAGTATTTTTTGTTGACGACCCGATGCATCATGGTTGGTCAGTAGTGTTATCAGCGCCTAATAGAGAATATAATGATGATGTTATTGGTGATGATGTCTTAGGTGATGTGAGAATTGAGTGTGAGCCATTTACTAGAGGGATGCCAAATGTTGACACATTTGATGAACTAGTGGGTGAGTTTGGGAGTCAAAATATTCGAGATGGGTGTGAAGATATATGGATTGAATGATGCTCTTGTAATTTATGAAATTATTTATGCCCTAAACAGCACTACTGTATGACATTAATTTTGCAATAAATTGTAATGTGTTTTCTTCACTTTCATTATGCAGGTTTTGGACATAAAACAATCAGTACATAAAATACTGGTTCAGTATTATAAAACGACGGTCCTTATAAAACTGTGAAAAACAGACGTCTGTTGCCATAAAATTGTCAATCAAAAATGACGTTTTGGAGCATTCAACGACGGCATTGAATTAACCGACGTCTAAAAGCGAACTAAAAGTGAAAAAAGACGACGTTATTGTGAAACAGTTATTAACGATATCACGTCGGAGAAGGATAAAGAGCCGACATGTAATTACAAATAACATGACTTCAGTACAATAATACCGACGTCTTGGATGGATTAGACGACTATTATTTTACTAAAGACGACGTATAAATAGAGAAACACGGCTGTCTTTTACATGATCACGACGTTGTATATCACATACTACGTCGTTTATAGAAATAAATATGTCGTAAGTCATGAGCCTAACATATTTTCCACGTCGGTTATGTAAATATATAAGACGTAGTAAATATTAATAACGTCGTATTTTATTTATTTAAAGACGTAGTATGTACATACACACGACTGCGTTTGTATAAAATAGGTCGTCTATTCTTCTAAATGAAAATTTTTTGGTTCATTTTTCAGTATACAGACGTCGGTTGTTTTTGTAAATGACGTTGTTTATTATAACAACGACGGTGATTTACCTTAACCGCTATTTCCACGTCAATATTAATGGAAAAAGTGAAGTAACAATACTATTTCACGACGGTTATATAAATATATTCGACGTCGTATGATTTAATAACGTCATATTTTATTTATTTAAAGACGTAGTGTTTTCTTTTACACGACGAATGTTGTATAAAATAAGTCGTCTATTCTTCTCCATGACAATTTTTTGGTTCATTTTTCAGTGTACAGACGTCGGTTTTTTTTTGTAAATGACGTTATTTGTTATAACAACGACGGTGATTTACCCTAACCGATATTTCCACGTCAATAAAAAGTGAAGTAACAATACTATTTCACGACGGTTATATAAATATATTCGACGTTGTATGATTTAATAACGTCATATTTTATTTATTTAAAGACGTAGTGTTTTCTTTTACACGACGAATGTTGTATAAAATAAGTCGTCTATTCTTCTCCATGACAATTTTTTGGTTCATTTTTCAGTGTACAGACGTCGGTTTTTTTTTGTAAATGACGTTATTTGTTATAACAACGACGGTGATTTACCCTAACCGCTATTTCCACGTCAATATTAATGTAAAAAACGAAGTGGCATTACTATTGCACGACGGTTATATAAATACATTGGACGTCGTATGATTTAATAACGTCATATTTTATTTATTTAAAGACGTATTGTATTCTTTTACACGACGGAGGTTGTATAAAATAGGTCGTCTATTCTTCTCCCGGACAATTTTTTGGTTCATTTTTCAGTATACAGACGTCGGTTTTTTGGTTGTTAATGACGTTGTTTGTTATAACAACGACGGTGATTTCGCGTCGTGGTTTTACTTTGCAAAAGACGTCGATCGATTTTACGACGGTTTGAAAACCAAATTCACGACGGTGAATTCCCGTCGTCTTTTGCCTTTTTTGTAGTAGCGCGGACGCTGGAGAGAGAGAGAGAGAGAGAGAGAGAGAGAGAGAGAGAGAGAGAGAGAGAGAGAGAGAGAGAGAGAGAGAGAGAGAGAGAGAAAGAGAGAAACGAGGATGATGATGGAGTTATGTTTAGGGTTTAGAAATGGGCTTCGGCTTCATAAAATACAACATTAAATGTATTTTGCATTATGAAATCACTAAAGTAACCACTAATAAGTAACAAATAACAAATAAATATTTTAATATTTTCAACCAAAAAAATATTATACTGTTTGTTTAATATATAATTTATATATCCTTTTATTTGTCATGATTTTGGTATAAATTTATAATTTATAATACTAAATAATTTATTAACAAAAGCATAGGCACTTGCATAGGCCCCGATTACTCCTCTAGGCGCTAGGCCCTTGCTTGCCACCCCCTTACTGTATAGTGATTTTTCGAACATTGGGATTAACATGTTGGTAAATCGAGGTGTACTAGCACTTCAATTTACAACCCTGCCCTTTTAATTGACTCCAATTCCCTTCTGTTTGTGTTCATAATTAACTAAAAATTAGTTGCATTGCATGGCGTTTAGATTTAACTTTTCTGATATAATTTTTCCCAAGACTATAAACAAAGAAGCAATTTCGTCATTTCTCAATTGATTGTGCAGTGGCTATATGTCTCCGGAGTATGCTATGGGCGGGGTGTTTTCTGAAAAATTTGATGGCTACAGCTTCGGGGTCTTGCAATTGGAGATTATTAGTGGCAAAAAGGAATACCAACTTCTATTCCAGTGACCAACATATAGGCTTCCTAGCTTATGTAAGCTCACACTCTAAATCTTAATGCAAAATCGTATCTCTCATACTGCTTAAGCAACCTATATGAAGCTAAATGCAACATAGTTTAACAATTAGGGCCAACATACACTACTACAAAAAACACTTTGCGCGACGAAATAATTTTGTTGCGCAAAGTACAATTTCGTCGCGCAAAGTTTGCGCGACGAAATTTTGGTCGCGCAAGTTCTGTCGCCCAAAGATCGTAAAGAAAGGTTTTGCGCGACGAAATTTTTTTTTTGTCTCGCAAAGATACTTTGCGCGACGAACGATAACAACTTAGCGCGACGAATACTAACGTCGCTCAAAGATACTTTGCGCGACGAATTATAACTACTTTGCGCGACGAATACTATCAACTTTGCGCGACGAATATTAATTACTTTGCGCGACGAATAATATTATTTTGCGCGACGAAAGTTAATGTCGCGCAAATCTTTGCGCGACGAAATATTCAATTTTTAAAAATTTTTGTATTTAAAAAAAAAAAATTTAATTTTTGTTTTTCAAAAATTTTTAATTAAAATAAACTAGTTTAATAGTTTGCTCGACGAAATATTTTGTCACCCAAGGTTTTTGACATTTTTTTATTATTATTTCTCTTATATCAATTTTATTATATTAATTTTTCAAATTTTTACTTTTTAAATTTAATTTAATTGTATGATTTTATTTTTTTTAATTACTTTAATTTAAATTGAAATATTCAAAATAAAATTACATATGAAAAATAGTGGTCAAATTATCCAATATATATAATATTCAAAATGTATACATAAATTAACAAAGTACAATAATAAAATCTACAAGCCTATTGTGGTGATAGTGGCGGAGGATATGTTTCGATAGCGTCCAAATCCTCAACTTTAGCCGTCAAAGTCTCGACGATTCCCTACAAAAAAAAAAACAAATATTGTCAAATAACAAGAAAATAACAAAAAATTAGAATAAACTCAAAACTAACTCCAAAAACACATATTAATGAAAAAAAAATTAAAGTTTGGAGAGAATATACCTTTTGGCAAGATTTTGAGTGAGTGAGAATGAGAGGGAGAAGTGAGTGTGAGAGAATAGAGAAGATAGTGAGAGAGAGATGAAAGAGTGAGTGAGAGTGAGAGATGATGAAAAGAGAGATAAGAGAGTGATAGATAGTGAAGAGAGAGATGAGAGATTAAGTGAGAGGAGTGAGTGTGAGAGAAAGGGTAGGATTTGGGGAGAAGGAAAGAGAGAGGAGAGGTAAGAGTAGAAGACATTGAGAAAATGGTGGAGGTGTTATTTTGGTTTTAAAAACCGTATCACTTTGCGCGACGAAACAATATATTGGTCGCGCCCAAATTTTTAGGGTTTTGCGCGACGAAATTTTGGTCGCTCAAAGTTTTGCGCGACCACAATATTCCCGCTTCCCATTTTTGGTATCCGCCCAAATTTTTCGGGTATACTTTGCGCGACGAACTATATATTGGTCCCGCAAAGTCGTAATTTTTTTTTTTTAATTCCCATTTTTGGTACCCGCAAAATTTTTAGAGTATACTTTGCGCGACGAACTACTATATATTGGTCGCGCAAAGTTGGAAAAAAAAAATTTTAAAAATTTGCATTTTTGGTACCCGCCCAAATTTTTCGGGTATACTTTGCGCGACGAACGACTATATATTGGTCCCGCAAAACTTTGCGCGACGAACGACTATATATTTGTCCCACAAAACTTTGCGCGACGAACTATATATTCGTCCCGCAAAGTCGTCATTTTTTTTTTTTAAAATTCCCATTTTTGGTACCCGCCGAAATTTTTAGAGTATACTTTGCGCGACGAATTATTATATTGGTCGCGCAAAGTCTTAAAAACATTTAAAGCTACTAATAAATATATATACTATTCAATTTCTTAAGTGTTATACGTACAAAATAAACAATTTTAAAACTACTCAACGATCCAACCCTCAAACTTGTTTGTTTATAATTCGAGATCATATACGCCAAAATTCAGAAAAAATAAACATTAAGAGATCAAGTAATGGGACAAAACATTTCGACGGTTATAAAAGAAAAATCAAGATTTAACGGTTATTTCAACTCTGATTTTGATGATTTTTTACAGCTACACTCCTTGACCCTATATGAATACAATGACTGCATTCGATCATCAATTGAAAATATTTACACTAGTGGATACCACAAAATCTTATGTTATATTTAATGAAAGTATAAATAAACTCTTAATTGTTAGTGAATATATTGTTTTGATGGCATACACATTCTACGGAACTAGTTTCAACGATCCAACCATCAAACTTGTTTGTTTACACATCGAGATCATATACGCCAAAAATCAGGAAAAAAAAAATTTCAGAGATCAAGTAATGGGACAAAACATTTTGACGGTTATAAACGAAAAATCAAGATTTAACGGTTATTTCAACTCTGATTTTGATGATTTTTTTACAGCTACACTCCTTGACCCTATATGAATACAATGACTGCATTTGATCGTCAATTTAAAATATTTACACTAGTGGATACCACAAAATCTTATGTTATATTTAATAAAAGTATAAATAAACTCTTAATTGTTAGTGAATATATTGTTTTGATGGCATATGCATTCTACGAAACTAGTTTCAATGATCCAACCGTCAAACTTGTTTGTTTACACTTCGAGATCATATACGCCAAAAATCGGAAAAAATAAACATTTAGAGATTAAGTAATATGACAAAACTTTTCGACGGTTATAAATGAAAAATCACGATTTAACGGTTATTTCAACTCTGATTTTGATGATTTTTTACAGCTACACTCCTTGACCCTATATGAATACAATGACTCCATTTGATCGTCAATTTAAAATATTTACACTAGTGGATACCACAAAATCTTATGTTGTATTTAATGAAAGTATAAATAAACTCTTAATTGTTAGTGAATATATTGTTTTGATGGCATACGCATTCTACGAAACTAGTTTCAAGGATCCAACCATCAAACTTGTTTGTTTATACTTCGAGATCATATACGCCAAAAATCGGAAAAAATAAACATTCAGATATCAAGTAATAGGACAAAACTTTTCGACGGTTATAAACGAAAAATCACGATTTAACGGTTATTTCAATTTCGATTTTGATGATTTTTTACAGCTACACTCCTTGACCCTATATGAATACAATGAACCAATTTGATCGTCAATTTAAAATATAATACATTTAAAATATTATATTTTTCTAACAAAATAAATTTTTTATTTTATTTATTTTTATTTTTGTAAAGACTTTGCGAGACGAAGTTTAGAAATTCGTCGCGCAAAGTCATGCAAAGATTTTTATAAAAAAAAATTATTTTATTTATTTTTGTAAAGACTTTGCGAGACGAAACACACTTCGTCGCGCAAGATTTTGTGCACCGAATTTTATTTTTTCGTCGCGCAAAGTCATGAAAGATTTTTACAAATAATTTTTTATTTTCTTTATTTTTGTAAAGACTTTACGAGACGAACCACACTTCGTCGCGCAAGACTTTGTGCACCGAATTTTATTGTTTCGTCGCGCAAAGTCATCCAAAGATTTTTAAAAATAATTTTTTATTTTGTTTATTTTTGTATAGACTTTACGAGACGAACCACACTTCGTCGCGCAAAGTGACTTTGTGCGCGACGATTTGTGTTTCGTTGCGCAAAATTTAGTCGCTTAAGACTTTGAGCGACGAAGTTTAATTTTCGTCGCGCAAAGTCACTTTGAGCGACGAATTGTGTTTCGTCGCGCAAAATTTGGTCGCGCAAGGGGTTTTTTTTACTAGTGATACATGAAATTTTGTCAGGCATGGCACTCATGGAATGAAGGCAGGGGTTTGGAGTTGGTTGATGAAGTATTGGCAGATTCATATTCACCTTCAGAATCTCATGTATTTTCTATTTTTGAAACCCAAAGGCATTGCATATGCATGGGTCAAGTTTTAGATGGGCAAGCACTTGGAATTGCATGCAATTATATTGGATTTTTGCCTCAGTTTAGGTGCACATTGATGTGCCCATTTTTTTCACAAACATGATCCAATTGGTATTTGGTATAACAAACACAAGCAACATATACAAGTTTTGGCATGCAGCTACCATACCAAATTCACAAAACGTAAGTGGGGATACAGGGAACCAAGGTCCCAAGAAGGAGTTGTCCAAAAGATGCAACTACCCACACAAAACTCTCGTTTGGGGACTTGGGGGATTTCTATTTGTGTGGTAAAATACCTCTTGGTCGAGCTGGGCTAAAGTACAAATGACCGAGCTGAGCTTGGGTCCAGGTGGTCGGGTTGAGCTCGATATCAATGGACAAGCTGGGCTTGAGCCTTGGGCGGGATGTCTCCGGAGTATGAGTGCATGATAACTTTTTAGAGTTCCAACAGTTCACTTTTTTTTAAATAAAAATAAAAAAATTTTAGAGAAATATTTATCACAATGAGTCTAGCATAAGGAACAGGCCAGGAGATTGTATAAATTTCAGTTTGTGTTTAGGTTTAAAGTATTAATAGAACAACATGTCGAGGCAATATGGAGAATTGGAGAAAATTTCAAACCACACCATTTATAATATGATTCATATTCCCCCTCAAATAAAAATATAGTCTATCATAAAACATATAATTTTTTCTTTTATTAAAAAAAACATTAACTACATCTGACTGTATATATAGCCAGTCAATGAATTGGTAATTGCATAGGCAAGAACCTAAGGTATATAAACCCTAATATCCCCTCAACAAGAGCCTTGATTAACTGACCTATGAGAAAAGTATCCTAAATGTGGAGGGAATGGTAAAAGTGAAAGTTTATCGCTTTCATTCGACTCGTTGTTTACAATTGCCTCATAATTGTCTTCTTGTTTTTTAGAATGAAGGGCATAAGGAGGATTGTTGATGATCCTGCAAAAACATAAGTCATGTGTAAAGTGCTATGTAAATTGATCAATTATAATTAAATATCTTATGTGTTTTGAAAAAAATCAAATATTTTGTGCCTTAAGAATAAAGAAATAGAAACCATGTTAATCTTAAATTTTTCCTAGGGCTACAATGAAAGGGCAAACTCTAGCTATTGATGCCAATCAATTTGCTCATTATACGGTTTAAAAAAAAACTGCATCTCCTTTCATATTTTTTTCCTTTCTTTTCTTCTATTATTTTTTCTTTTTTCAAACAGTAAAAAAAAATTGTTGACCATCAATTATTTAGGCAGGTATAGTGAGCAAATTTATGGGTACCAACATGGTTTTCTCTATGAAAATAGATATGATCTTCTTGGCATGTATGGACTTTGTTTATAAAGTATGATTTTGGCACTGTAGTTTGGATGAAGTTTCAATTTGGTAAAAGTTTCCGTTCTCGCGATATAACACTGTAGTTTATTACAGTCTACGTACAAACAAAGACATCTTTACGTGCCACGGCGCTTTTCAAGAAAACACTGCAAGGAATATCTTCTTGCCATTGGAAGTCCTGAAATAGGTAAAGGAAAAAACTAGTTAGGGAAGATCTGTTAAAGAAAAACTAGAGCAAATGTGATTAACATTATTCCTTTTGTGAAGACTAAAGATCAACTAGTAGTCGTTTCAAAAAAAATAAAAATAAATCAACTAGTAGACTAAGGACAAGGATGATTTTTGCAGGGGCGGGTAAAGTTAGGAAACTGGGGTATTCATTGTAAACTGTTCTCCTGTAACCTTTTTTTATGGCAAACCAAAAATCACCTGATATATGAGCAATGCTGAATATTTCAATACACAAAAATTTGGGTATATGGTGAATGCTCTTAACTAATTGAGGTACATGTCGAAATGAGCTACTCATACCTGCTCTTATTTTGGAATCTGATAGTGACTTGGGTTTGAGAGGTGGTTTTTGCCTATCTGTTTTTAACCTTTCTGCAACAAGAGGTTTGGCCGATGAGTTTTCACTGGCAAGACGCATAATCGCTTGAGCCTACAATGACAATATATATGGGAATCAATATAGCAGATAATTTTACATAGTTATTCGCAGTTTGGAAAGATATAACATTATAATAAATTGTTTGAGAAAATTATTCTCAGGAAAAAGAAGTTGAACAGTCAAATATGGCAGTCACACATAGACATCATGGATTTCAAGCTTTGGGCACATTATTATTTCCTGAAAATTAAAAATTTGTGTGCATTTGATATAATTGGAGTGCTACAAGCCATGATATATATATATATATATATATATATATATTGCTCTCTCCCAACTTATTCCCAAGAAGTGAACAGAAGTCTTCAAACATATGTATATATACACACTTGAGAAAGAAAAACAAAATTGTTGAACATTGAACCCATATAAAGGAAATGAAAATTTTATATATATATATATATATATATAGCCAAATTCCCATCAGCCCATGACTAGCACAAAACTGAAATGGTATACAAGAAACCCCTCAAATATTACTCTGTGTCGAGGACAAAGATTGGTTGTTTGAAGCAGAACAAGTTCAAGGTGACTTAAACTGCATGGTGCTCATTGACAGTTTGGCAGCATCCACAGGACGGAAGTCCCTGCCAATATCTTTGTTAGTAGAGGAGTCAGGGCTACTGCCCCAAGAGTTGTGCATACCATCATTACAATAGACAGAGGAACATCCCCTTGAGCAATTAAGGTCACCTGAAAGGCTATTTCATAAAAAGCATTGAATGGAGTTGAATAAATGGCCTAGGCGGCGGTAGGCGGGGGCTAGGCGGTCTAGGCTGTCTAGGCGGGCGCTGGAGAGAGAGAGAGAGAGAGAGAAGCGAGGATGACGATGGAGTTATGTTTAGGGTTTAGAAAAGGGCCGCGCGGCTATACTGTTTATAAAAAATAAAAATAAAAAAAAACTCTAGGAAAGCCGGTCGGCTATACTGTTTTTTAAAAATCCTGGGTATAGCCGCCCGGCTATAATATTTGTTTTTAAAAAAAGGGAACGCATAGCGCAAAATCAAAAGGGTATAGCCGACCGGCTATACTAGTTTTTTATAATAAAAAACCGTAGTATAGCCGTACGGCTATACGATTAATTAAAAAACAAAACCATTCTATTTGCATTTGTTTATACTTTATAGATATTAATTTGCTAGTTTCAATATATATACTTTATAGATTTAAATTTTTTAATATATATTATTTTTATTCAATAGTATGTGAAAATTGTGTGTATAATATGTGAATTTTATGTGTATTATTGAAAATTAAATCAAGTGTATTAAACATGAAAAATACATAAGTACGTGTAAAATACGAGTATTAAACATGGAAATGCAAAATTTTTTATACGGCTAATGACTTTGAAAAAGTAAAAACTCAAAAGGGTACAATAGAGAATCGTGTAAAGGAATAATAGTTATGGAAAATGCTCTAAGCTATCGATAAACAAAAATTGGGGAAAAAAGATAATAGTATCCATGTAAAGAGTATAGCTGCGCAGCTATACTATTTATAAAATACTTATATATAAAAAAAGGCTATGCTCTTTATTTTTATATATAAAAAATCCCGAGTATAGCCGCACGGCTATACTATTTTCAGTAGAAGAGCTCAAAGCTGGCTCAAAACTAAGTACCACAAGATATGCTAGAGTAAAATAGGATGTGTGACCTCAAACGACATTGTTTTAGACTATTAGTTAACAATATCTTCACGTAAAAAATAAAACAGAGAATCTGAACTCCAAGAAACTTAGAAAAGGCTTTTACTGTCACTTAACATCAACTGTAAGAGACTTAATGGAGACAAAAGGATACATATCTCCAAGGACACCCAGACTGCTGTTGCCCATTGTATGCATACTCACAGCAGATATTGTCGGGTTAGGGAAAACTTCGAAACGGTGCTATAGTTGTCACTTAACCTCAACTGTAGGAGTCTCTTTGGAGTTAGAAGGATCTACATATATCTCCGAAAGAATGCCAGACTGCTTTCCATTATATTCATAATCACAACAAACAATGCTGCGGGCAATGCAACCACCGGTGAGGTGAAGTGAGAAGTGACCAAAACCACACCCGAAGAAGAATTTTGCATACCAACCTTCGAGTGTCAAATATGTAAATGAAGGATTAGTGTTGCATGCCCACCAAAATTTATGAAAGTTTCAACATTTCAATATGAGCATAAAACAATGAAGATCTTCTATGGACTTACAAGAAAGTTTAAGAAGAGAATTTTTATATCTTTATTACCAATTTGACCAAAGCCGAAACAAAACAGGAACACAAGGATTCACAGAAAGCCAGATCATGTCTTAAGGTTTACATTCTATTTGATTAATACCTCAATTGATATTGCTCGTCTTTGTGCTTCTCTAAACCCGCAAACAACTGCTGATATATACTTGCAAATTAAGACTCTCCTTGATAAAAAAAAAAAAAAAAAAGACTCCTCAAGTTGCACATTTGCACTCCAAAAGTTCCAAAACAAACTAAACAAATAGGCCCAGCAACACAACCTCAAAAAATATTTGTATGAGTGCAAACTCTGCCAACAATGCTCGTGTACAAAACTAGCTTCTATCTTCATATGTCAAATTAAAATCCACATAGACAAAGAAGATTGAATATATACTTTCTTACTGCAATAGCTTTTATGGCTATGAAGTCATAATGGCAGCAAACTATAGTTTCTCAACTGTTGCTTACAAGTTATGAATACTTTGTTTTTTCAAAGTATAGTTAACTTCACTCTATAATTTATATATCAAACTTGACATAAGCTAAATCAAACAGCAATAATACACTAATACAAGGCTGCAACGTAATTTTTTTTATAATTTTTGAGCTAAAATTAGAGTGAATCTTTACATACTGAAAAAAAAAATGTATACATTACCTTGAGCTTTTTCCACAACAACACACTTAATAATTAAAGTCACCAACAGTTAAAGGCAACTTACCCCACATTGATAATCCCATCATAAAATATTGTAAGTTGTTCTGAAGTCCTGTTGGATTGATCATCACATCTGTGTATGTAAACACACAACAAAAATTGAAGAGGACTAATAACTACAAAAGGGAAACTAATGTTATAACACAAGAACTAATTAGGGTAACGATTTTGGCACTCCTAGTTTAGCTTATTGAAATTCAATTTAATTCCTTTTAAAGACTCTCAGTGGACGTTCCAGAAGCATAAAAGGAGAGTGCCAACATCGCTACCCAAACATAATAAGCATATATATATATAATGACGAATGTAAGGAAAACATACCGCAATCAAGGAAGCAATTGTTGCTCTAGCAAAGATAGCTGGTGTCCTGAGAAATTATTACTACCAAGAAATTTAGGTGGTAATAAAGGGTGGGGTGATGAATGCCTTTTGATAATTTCTGATTCAAATTCAGCTTCCATGCGGGTTTTAGCCACGTTATTATGACTTCTTGTAAGAAGATACTTTCTGAAGAACCAAACACTTTGAGACATATTATTCTCTTCATCCATTGATCTTAAGCTGATGTCTCTTTGCTGGTCATTTGGGGTCCTTGTAACTTTTTCAAAACCAGAACTATTTTTATTTTCGTCTTCTCCATACAGTTCTTGGTCTGTTTTCATGAAGAAGTCCTTTGGTATAATTGGAGTGCTACAAGCCATGATATATATATGTTGCTCTGTCCCAAACTTATTCCCAAGAAGTGAACAGAAGTCTTCAAACATATGTATATATACACACTTGAGAAAGAAAAACAAAATTGCTGAACATCGAACCCATATAAAGGAAATGAAAATTATATATATATATATATATATATATACACATATAGCCAAATTCCCATCATTCCATGACTAGCACAAAAACTGAAATGGTATACAAGAAACCCCTCAAATATTACTCTGTGTCGAGGACAAAGATTGGTTGTTTGAAGCAGAACAGGTTCAAGGTGACTTAACCTGCATGTTGCTCATTGACAGTTCGGCAGCATCCACAGGACGTAAGTCCCTGCCAATATCTTTGTTAGTAGAGGAGTCAGGGCTACTGCCCCAAGAGTTGTGCATACCATCATTACAATAGACAGAGGAACATCCCCATGAGCAATTAAGGTCACCTGAAAGGCTATTTCATAAAAAACATTGAATGGAGTTGAATAAATGGCCTAGGCGGGGGCTAGGCGGTGGCTAGGCGGGGGAAAGGCGGGCTAGGCGGTCTAGGCGGCCTAGGCGGGCGCTGGAGAGAGAGAGAGAGAGAGAAACGAGGATGACGATGGTGCTATGAGGCGAGACAGAGAGAAGTGAGGATGACGATGGAGTTATGTTTAGGGTTTAGAAACGGGCCGCGCGGCTATACTATTTATAAAAAATATAAATTAAAAAACTCTGGTAAAGCCGGTCGGCTATACTTTTTTTTAAAAATCCTGAGTATAGCCGACCGGCTATATTGTTTGTTTAAAAAAAGAAAGGGAACGCATAGCGCCCAATCAGAAGGGTCTAGCCGCCCGGCTATACTAGTTTTTTATAATAAAAAACCGTAGTATAGCCGTACGGCTATACGATTAATTAAAAAAAAAACCATTCTATTTGCATTTGTTTATACTTTATAGATATTAATTTGCTAGTTTCGATATATATACTTTATAGATTTAAATTTTTTAATGTATATTATTTTTATTCAATAGTATGTGAAAATTGTGTGTATAATATGTGAATTTTATGTGTATTATTGAAAATTAAATGAAGTGTATTAAACATGAAAAATACATAAGTACGCGTAAAATACAAGTATTAAACATGGAAATGCAAAATTTTTTATACGGCTAATAACTTTGAAAAAGTAAAAACTCAAAAGGGTACAATAGAGAATCTGTAAAGGCCTAATGGTAATGGAAAATGCTCTAAGCTATCGATAAACAAAAATTGGGGAAAAAAGATAATAGTATCCATGTAAAGAGTATAGCTGCGCAGCTATACTATTTATAAAATACTTTCTCAACTGTTACAATTTGGCAGCATCCACAAGAACGTAAGTCCCTGCCAATATCTTTGTTAGTAGAGGAGTCAAGGGTACTGCCCCCAAAGTTGTGCATACCGTCATTACAATAGACAGAGGAACATCCCCTTGAGCAATTAAGGTCACCCGAAATGCTATTTCATAAAAAGCATTGAATGGAATTGAATAAATGGCCTAGGCGGTCGCTAGGGGGGCTAGGGGAGCTAGGCGTGGGCTAGGTGGGCTAGGCGCGGTCTAGGCGGGCTAGGTGGGCTAGGCGGTCTAGGCGGGCATTGGCAGATGATTTTTGTGGGGACTAGGGATGCGAGGAAGGGTGCCTTGCGGTGGTGGTCATGGGGGAATGAGGGAGAAGAAAACGGGTGGTTGCGAGGGGTTATGGGTTCATGGGGGGTGGGTCTGTGATGGGGGATGGGATGGGTCTGTGCAGAGCCGGCCCTTGGGGAGGGCAACTGGGGCCTGGGCCCGGGGCCCATAATTGAAAGGGGCACCAAAAAAAAAATCAAGTTAAGCCATATATTATATACGTATAGAACAAAACAAATAAAAAAACAAAAAGTCCTCAGAAAAAAAAAACAATAAATAACCAGGCGTGCATTTTTGTTTAATCCTCCCTTCTCAAAAGCGCGTGCTAACCCATATATGCTAGCAAATATATTGTTTTTTTATCCTATCCCAAAAAATAAAAACAAAACAAAATCAAACCATACTAGGGTTTAGATTCTTGTTGTCTCAATTTTCTTATATATGTACCTATCATCCCTCACTCATAGTCACACTGCAGCCTCTCTCCTCTCCGTCGCCTCTCTCTTTCCCTATCCTTTCCTCTCCATGACAAAAGAGAAAAGCCAACAGAGTTGTAAGTCCTTTCTCTTTGTCTATTTATTCTCTATGTTGCTGCTATTTTCCAAATAATCACTTTATATAGGCACTCTTGCAGATTCAACGTCGCCAATTGAGAACTTATTTATTGAAAATTGAGATGGGTTTCAGGTGCAAACCCAGAAAAGCAACAAAGATGATTTTTCTTGGGTCTTAATCAGTTTTGCAGGGAGAACGTGAGTTTTGTAATGGATTACCTCGTTTAAACATGAAAATTTATCTGAAGATTTACCAAATGAATTGTTCATATTCATTTGGAAGAATAAGCAGAAAATGAAAATGAATTGAAAGTTTATGATGCAAAAATGGCAGATTTACTTTTAGAAAAGTTTCATGTGGGAGAAACTAACTGCAAATTCCCTATGGATGAACACGATGACATTTTTCCTCAAATTATTATCATCAAACAATAGCAAATGGGAAGGCTCATGTTGTAAAACAATGAACGCTATAATTTTAATAAAATTAATTAGTTGATAAAAAATTTATAATTTTAATGTATACATTATTTAGGGCACACTTTAGATTTTTGCCCTGGGCCTCAGATTACCCAGGGCCGACTTTGGGTCTGTGGGTTCTGGGTTCATTGAGGGGTGGTAGTCATGAGGGAATCGGGTTAGGATGGGAAGGGGTGAGAGGTGGGGGGATTGGTCTGGAGTGAAGGGTTGGTTGTTGTGGGGGAATGGGGTGGAGAAGAAGACCGCAAGAGGGGGGGGGGGGGGGGGGGGGGTGGGGGTGGTGGTGTGGTGGTTGGGAGGTGTCCCTTAGCTTTCAGGCTGAGCAATTTGCATAATTACATATACATGAAACCCATCAAATATTACGAGGACAAAGATTGGTTGTATGAAGCAGAACAGGTTCAAGGTGAGGGCTTATTGGGAGAGGTGGTCTTCCTTGGAAGGGGGTAGTGTTAAAGATGAGAACAGGTTCAAGCAGAACAGGATTTATTTTTTTCATTTTGTTTTTTTCTTTAATTTTTTCAAAAAATAAATTTTTTAATGATTTAACAAATTATTAGATAACATGTTGTTAGGTTCAAGGTGCGGGCTTATTGTTTTTTTTTTCTTCTTCTATTTGCATTAGTTTATACTTTATAGATATTAATTTGCTAGTTTCGATATATATAGTTTATAGTTTATAGATTTAAATTTTTAATATATATTATTTTTATTCAATAGTATGCAAAAATTATATGTATACTACGTGAATTTTATGTGTATTATTGAAAATTTTGTAAACAATCAAGTGTATTAAACATGAAACATACATATGTACGTGTACGATATGAGTATTAAACGTGAAAATACTAAATTCTTTATACGAGTAATAACCCTGGAAAAGTAAAAACTCAGGGTACAATAGAGACTCGGGTATTGGCCTAATAGTAATGGATAATGCTCTAAACTATCGATAAACAAAAATCGGGGAAAGACAATTTAAAAAAAAATAATAATCACGGTATTTATGAAACGAGTATGGCCACGTAGGCTACAACGCCTAGCGCCCTAGGCGGCCGATTATTATTATTTATTTTAAAACGGTGTAGCCATGCGGCTATACCTGTAAAATATATTAATATTTAAAGAGGATTAAACCGACATGTCCGCTACAGTACTCACACGCTACAGTGCTATGTGCTACAGTGCTGCTAAAGTCCACGTGTCGCTCTCTGGGCTCTCCGATCAGATTTTTTTTCTCCAATCCAACGGCAGCCAATTTTTGTGCAATAAAAAAAAAAGAAAAAAAATTGAATTTTTTTTAAAAAAATTGAATTTTTTTTAAAAAAATTAATGATTTTTTTTCTTCTATAAATGCCAAAATTTTATCCGATTGAGATATGAATTTTATAATAAATATTGACACATACGAACCCAAAAATCTTATTCGAAAATATTATCCAAATTAATTGTTTAGGTAAACAAATTTGTGAAAAAAACAAAAAAATGAATAGTAATTGCCCTTTGCCATGGCAACGGGTGGAAACACACAATACTATTTGCAAGGGCAACCACTATTCACATGAATAGTGGCTGCCCTAGCTCCCCCCTTGCCATGGCAAGGGGCAAATGGGTGGAATTGCTCTAATGTTACCTCGGAAGGGGGGCTGAAAATCCCAAAGCACATTTTAAACCAACTTTTTGACTATCAAAAGGTAGGTGTCTAGTGGCTATGGGAATTGCATTGCCAAAAAGCAGCTCGAATTATTGGAGATGAGATGGGTCATAAGCCTTTGTTAGGTTTTTTAAATTTCCAATATGGGACTTTTTCATCTTAGTATTCTCGCAGCATATGTCAGTGTGATTATTAGACCAAGAATTTACTCGTCATACTATTTCAAGGATACAATATTAATTATCATCGTCTTTTAGAAAATATCCTCTTCAAAATATTCTACTTCTTCGATCTTTTTCTAGAACTCTTGTTCTTGTTGGCCTCATATGATTGAAGTTGCAAATATAGCTATAATTAGCTAGCTCTCTATCTCTCTCTCTCAGCTTTGTTTCCATTCTTTTCTTGTCCCATAAGAATAACACACAGTAAATGCAAAATCTGTGGGTTTCTCACCGAAAGTCTACTTTGTTCTTACTTTGCCCAATGCGTCAGTTCGCCTGCTTTTGACTTGGTGTAGTCAATGTCTTCTGAGTTGACTTTTCTTTCCACACTGAATTGGGTAGGCCAATTGGATTTGAAATGTACGGGCGGCACCCACCATTTCCATACCCACTGGATTTACCGCAACAGTTTCAAACTGGACAAGTGAGGGACATGTATGATGAAGCAAATTTGACATATAAGGCGATGAATTAGCTTTTGTATGGCAACATAAAAATAATATTTGTACTTGGTTCTCTAATTTTACTTTCAGTGTTCCGTTAGAAATTCTTAGGGGATCTTGTAATCTTTTTATTAGAAAAATAAAAATAAAAACAGTACTTGCTAGCGGCCACAACACCTAGGACTGTTTTTTTTTTAATTGGGTCATGGAACAACTCCCAGTAGGAAATTCTATAATGAAGGTGTCATATATAGACTTATGTGGACCTTCATATTAGTCACATGATCATTTCATTAAACTTAAATGAAGCTCCTATTCAGATGAATCATGTGGCTAATATGAAGATCCACATCTATGACCCATATACTCCATCTTCACCAAGTATGACTCGTCTCCAGTACTAAACATTTTGGAACAATCACAGTTGGTCTTTCTTTTCTTTTCAGCATGTAAAGTTGGTTTGTGTACGTATTAACTAAGATAAAACCCATGGATTGGAGAAACAAGGGGCAAAAAGATCAATATTTGTCCCCCATGCATGCGTCTATAAATACCCTCAATACCAATTTGTTCCTACAAAAGCTTAACTTTCTTGCGATCAAAACTCAAGCTAGCTTAAGAGAAAATGAGCGTAGAAGTGTTGGATGGTGCCACAATTGTCAAGTTTGTGGAGGATGAAGAAGCATTCAACCTTGCGGTACGTCACCGTTTCGGTCATCTTGACACTAACCATGATGGTCTACTTTCTTATGCAGAGATGCTGAAGGAGCTTCAGTCTCTGAGGGTCTTCGAGACGCACTATGGCATTGATGTGAAGCCAGACCCAGAAGAGATTGCTCATGTCTATGACTCTCTGTTTGTGCAGTTTGATCATGACTCAAATGGGGCCGTTGATTTGGAAGAGTTCAAGGCTGAAACCAAGTGTATGATGCTTGCTATGGCCAATGGGATGGGTTTCTTGCCAGTCAAAATGGTTTTGGAAGAAGATAGCTTCCTGAAGAGAGCTGTGGAAAGAGAGTCCACCAAAATTAAGCAGTTGCTTAATTAAGCTCATTACTAGATTTGTATCGTCTACTTTCTACTTTTAAGGGCCTTATGTGTATTCTTGTTTTTTAGGTTTGATTTCCTTTTTGCTAATGAAAAGTAAGATTCACTGTAATTCTTGGATTTTATGACATGATTTCTGAATGTAAAGTTTCATAACAACATGAGACAATTTTCTACTGCATTTTTACAAAAATTTCTCCCTGAAATCTTTCATTCTATCTTTTACTATGTACACCTAGACATAAGTTTCAAGATTTCTACAAACAGTTACAAAAACAAACACATCTCGGGAGCTGGAACGAAGGAGAGAATGTCTTCACCGAACAACTCAAACAACGATACCAGGAGATGGCCAGAATTTAAGTCATCCTTCCAAACCTGAGTGAGCAGAGCTGATTTCTTTAGTGACCGACCAGCAGCCCTGTCCCTTCTACTTCTGCTGTTTGAAACGCTCTCATTAGGCATCTGCCCAGAAGATGATGGGGGCCCTGCATCAGTATCCCCTGAAGGAGCTGGAGTTGCTGTTTCTACTTCCATGTGAGACGGTGAAGAATTAGTTGGCACTAATCCTGTAGGCCCGTCAGTTGCAATTTTCTTCAGGGGTGGTTGCTCTTCCATGTGCTCCACACTTCCCTTGCGTTTATCTTGATGATGCATAGGAGAAAAAGAGTTAAGATTTTATCTAAATAATAACCTTGAAAACTAAGGGTTCTTCACCCTATTGGACAAGCAACCTCATTTATCAGCTTTTCAAATACATCAAAGGGGTGTTTCCTTCATTATGCCAAAAGTCTAGTACATATAAGAGCAGAATCCCACACTGAAAAGGATTGCAGGGGGGAAGGGAAAACAAAAACTCTTTCTTACACCCATGGTTCTGGCGTGTTACAATTGGAAAGCATACAACATGCAACTTAAAGGTGCCCAACCCATGTATACGATAGTACTAGTGCTTCTTGTATACGCACTCGAGTAGTATAATCTAAATTCTATTGCCAGACATTTACAAATTATTCCAGCAATTTAGTTGATTAGCAAATGCAATTCAGAGTTTTGCAGCTCACTTGATTTTGATGTGCAGCATGCAAAAGGCATGCAGTGAAAGAGGAGCCGAAACCCACATATATGCTATAGTTCCATGCTTGTTTAATCAAATTAAGTAGTATAATCTATTCTACTGGAAAGCAGTTAACAAATCATTCAACGAATCTACATCATTAGGAAATGAGATTTATTATAAACCAAGCATACATTAGCACTCATTGAAAGTCTTACTTGGCATAGTAATGACTCTTTGACTGTTCCTCCAGAAAGATAGGGGTGCTGGAGATGGCAAAAGTGGGAACATCTTGAGCCTATCATATATGCATTGACCTGCTGCATTCTGGAATAAGCATACTCTCATTAGCAAGCCTTTCTTAAGATTTTTCCAATGATATATAAAGGTATGAAAAGAGACTCACCAACAAGGCTCCATAAACACGCCAAGCTTCATGCCTCTTCATCTCATTCTTTTGCTTGTCAAGAAGCAGCTCTCGTTCAAGAAGTCGCAGATATGACTCCAGATTTGGCAGCACAAGAAGGCGAACCTGCATTGGAAAAACATCACAAATGGCTAAAAATCCTTACCTTAAGTGAAAAAAAAAAAAAGGATGCATATTTCCCACAAAACACAAATCCCCCAAGAAAGATGTAGGTTTCTAGTGAAACAAAGATTCAGAAATCACCATAGCCTAGAAAAGGGGGGAGAGGGGGGTTAAATGGACTTTAGCAGAATAAAAGTTCAGATGTACTGAGGAATTTATCTCTAGTTTTCTAGATGTGTTTTAATATAAAATCTTTACTTTTCTAAGGTAGTCATTAACAAAAGAGAAAATATTGCAAATATCTTCCATTCCATCGTAACCTTCTAGGAATCGGAATGAAGACTAAAAAAGATAACCAGGGAGCCAGCTAGCTTCATTTAACAGTAATTATCTTTTCTCATGTATGGAAATAAATGATAGAACGGGGAGAAGAACCTTATGGGAAGAACCACGATGGATATTACTACAAGTTGAGCTCATAGTCCAAAACATGCACTGGATAATTGTAAATTAATTTCTTAGTTGCAAGGAGCATGAGGTATTACCACACTGGGGCCTAGAGCAGCTAAACCTTGAATTGCACCATAGTGTTGAGTCAATGTCCGCTTTGGGTCCAAAAATGCATTGACCAAAGTTTTTGTAAGACGGGACTGCAGAGTGTTATAGACATGCCCAAACCTGCAACAGTTCAGAAACTTCAATTCCATGGGTAAGATGTCAAATTCACACCCAAAATCTGAATGGAAAACAGAGATCCACCTCCATTGTATCCAGAGCAATATTTTCAAAACAACAATTTTACTTGGTAGATTGATAGCATCGACCGTGTTACAGTGTTAACAGAAACAAGTGTTCTATTCTAACAATATAACGTAGAGAAAAAAAAAACTAAAGATTAACTAGAATCTGAACAGAATGTGCACTTCATATACAGTAGGCTGCCTAACAAACCAGAATCGCGAAAGAGTGGAATTGGGTCTGGACATGACCAAGTTCAAGTCACAAGAGAAGACTAGGAGATGCCATCTGAAAGATAAGCATGCATGAAGGTAAACAGAAATTTAAATACAAGCAAAATAACAAGCCTAACCTTTTGCAGATTGAAGCAACCAGGTTCGCAGTGAAGTCTCTAAGTTCCCAATGGTTGTCAGCAAACCTATTGCCTAACCTTTTCGCAACAAGGCAAGTCACCACAGATGGCATCAATTGGTGTAGCTGACCCAAAAAACAAAAGGAAAGAAAAAAAAAAGAGGTGTCAGAGTACAACTGCCATATAAATAACACATTTTATCTTAACTACCATCTTACATGCTTCAGCCCCATGATAAAAAACGGAGTACTGATAAGGGAACCACTCAATATAAATAGGATGAGTTTGAAGAAGATAAACAATGATTAACAATCCATGCATACAGAACAACTATGAATGTGCAAATTTTGTTCATTAACTAGAAAGGAACTGAAAAAAGACAAGAAGAAGGTAAGGAAAAAAGTATAGGTGATATCTTTTGAAGGTCAGTCCAACAAGTTAACAAGGTTGCATCCACCTTAACATATGTTTAGAGATACTACCATCAGCCCCCCCAAGTGTCAATCCAGGAAAAGACCGAATTCAACTTAGACATGATTGTATGGATGTTCACGTAACCATATAAAATACATGAATAGACATCAACTCACATGATGCTCTCCAAGGAAAAGAAGGAAACAAAGAAGAAAGAAACACTTACATAAGGTTCTATGTGCATGTGAGGATTCTGGAGAAGACTCCGAACAACTCGCATTAAAGCAAATAGAAGTGGATAATCATTCAAACCACGAGAAACCTAATATTAATTAATAACAGTTGGTATAAGTAACAAATGGCTATATATCACACTCTTATAGTAGCTATCAGCAATAATTTCAAGATTTATCACCTCATCAGCTATAAAGCATGTGAAATAAGGAACTAATGGATGAAGTCCCGAATCAGTGGCCAAACTCACTAATGCTTCTTTAAAAATAACCAAATTGGACCTACTCACTACAAGCTCAGTGATTTTGTCAAAATATAGCTGCAAAGGCAACAAAAAGAAAGAACATGTAAACAAGATGCAAAATGAAGAAATACCAAAATATAAGAGCAGACAGTGAAATATTACCTGAAGTTCCCTAGACAATATGTGCTTAACTGGTAATTTAATGTCAACGGGAATTCCATCATCCTTCTGTTCATACTTTTTACCATCAGAAGGAGCTGCAAGTACTACAGACAAAGAACAAAAGAACACAAGTTAGATTACAAACCTGGGCTAACAAAAGCAGAAAAGTTGAAAATTAAGTTTATTCCAGTTCCCCATAATATATTCAAAAAGAATTATCACTGAATAACAGATTCATTTCACCATACATTTTACATAAATTAAATTCCAGCAGACAAAACAAAGAATGTGGCATACGCTGCAGACCACGTTTCATGCTACATACAACTTCAAACCTTAGACAGTGTTATATACCCCATAGAATGCTTTGTTTTACCAAAGCTAATTCCCAGAATGACAGAGGTTCAAACTTTTCATATTCTGGAACAACTACAACTCCTAAATTGGAAGTGTGATTTGTGAGCAACAATTATTTGTACAATCTATATACTAGAGACAAACCTTCTACAGGAGCATTTTCTGGAATTGCAGGTTGTACACCTTCTATAGCTAGCCAGTGACAAACAATTCCAGTATCAAGTGGCGCTTTTGGTAAAGGAGCTTCAATCACCTATAGTCAAACAGAAATATGGAACATTAAAAGGCAACATACAAAATCAAGTAGAAAGTGAAATCAGATTACTCAGTAATTCTCACATCTTTAAATTCAACATCCTTGTCGTCGATGTAAAACAAGTCCCTATGTCCAATAGCTCTTTTGAACCGCAAAGGACCGCCAGAAACATAACCATATATTGGCTGGTGAGGAGTAGAATAATCAAAATGAGATTCAAAAGAATAAACAAAACCACCATGGTAATTTAATTATCTGCAAGACTCACTCACCTCAACGTTTCTTAAGTTGAGTGCGCCATCAACATCATCAGCTGTCAATCTAGTTCTCCTCGAGTGACGCATGCATTTAATAGCCTCCTGCACTTTCATTACAACCAAATTATACTGGATCCTCCAGTGTCTCAATTCACCAAAAATAACTAACTGCACTATCTCCTTTAACTTGAACAAGCTCCTTAGAAGTACAGACATATTAAGCAAAACAAAAGCAACCTAGTTTCGACTATGTCATCACTAGCATAATTACTAGTCTATTATTCATTCTCAATCTTACCACATAAACAAGCAACCCAAATTCCCAAATTACAACTTACTAGTACAACCGCAAATGATTGAAAACAACAATGGCAAAACAAACCCATATCATAATTATGGCAAAACAAGTCAAGAATTACCTGCATAACCTCACGCAGGCGATATTCGATATCGGGAGCGAGAGCTAGAGCGACATCTGGAGACAAGTTGTTGATCCCAATGCTTTGTGCAATTACTTCAACATTCTCTTTAGGCACAATGCTCATTCTCGACGCACCTCCTGACCTCCGTCCCAACAATTTCTCTTGGAAATGGCAAATACAGACAAGTATGCTATACCCAATAAAGAAAAGATTAAACTTGTTAAGTCAAAATGCAAACTTTATATGTCTCTTGCTATGTAAAACAATATGCAATAATAATCCAGAACATTATTTCTTTCCCCCCAAACTTTCTGGGCAAACAAGCAAAACCCTAATACACAAAAGTGAAACCTCGGAGTGAGCACAATGCTTGCGCGCTTCGTTCGTTCACTCGGAAAAGAGAATTTCAGACAGGGAAAAAACATCAGATAAAAATCTGGGTTGGGTTAACAAGTCAAATATTCGGGTCGGGTCGGGTCTAAAACTGTGGTTCATGCCTTCAACTGATGTGGTTGTGTTATTATTATTTTGTCTGTATGATTGGTCTAATCTAATCTAAACTTTATTTGTTTTTCATAAAAAAAAAATTAATGAAAATTTGTTTTTAGTAATTAAAATACAACATCATTTGATAAATTAAAGGTTGATGAAAAGTTTGGATGATTTGGTTTTTGTGTCCCATGGAACTATTATTGCTAGGCTAGAACTTCATACTAGAAAAGTAACATGTCAGTCCCATAGTGAAGAAGTGGTCTTTAGTGTAGAGCATGTGCCAGTCTTTATTTATAATCAAACAACCTTAATGGCATCAAAAAGTTATGGAAGAATTCAAGATCAACCATGCCAAAAACTGGCTGCTCGGGATCACCAGATTGAATTGTTGAGAATGGATTTCACATCTTGAAAGAGTCGACCGCTGCCATTGACCCATGTTTTGTTGGATTCTATGGTGACCTTGAGGAGAGAGATTCGAACTTAAATTTCGAACTTAAATGTAAGAGGAACGGGATCATTGCGGTGGCCAATTGGCATACAAGGATACAAAGACTTGACTGTGTAAATTGACCCAACTTGGCAAGTAACACGAATCTGTCCCCTCCTAGTAGTACAAGCATCTGTCTAAGTTACTTCAAACTTTTATCTCACACAAAAGAAAGAAAAGAAAAAAGGAAAAAGCTAATGCTTTTTTTTTTCCATCTTAGCAGAACAAGAAGTAAGGAACTAAATTCCTACAGATTAGGTGTGTATTAATATTTTACATCTTTCTGCGCCTCTCAAGCATTAATAAGAAAGTTTAAAAAACCAGTCTAAAGTTGTTGGCATGATTTTCATGCAGAAAAAAATAAACAGCACTTGGCATCTTACAATGAGCCAGCAGAGGGCAGAAGTAACCAGAAAGGAAGACATAACCCAAATAGCAAGAAAGCTTTATGAGGCCAATGTGCTGCTAGCCATGTGCAAAAAGTAGATGCAAAAGCAAAAACACCATGCCCTCATCATGTCAATTCTTTCTATCTAATCTTTACTTTTCTGGCTTCTATTATTTTTGTGATTAAAGTACAGATCCAGCTCTAAAGCCTTCAATACTCTGCAGATCTTCTGACTTAGTTCTATCTAACATGTGCTTTTCCTCTAATTAAAATGAATTTGTTTCTCCAGTGAAGCTTAGTGTGGTTACTATAATTGAGTGAAAATGTCAGTACAATTATCAACTTTTTCCTGAAGCATATATGTTAACCTCAGATCCTCTGGATGGTTTCCAACATAATTGGCAAGAGTCTCTTTTGAGCATCTTCTTCTTTGGGTTTCCTCAGTTGAGATGGGTATCAATGGAGGTTTGGTCAGGAGTGTCTTTTCAAGAAATAGGTCTTTGGGAACTCATGAGAGCAATGTAAGTCCAATTATATATGTTTATTCATATAATTCAACCCCCTACTGTTTCTTGTGCTTGTATATAAATTATATCATTTGTTTATTTTTCTTCTATGGAATCAGGTAAGGAGCAATATGACAGAAAGGAGAAGATGGAGCTCTGTTAGATCATACTTATGTGGGGATGAATATAATTCAGTCCTTGCAGAAAATGATTCATCTTCAGTTAAGAGCTCTGTGGTTACTCCCACACAGCACAATTCAGTCCTTGTAGAGGACGATTCTTCTTCGGTTAAGAGTTCTGAGGCTACTGTTACACAACCGATGCCAGAAGACTTAATAGACAAGGATGGCAGCAAAAGGGAAGTAGCTAAGGAAGATATGGAAGCGGCAAAGAAGGAATATTCAGTCTCCAAAACTATGTCTGAAGAGCAAGCAGCAACCATCATCCAGTTAGCATTTAGAGGCTTTCTGGTAACTCCATTCAAAATTATCATCTTGTAGAAATAACTTTTAATGTCAACATAAATTACAAGATAAAGTATTTAAAGATCTTTGATAGAAATAATTAGCATGCTCATGTACAAGGATTTATGTTATAATTCAACTTAGACAGAAAATTCATTGATAACTTTGTGAAAAATCTGCTTTACTGCACTGGAAATTGTGGCTAATAGTCATTAGACTATTGGATTTCAGACAAGGTGTCAAAATGAAGGAATTAAATCGAAGTATGGTAAGCAGGAGCTTATTGTAGGACCAGAAAGTTCAAGTATGGAGTCCTTGGGCACATCAGTTGAAGTTCAAACGGGAAATTCTGTGGATGTTTACTCAATTCAAGAAGAAAATGTGGCTGCTCACCGCCGGATGCAGCAGAAAGCTAGAACTCAGGAGCTAAAGCTGAAGGTAGACCAGAAACAACTCTACCTTTTAGTTGTTAGAATTACAAAATGTTAACAAATGTGGTAGAAGGAGAACCTGCTGAAACCTTAAGTTTAGTTTCTGGATGTACTGTTTCTGCTCCATGAAAACTAACTAAGCACATTTAGCATTAATGGCTTCATCATAGCCTTGTAGGTCATGCATTTGTACTCCACATGGAATATGGGACATTTCATGTGCAGGGTAGGATTAGTTGTTGGTAGGTTTTGTAATCCAAAGGACCAGTTATGTAAACAAAACACACAACAAAGGGAATTCTAGCGTCTAAGTTATTTATATACGTACCGATATCGAATCACATACATTGCTTAAGATTTGCTGAAATTTACAGGAAGAATGGGATGATAGCACGGTGAGTAGCAACATATCAAAAATGAGGATTCAGAACAGACTGGAAGCAACAACCAGGCGTGAGAGAGCACTGGCTTATGCCTTTTCACAACAGGTACATTTGAAATTCATTCCTGAAAGAGATCCTAGACTCGTGTTACGATTGTCGAATATTTAACTTTCCTATTTGTTTGTAGCTAAGGATCTGTTCAAAGAAAAGACACACCACATCTGATGGCACAGAACAGAACATGGGATGGAGCTGGCTGGAACGGTGGATGGCAACCCGCCCTCTTGAAATCTCCTCAGTCGAAAGTCATATGAGCAATCATGTTGAGCCAATTAACAGCAACCAAAGATTTGTGATCGGAAAGAGATTGTTTGACGGGGCAGGTGAAGAAAAAGAGAGCTGCGGATCTAATGAAGTGAATGTCCTATTTGATAGCTTCCCAGTAACAACAGCAGAAGAGAAAGATGGATATAGTCCAACTCAAAACAGGTTTAAGGCTACAAGAAGCTTATCAAGGCGAAAAACTGCGCCAAGCTATGAGTGTGGGAAAGAGTATCCCAAGGTAAGCGTATGCCCCAGTTGAGCATAATCTAAACTGAGCTTCTGAAAGGAAATTACCTCAATGGTTGCAAAATGCAAACACCAAACCTTTGGTGTTCTACCTTCTTACTGGATTTGCTTGCATAAAGCCTTTTCTAGAAGAACAAAATTACTAAGTTCCAGCACTCAATGATTGTGGCTTCCACATTGGTACAGGTAAGCAAGAAGGATTGTTCAAGGGAGGCTGAAAAAGATAAAGAGCACAACCCGAAGAACACGGGAAGAATCAAGTACAAAAATGCTTCATTTTAAGGATTTCCGATTATAATCTTAATCTGCCCCTGTTAAAAGTAAATAAGGTTATTTCTTAATTCTTACCATGCACTTTGTATGAGGATTCAAATGGTGTCATTGATTTCCCATGTAGATGTTAACGAACAAATCTCCATCTTATTTAGTTTAGATGTGGAACCTAAGCTAGAATTCCCAAAAATCCATGCTTGTAAAGGAGTTGATTTATGAATATATAAGTTGATGCTTGGTATCTCATGGGCAATAACTTATCTGAGACTGAGATTCAAAACAAAGGCAACTATAAGAACCTCATCTCCAAGGGCCCAACTAAGTCATAGTGAATCCAAAGCACAAATACTCGAATGAATTAGGTAAAAGGAAGCAAAATAAGGCAATCCAAAGCATCAATACTCAGATGAATTAAGTAAAAAGGAGCAAAATAAGGCAAACAGAGAGAAAGGAAAGAAGCACCATGATGGAAGCAGTCATTAAAAGAAAAATAAAAAAGACAGACATAACAGATATATTAATAATAACAGATGTTACATGGAACATGACCAATTCCCCATCTGGAAATACAAAACCACATAAAGAGCCAACTGCCAATCCAAGTTTGACTTATATTAGTGCCAATTAACCGCGAACAGGTAAAAGTAAAATATAACATCCAAATAGAGTTGATCCTGGAACCTCTATATCTTATCAATATCTTCATCCTCAAACTCAATATAGTCATCAGCACCGCCTTCTTCCTCGTCTTCAAGACCCCCGGCAATACCCTCATTAAGACGTGTGTTCTCTGGAAGCTCTCCATATGCCTTCAGAAGCCTAGCCTCATCAGGCATGTACTTGAGGATCACATCAGCTTTGTCGTCCTGATAGTCACGAAGACCAACAAGAATGATATCACCGGCTGCAATCCAGACCTTCTTGTGCATCTTACCACGTATGTGACAAAGTCGCTTCGTCCCATCAATGCACATGGCTTCACAGCGACCATTACCCAGCATACGAAGCACTTGGGCATACTCCTGTCCATCTTCCTTAAACACAAGTTCACGCTTTTCATCATCGGCTTCATTCTTACCTCTCTTCCTGTTCTTTCCTCCCTTTCCCTTGTTCTTCGGCATGATTACTTTTTCCTGCTTCTGCAACCAAAGTCAGATAGTCAAATTCGAAGATTAACCAATTGTATAAGTTGATAAATTACTTAACTAACACCAAAATTTCATGATTTACTGCAGACTCAAAATTCATGAAAGCATATTTTGAACGGGAAGAAACAAACAATAAAGTAAATAAACTCCATCCCCAAAGAACTAAGCCCGATTCTGTGTTGGCTACAACTACAAATTCTCCTTTTCACCATTAAGGAACAACTCAAACAATTTTCAGTTCCATCAATAAGTTTTCAGGAGATATGAAGAAAAAACATTCCAATTTTGCAAATTTCTAAATATTTGTCCCTAATCTAACTACTGAATAAGCTGCAGTTACCACTGAAAAATTAAAAAACAAGAATAAAAAGTTATCACCACCTAATAGAATCGCTTATAAACTTTAATTTTTACTTTTCTTAACAAAACAGTAAATAAATATCAAATTACAGTACAGAATAGATCCTAGGTCTAAACAACTTGAAGTACCAGTTCTTTCGATTTGGAGGAATAAAAAGAAGTTCAAAATTTAATCATTCGAATATAAACTTAACTTCAAGGATGAAAATCCATCAAAATTTGGGGGAAAAAGAGGAAGAAAAAAATTGCACCGGAAACTTAGCCCTAATATTAAACATATGGAAACTTTCGGAATAGCAAATTTTCTGAAATTCAACACCAGTAAATATAAGATCAAATTCTCAAAAGGATTCAACGTACAGCTCTAGAGATTTACATGGAAATTATGACAGAAGCAAACCCTAGAATCAACAACAATCGCAGAAGAACAATTATTGAATAAACAATCAAGTTAAATTTGCTTTAAAATTTGAAGAAAGAAGAAGGTAGAGGAATACCTCTCTTTAGCGAAAAGGTGAAACTTGCAAAATTCGAAGGAGGAGCACAACCTGAAAAATCAGAGCTTTGGAATAAATCAAAAGCCCTAGCAAGTAGTTCGTTTTGTACCGCAAAGGTCAAGTCGGTTCAAGATAGGCCGGGTCAAACTAAACTTACTTCGACCCGAAAGTGACACATTTGGGTTGGACTTTAAATTGTCCAATCATTAGAGTCTATGGACTTATGAGCCTAAGTTTTCTATTTATCTCTCACCAAAAAAATAAATAAAATAAAATAAAATAATATACATATATATATATATATAATTTTTTTTTTGGACATTGGCTATCAGATACAAATACAAGGATCATATTTTGCATACACGGGTTAGCCTAGTTGGCCGAGACATGCATGCCGCTGCTGTGCCGGCCCCATTGCACCAAGTTCCATCCCCTTCCCCATACAGTAAAGTAGTTTAGAATATTTTTTTTTGTGAAAAAAATATCGCCTTTTGGCCTAAGTTTTCTATCCATGCCTGATGGGTTTTGATCACTTTATGATTTCCCTTTTTAATTTTTTGTTTGTGTGGAATTTGTTGGCAAACCAGAGTTCTTATATATTCCAAACGTCATCACAAAACACAAAGATTATTTGACTTTATTTTATACATGTATAACAATGAAGTCATGGCAACCACAAAATGCAATCTCTGCACCTTCCTACACACCCATGTTCACAAATGAAATACAAATGAGTCCCAGAAACTACAGCAAGAATAAATATGAAGGGGGCCCTTCATAAAATAAATCACATATGAAGAAAAACAAACCAAAAAAAGAGAAGATGAAAAAATCACAAATCCGAGCCCATTATGTCCCGGGTCAAAGAAATCCCAACTGGATATGACCTGTGTATTCTTGTTTTCATTCTTGGAACCTTTTCCCCAGGGAAGTTGTCAGGATCATTCTTTTTTGCGCTTGTCGTTGATTTCTCAGTCACGCATGGCTCTTCAGTGTCGGCAAGGAATTGTAGGCCCTGAAGTATTGTTGGAAGTTGGAACATGTCACAAGTAAATAAAAACAGCATTATGTAGAAAGCAGAAGAAAATGAGGCTGCAGATACCTTGAGTGATTTATCCTCTAAAGCCATTGTTGAATGCTTTCCCAGCTTAGCAGAGACATTCTGCCAATACACAACTAAGATAACTTGGTAACTGAATTAGGAGAAAGACAATGAGTCCATGACAATGTAGACACAAAGCAAGCTAATCTCAGTGACTAACCAGATAGAAATCTCATCTAGCTCATTTAATAGTCAGTTTTCAAATGAACACACAGAGAATATCTGACCTGAAATGGTTTAGTATCCAACCCATCTTTGAAGCCTTCTGCTACTTGGCATAGATACAATAGACCTGAGTTGGTGGCATCCTGTATTATAAAAAAGGGGGCAAATAAGTCATTACAGAAGCATAAAGAAATTAGATAATGCACAAGGTTTTTGAGGTGATGGCATAACCAAAAATATAACCTGTTTGCTCTCAATAAGCTCAACCTTCCCTTCCTGTTTAGCCAATCAACAAATACAACATAAGTAATCCAATAAGCTTATAGCATGCAAGACTAAAATAAAAGATATACATAAAAGACAGAATTATCAACTCACCAATCCAGCGACCATTTGATGAATTAACTCAACATCAAACCCAATTTGAGAAAGGTTTGATTTCACCTCATTCACCTGTATGCAAATGAAATGGAAAATGAATATCAACATAGATAGTACTTATTAGGGTGCCATCAGCATTATCTCCTTACACTGAATTACTAATTGCTTCCCAAAGTTCAAATGGCACTATGATGCTGATGCTATGAGAGGAATTTTATTTGAAAAGATGTACCACAAAAGAGACACTGACATTTATTTTGCTCATAACAAGGTGATGCGCTTACTAGTTACTAGAATGGAAGGTAAATGAATATCCTATTTGCCCTAATGATTATGATTCAGCCAAGGAAGAGGAAGTGGAAGTGCAAAACACATCAATCCTATTTCAATAATAAGATCCCCTAATCTTGAGTATACAGCATCCGCTTATTTATGTTAAAGTATGTAAATATATTGTACCATACATCATTTGCAATAAGCTCACTTATTTCCTTCTGCTCCTCCATCTTCCAATCCAAGTTTTCCAGCTTCTTTGTCAGATGCCTTTTTGTAGACTGCAAAAACGAGACGGCAGTGTGCCGCAGACCTTTTTAAGGACTATCATCTAGAAAAGACAACCACACAATGGGCAACGAATCTGACTTACAGCCAATGTTTCATGGACATGCTCTAATTGTTTGGACACAGTTGCAACAGCATTTGCCATATTGTGCTTTGTTACATACATTACATCAGATAATGACCAGCCCTGCACAATATCACAAACATACCCATACATCAGCAATAATACAAATCCTCACAAGTGCAGAACTTAATAGAATGTGTTTGTGCGACCGCAAATTTTCTAAGTTCAGTCATAGGTAGAATTACCTTCCACCACATGTAACAATAGCCCATTGCACCAAGTGCAGCAGCTGGAACTAAATATGAAGCATAATTCCCTGTGCTGACATGAAATGTGTGAGCTCGTTTATATGCTTAAGATTTAATAAAATCTTGCACATAATAGAAATTAACTCTTGATGTGGAAAAAATATTAACCATATTCCCAAAGGAAATAAATTGGCGGTTTTTGAAGAATTCATACAAACTCTAATTTAAAAAACACTCAAAACTGATTACTAAGGCCTCTGAAGAAATGTATATACCACTGGAGGCAGAGTTCTCCTTGAAGATGGTTACAGGGCCAGATAAGGTTAACTCCCTGATTTCTTGAGCCAATTGTTGAATCTGAAGGTAAAGACACATATAATATAAGTATACAAACTGTGCAAAGAGATTGTGTCTACGAGCATAAGATAACTACAGTTATGGGGTAAACAGTTTAAAAAAAAAAAAATTATAACAGTACCGATAACCTAACCTAGGACCTCCACCTTGACAAAACATCAGTACACAGTATCTCTCGCAAACTTTGAATCTTTTCAAGTATAAAGACCTAATTGAATTCAAGAAGTTGCAATACCTGAGCTCTGATAATTGCACCATCATATTTCTCTGACAAAATCTCAGCCTCGTTTACACCCTTCAATAACTCATGAAGCTGTGCAATAAGATCAGATAATCGCCCGCTCCTCAAAACGATAGAACCGGTCAAGCCTAAATTGCAAAAAGGAACAAAATTATTAATAGTTAGAGGACAATAGTGATAAATGGAAAGGAGCAAAGAACTAGATACAAACTGTGTTTCATAGACATAAACCATAGTACCATACATTACTTTTGCAATTCCAATGACAAAAAGTACTTCAATGCTTTTTCTGTTTCTTTGTTGTTGACTCTTATCTTATACCTATTTTTCCTTTCTTTCCTATTAAAATTTCTCATTAAAAAAAAAAAAAAAAACAGGAATTATACTTTCGAAGCACTAGGATCATTCCTTATGAAATGAACAAGAACCCACTTAGTAATTAACAACCCCAGAAGAATAAGAAAAATGGCTAAACTCCAAATCTGTGTCCAACAGCCACAACCGCCAAAAGACAAGCTGCTCTGAATTATCATTCAGTTAACAAACTGAATTGCTATTTGTACAAGCAACACGCGTAGGCAAACCCAAAGTAAGAATATAAGGTTCATATGCTAAGATAACCTAGTTGCTGTTTTCATTGAAATTTCAAGAATTTAAATCAGACTGGAAAATAAAGTGAGCAAAGATGACGACGATGATGATGATGAGAGGTAGCAAAAGGGTAAAGAGGAACCAAGAAATATATTAAGTTTTTAGAAACCTCACCTGCTCCAACGAGAACGAGCACCTTGGAGGTTGAAACCCCAGCAGCCTGTAATGCCATTTTTGTTGGCCTCCTTTCTTCCCCAGAAAGATCCAATTTTTGACTCAACGACAGCTTAAAAACTTACTGACCAACCAAGGAAAATATATAGAAGTTTGGGGGTTTTCTCGACATTTCCACCAAGAGTTTTGTCTAAGTTAGTTAAAGCTGTGCGCTTTTTCCATTTTCTCCTTGTGCCATGGCCAAAATCGTTCGTCTTTTTTTCTCTTGCCCAGAGACCTCAATGGCACCACCAACCATTGTCTTGCTTCTCATAGCTTCATTCTTCATTTCAACGCAGACCCATCTCCAAGTCCAAGCCACAGACGACGCCTTCACATCCATAGTCATATCCCAAAAGGGTCTTGATTTTCTCAAGGACTTGCTCATAACCAAGGCTGTTTCTTCCATAATCCCACTGCAACTGCCCCAAATTTCGAAATCCACGAGGATCCCATTTCTGGGAAATGTTCATATGGTGCTCTCCAACATCACAATCTACGGAATCGATGTTGGTACCTCGTATTTCAAGCTGGGAGATGATGGAATTGCCATTATTGCTTCAGGGACCACATGCAATCTGAGCATGAGTTGGTATTATTCCTATAGTACCTGGATTGCACCTGTAGTTGTTTCAGATGAAGGTCGTGCCTCTATTCAGGTATGGCTTTGATTGATTATAGGCTCATTTTACGCTGTTTCTTTTCTTTATTTTTTTGGGGGTTTAATTTCTGCAAATTAACAGGTGAAAAATGAACTTTAAGAGTTTTTGATTCATGCAATTGGGTTTTAGCTGATAAGGATGCTTATATGAAAATTAAGTTGCTTTATTGTGCGGCATGCTCGAATGGAGTTAGTGGTAGATAAGAACATAGTTGCCTGCATATGATTGCACTTGGTGCTATTATTGTTGTATAGCTTGTGCACCCCCAATTTCACATAAAGGCGGTGCTTTTGTTTACATAATAAGTTCGAGTGTTAGAATGACCCGTTCAGGGAGGCTAGTGAGAGAGTGATCCGTGAATTTTATAGATGTGATTGCTGAGCTTCTTTTTCTTGTTATTTTGTTTCTTAAAATGTATTGGACTTTGAGAAAGATATGTTTTTGTGTGTATACACATGTTTATTGATCTGATATCATCCAACTTTTATTTATCAAAACTGAATTTCATCCAAATAATGTTGGCTTTTGTGAAGGAACTGGATTGCTTTATTATTTGTGTTTGGCATCACGGATTTCATTAGTATGATAGTTACTGGATTTTATAGATATAGCTATGACATGGAAATTTGCTCGGTTTTTTGATCATTTTAACGAATTTGGGTTTTTCTTTGGAAATTGAAGTACATGCGCTTTGCGTATCGTTGAACCTTATCTGTTTCAAGTGTGTTTCTGTTCATTTTGTGTCCTTTAACAAAGGAAGTTTGATGAGTGCTGCTTCTGCTTAAGGTTGAAGGCTTGGAAGTTGGGCTCACTTTAGGCTTGGGGATACAAGATGGAACTTTAAAGCTTACCCTCAAGGATTGTGGTTGTTATGTTAAAGATATTTCCATAAAACTGGATGGAGGAGCCTCTTGGCTTTATCAAGGGTATGCAAATTTTCTATTTGTTGTGGAGAAGTGTTTGCACTTGTAATTGCTGTTCCCCTTCTGTCTGTGCGTCAGGTTTTTATTATATATATATATATCTAGAGGCTAGCAGTTTATAACTCGTATCTCTCTCTCTCTCTCTCTCCGCATGACTTATGCACCTTTTAGTCTAAGAGAAGGATCAGCATTTTGATTTTCCTTCTGTGAATAATCCATTTCCTTTTCTCCCTTTAGGATGATTAATGCATTTGAAGAGCAAATAGGATCTGCAGTGGAAACTTCTGTCACCAAGAAACTCAAAGATGGGATTGTAAAGCTTGATTCACTTCTGCAAGCTCTTCCAAAGGAGATGCCACTGGATGATAATACTTCTTTGAATGTCACTTTTGTGAATGACCCAGTATTGAGTAATTCTTCCATAGAGTTTGAGGTTAATGGTTTATTTGCAAGAAGAAATGCCTCAGTCTCTAAGTACCACAATAAGGATTCACAAGCATTAGTTTCCTGCTCAGATTCATCTAAAATGCTTGGAATTTCACTGGATGAGGCTGTGTTCAACTCTGTAGGAGCTGCATATTTTAATGTAAGTCTGGGAAATATTCATGGAATTTCTTAGAATTGCGTCTCTAAAGTATTTATCATTGCATATTATCCTTCTTGCCTGCATGATGTTTTATTACTATTAATAAAGACAGTGTCTATCTTTGGGCAGGCAGAATTTATGCAATGGATTGTGGATAAAATACCAGATCAGTCTTTTTTGAACACTGCTGGATGGAGATTTATTGTTCCCCAACTATACAAGAAATATCCAAACCATGATATGGACTTGAATGTTTCCTTATCTTCTCCTCCAGTCGTGAGGATCACAGAGCATAATATTGATGCTACCATATACGCAGACCTGATCATTGATGTATTGGAAGAAAACAGAGTAATACCAGTGGCTTGCATCTCATTGGTAAGTTTATCGATGGAAGATTTGAATAGTTATATCATGTGATAATCTTTACTTTTCACTCAGAATAATTTGTGTTATTTATGCATGATAATCATGTTTGTCATCTTACAACAAATAACAAGAAATATTTTATGTTGTTTCAGGTCATTCATGCATCAGGTTCAGTTAAAATCTCAGGCAATAACCTTGCTGGTAGCATAAAATTGAATGACTTTTCAATGTCATTGAAGTGGAGCAATATTGGCAATCTTCGCTTGTATCTAATTCAGGTACTCTTGCTTTATAAAAGCTTCCTCAAACTAAAATTTAGGTCCTGCATTAATTTTAAACTAAACGCTTGATATGTCTTACATTGCAGCCAGTGATGTGGACAATTATTCAGACTGTTTTCTTGCCATATGTGAACTCACACCTCGGAAAGGGATTCCCCTTACCAATCATTCATGGCTTCACGCTTCAAAACGCCGAACTAGTCTGCTCAAGTTCAAGAATTATGGTCTGCAGTGATGTAACTTATAGCACGGCATCACGCTCACAGAATCTTAATTGGCTTCTGCACAGCTTTGTCTAAGTACATACATAAAACATGGCTTTGTCTTTGCTTATGAGGGTTCAAAGCATCAACTTTCCCTCTTTGTACCATAAAGTTCAATGTTCATATGTAAAGTTCAGACGCAAGAACAACCCTTCTGCTAGTTGAATTGTGAGAAATTGTGACCTAACTTCTTGAACGATGAAACAACACCAATGTACATATTGTAGTTAAATGTCCATTCCCCTCAATGCAATTTTACCGCTAACTTATTGCAAATTACTTGCTCTGTTTTATAATTAGTAAGGTTTGTTTCACCTTCCATTTGATTCAATGCATGGTGTGCCTAAACAAAGGTCTACTTCTCCCAGTTTACTATCGTCAAAACTGTAAACCCGCCACATAACAGCCAAAACGCAGCGTTCAGCGTCTTCTCCCTCCTAAATTAGATAAAGTTCCCCTAAAATATCTCAACTTTTACTCAGACCAACAAAATCCACTCTCGCTGGGAGAAAAACCTCTCTAAAGCCCTTTCTCTCAGTCTCTCTTGTTATCCTCTCCTTGGTTTGCTATCTTATGAGCTACTCTCTCAACTCAAATCCACAATAAATATGCAAATATTTCTGACAATTTCACCCTCCAAAGCCCCTCTAATTTTCCCATTCCACCAACCCATTTCACAGACACCAAAAACCCAGAGAACTTCACTGAAAACTCTTTCCAAACCTGTAAATTCTCTTAAAGGGTCGCCTCTTTTACCGGCATTCGGCCGAGCAATCGAGGATGACGAGTACCGGCTAGCCCGGTCACAGGTTCTCCGGAAAGGTGTGGACTTAGAAGGCTATTCCATTGAGGGTCTTTCAATTGGTGGCCATGAGACTTGCATTATCATCCCAGAGTTCAAGTGCGCTTTCGACATCGGCAGGTGTCCCTCCAGGGCCATTCATCAGAACTTTGTTTTCATCACTCATGCTCATCTTGATCATATTGTGAGCTCCTCTTGCTCTCCTCTGTTGGGTACCCATAATTGGTTTGCTTCATTATGTCCACAGTTGCCATTGTTAATAGCTTTTTAGCTTCGTTCAAGTTTATAAGTCAATAATTGTGAAAATACTGCATTATTGAGCATTGGCGTTCTCTAATTTTTTTGTTTGTTGAAAGTTTGTAATTTGCTATTTTAAGTTGTCTAAGTTATAAGGTTGGTGTAAAAGCAGTTTTGGTGTGATAACTAGCTGTGTCCAAAATTGCTTGAATTTTATTTTCTCACACTCTGAGCTATTTACTTCATTTGGAAGTTAAAATGTTAGTATGTGCTTAAACTGTTTTTATTGTTTCAGGGTGGGCTGCCAATGTATGTAGCCAGCCGTGGTTTGTACAACTTAAAACCTCCAACAGTATTTGTGCCTCCTTGTATCAAAGAGGATGTGGAGAAGCTAATAGACATTCACCAGACCATGGGCCACGTGGAATTGAACCTTGATTTGGTTGCATTGGATGTGGGTATGTAGTGCTGGTTTAGTGGGCTTATTTATATCTCTTCATGCCAGAAATGATGTTGCAATTTTGGATTCAGGTGAGACATATGAAATGCGGAATAACCTTGTTGTCCGGCCATTTAGGACTGATCATGCTATACCCAGCCAGGTAGGCCGTTTAGGATTCGTTATTTGCATTCTGCCTGATTTTGAAATTGATTATAGTTTTTAGAGATGCCATAGAAATCATTAGTGATTGTAAAATTCTACTCTCATAATGGCTTTAAAATTCTACTCTCGTAATGCCTTTGTTTCCCTTAGCTGATGTGGCAGGTCTTGGGAGCATATCCCCACAGGCCCAGACACATATGAATCGAAGTTATAAACTTTTTACTAGTGAGGCCTGTTTGTTATTGTTGTTGCTTGCTAATGCATGATGATCTAATAGCGTTCCTCTACTTCTCTTTTTCTTTTCAGGGTTATGTTATTTACTCGGTTAGAAAAAAGCTGAAGAAACAGTACATGCATCTAAAAGGGAAACAGATTGAGAAATTGAAGAAGTCTGGTGTGGAGGTTTGTATTAGCTGCAGAATAGTCTTTTTTTTCATCTTCAATGAACTGATATTGATTTTGAACTTTCCTTTTTAGATTACAGATGTTGTATTGTCACCAGAGGTGGCCTTCACAGGGGATACAACTTCAGACTATATGCTGGATCCACGCAATGCTGATGCCTTGAGGGCAAAGGTTCTTATAACTGAGGTGTGTAGAAAATTATCCTTTTAGGAGTGCTGTTTGTTAGATTGGAAGATAGAAATATAGTCATATACTTGCAGTAGGGTGTAAACACTGCATATAGTTCCTCAACCTTAAACACTCCATTAAGTCGTCGTTCTAAGTAGTTGTTTTTTAAATGTCTTACATTCAGATATTTTGTCGCAAATTCTATGTCTAAATGGCATTTTTCTAGGCATTGAAAAAGCTCAGCATTGTGGTAGAGTGATATGTTCAAAATATTTTAATGGTCTTTATTGAGTGTTGCATAATTTGGTGAAAAATCAGCTCTGATGGGTGAGATCTTTGACAGGCAACTTTTCTGGATGAAGGGTGCAGCATTGAGCATGCACGACAACATGGTCATACTCATATAGACGAGGCATGTGAAAATTTGGTTTTTAAAATTGTTTCTGACTTTTAGATAGTTCTCTCTTCATTAACTAATGACAATATTGCATCTTACATAAGCTGATTTTAAATTTAATCTGTGTTACAAATGCAGATCATTGAAAACGCCCAATGGATTAGAAATAAGTCAGTTTTGTTGACCCATTTCTCCTCCCGCTACCATATAGAGGTATTACTTATCTGAACCAAGCCTTGTCTTTGTTTCTGATACTAACATCTAATAATCCTGTGGTAGCTTATGTCGTGTTGTTGCATAAGAATATCATTTAGGAAATCATATGTCCATTGATCATCCGTTTGTTTCAGAAATTAGTCAATGAACGGTTCTCCTTCAATTGCAGGACATTCGTCAAGCTGTATCAAAGTTGCAGTCTAAGCTCTCGGCAAAAGTGGTGCCTCTTACAGAGGGTTTCAAATCTATGCACGCTTAGATTCATAAAGTTTTGGGCTCATTTTGTCCAGCATTAGCATATGTAATATGTATAGAGAGAGAGAGAGAGAGAGAGAGAGAGAGATGTAATCAAGTTTCAGTAGATCAATTGTAGGCTGTTGTTTGAGTTAGCATTGGTAGGCTGTGGTGGTGGTGGAATATAACAATGATATTATCAATACAACATGGTTTAACGTAATTCTAGACATTAGGTCATTCTAAGAGCCTCATATGTTCCTGAGATCAGGACTGCCAACTCAGTGTCCTAGTATGTTCTTACGATCTATGATATTTCGAAAATTGAAATCTTTGAGTTTAAAAGGAGTTTGCAGTTGCAGTATTTTCATGAAAAATGGCTCACTGGTCTTGCAAGATTCCTAGTTCCATTGGTAAGAAAAGTAACAATAGCATTTATCAAACCACGCACGAACTAACTCTTGGTATAGTGGTACTTCTTTATCTAATGTAGGAAGAAGTTCTGAGTTCAAATCCCCACACTCCATTGATCAAAAAAAATAAAATAATATTAATAGACAAAATTACATTATCAGTACAACAATATATTCATTTCGACTTATTTCACTTTGGGCCAACAACGGTTCATTGGCCTGTCTCTTGAAACCTAAGTCATGAGCCTCAAAGCTAGTTCTGTTAGTGAGGAAAAGTTGTCAAGAAACCCTATGTAATCTCCTGTCAAGCTAACCATGATTACATTTGAAATGCAGCTGAAATGTTGGGCTTGCCTGCTTCCACTAATCTCATCTATAACAAATTTCAAAATTAAGGAAAGAAAATTGCATTTATGGCCATGACACTTGGATATCCCATCAGCTCCATTTCTAGAAGATGTGAGTTTGGATATTGCAGATTTTTTTGCATTTGGAGAATGATGCCCATGGTATACATTCTGGACGAGAAGATATCACCAACCCCATTTGTCAAGGAGCAGATGAAAACAGCAGGGATGCATTTGTTCCTCCAAAGCCAAAAGAGTTCGACAAAGCTGCTCTTATTGGCATTTCCTTTGAAGCTGTCAAAGGCATGAAAGCATCATTAAACACCGGATCTGGTTTTGAGAGATTCAGTGTTAGTGGTGCAATTCCCTGCAATAAAACAGGAAAGCAACAAATGAAAAAGAAAGGTCACTGTGACTGATGCAGACAATTTTTCAGTAACACAAATCCACTAATTTGTTCACAACATGATGCAATAACAGAAGTCCACAAACAGTTGATATGTTTACTACAATCCAAGTGAGAAAACAGGTCCTGTTGTTTTGTCTCGTTTATTTAAATCCTCCTATTGGTTCAGAATGTTAGCACAACTGGGCAAGGTTCGGTACATGACTTTGTCATGAACCTTCAAAACTATATATTATCAGTCAGCTATATTTTCTGTGGATATCTGTTTCCATCTCAATCATCAAAGCAACAACTTACACGGTGTATGGCCAAAACAGAAAATATTGCTTCAACAGCTCCAGCTGCACCAAGGAGATGACCAATAGCTCCCTGAAATTTTATAAGCAAAGAAAACAAGAATACAACACCACTTAGATATAAGCTACAGCTTCTTAATATTGAGCTTAACAAGTTACGTTTTTTACGTCAGAAATACTTAAATTTACCTTGGTGGAGGACAAGGCTAAAGCACCTGATGTCGCATGGTCAGAGAAAATATGTTTGATAGCATTGGCTTCTATTGCATCACCTGAATAGTACATAAAAACAAGATAAGCCACAACTATACTAGTTCCAGCACATACTTGCATTCTAAAGCTACCAGCTGAAAACATTAAAGTGTGGCAACTTCTAAAGGTCCAAATCACTTACCCAAAGGTGTTGAGGTGGCATGGGCATTCACATAATCCACTTGTTTTGGATGAATACCTGACTGCAAGTCAAGGGCAGGTGCATTACTATAAATCCCAATTATCTCCGCATGTATACTGACAACGGAAAATTAACTATGTCTGGAAGAATTTGTTCAGGGCACCTATTAGATCACACCATAAACAAGGACCTTTCCAGGTATGTAGTTAGGGCAATCATTACGATCTTATGTCTACCAAATTAGTATTTTTCTATGCGAGGCAATTATTATGCAAGTCAACACATCATGATTTTTCATCCATGATTCCCATTTGGGAGGGGGGTGTAGGGGGCAACAAGCATCCTTTGATGTCACTCAGATGAGCAAAATGATTTTAAGAACGTGCATACATGCCCATTTACCTGTTTAAAGGCACTTGTCATGGCCAGAATGGCACCTCTTCCATCAGCATGTGGTTGAGTAATGTGATGTGCATCTCCTGTACAGAGTCAATAACTTCAAAAATGAATATGTTAGCAGAGCATTATCAAACAGATACAATTTATTGTGTTTATGGTAAACTACCTGACATTCCATAACCACGAATTTCTGCATAAATTTTTGCTCCTCTATTCTTTGCATGCTCAAGCTCCTTCATTGGAAAAATATTAACACAATAGCAAATACACCATTAAGAAATGGAAATACAAGAGAAGCCCTTAGAGAATTATATTTTCAAGAATTGATGTCTCAACTACCTCCAAGACCAAGATGCCAGAACCTTCACCTATCCTGGGTTCAAAGTAAAGATTAGATAACAGGAAGCATCAAAAAACAAAACAGCAACAAGCAACCTATGTAAAGAAACCTTTCCAAGAGTATGTACTTACACAAACCCATCTCGACCACAGTCAAAAGGTCGTGATGATTCTTGAGGGGAAGAGTTGTATTTTGTAGTTAAAGCCCTTGACCTAGAAATAAGTACAACGCCTTAAAAAGTGAGGTTAACTTTTGTATGCAGAGCCAACTATGCTACAAGTCAATGTAAGTTGTGAACTCAGTATGAGCAGTAAAAGAAACTGTGCAACAGCTACCTATTGAAATGAGAAACAAAGAAGGTCTGTGCACTTGTGCAGTACATGGGTCAGTCAGATAAAGGGTTATAATGTATGGCACAATATACCTGCAAAATCCTGCTATTGATAACGCATCAATGCTAGACTCTGTGCCTCCAGCCACCATAACATCTGAATCTCCAAATTGAATCATCCTTGTGGCATCACCCAAAGAATGTGCACCAGTAGCACAAGCTGTCACTGCAGCATGGTTTGGTCCCTATGTTCAAAATAACACCAGATATATGTTTTATTATCGGAAAATAAGTCTGCACGATCTTCAAACTACAGAGGGACATTTTGGTTTGAAAAATTGAAATAAAAATTTACGACTCATGGCTTAACGAGTTCCAGCCAATTGTAGTTCTTGCTAGTCTTGCCAACTCATCACTCTAATGGTTCAACGGATAGGTGCCAACTTCAAACTAAAAAAATAAAAAATAAAAAAGACCAACATAACAGCTAATGACCAGCAACTCAATCTAAGAGGGCGTTTTTATTTTTATTTTTTGAATAAATATATCAGAATTAAGTGATCTTCCCACCAAACTCAACAAGCTGATGTATCGATATCAATTGGCCGATGAAATCAGAAGCATCTAGAGGACAAGGCACCATCTGAATCCTGATCAGTGCCTGTGTTGTCCACATGGTGATGGAGTTGCATGCCTGGCCAGCCATTTGTCCACATAATACCCATAACATATAGAACAAAATGTATCTCAGTTTTGCAAGTTGTTTACGCACCTGGAATCCATACTTCATGCTGATATGACCAGATGCCATGTTGATTAATATCCGGGGGATGAAAAAAGGACTAAGCCGACGAATACGCTGGTTATACAAACACAAATAGCACAAACAAGTTAATTGTTTCTGCAATTTCCCAGGCCATTGCATAGATATTAGGGGAAATCGAAATGCAAAAACCAAAATCTGTTCATACCATTTACAGGGTAGTTAAAAGAACCAACCTTCTCACAAATCAGTTGTGCAGCATCCAATATGTCACTGATGCTTCCAGTTCCCCCACCAACTGAGACACCCTGCCATTCATAAGTTAAAATATGCCCACATTTTTCTTTCATTTCAAATTTACCCACTTAATAATATTAACAATTACCGTTCTTTCCCTTTGATCATGCTCGGTGGGCATCCAATTAGCATCTTTAAGTGCTTCTTCAGCAGCACATAGAGCATACCCAATGAACCTGGCCATTGAACGATGCTCCTGACATAAAATAAACGTACATAAATGCATTTTACACAAAAACATTAAATTATTGATACTTGATACTGAAAAATAGCATGGTTAAGCATCAGGAAGGTCCAAATTAAATTAATACCTTAGAATTGAACCACAAGTCCTCGTTGAATTCACCCGGGTTGGTTCCACAGGGCACAATTGCTGCGACTTTGGAGGTGAGCTGGTCGTAAGTGTACGATTGGGTCTCTGGATCAAAGCCATTCATCTTGAGATCTTGAGGGGTCAATGCCCTTATGCCACAATCCCCCTCTATCAGTCTCTTCCACGTAGTCTCCACTCCACACCCCAATGGAGTTACCATGCCCAACCCTGCAAAACCAAAGATTATACACACACGCAGAGAGATATTTGTAGTGATTTTAGAAAGAGAGAGAGAGAGAGAGAGAGTACCAGTGACGACGACTCTGCGAGAACGAACAGGTGGAGGGGGGTCAAAAAAGGAAGAGGACATGCGACGAGTGAAGAGTTTGCGCCAAGCAGGAGCAGCCATAGCTTTCAAAGCGCCAGCAATGGCCATGGCTTTCTGTTTGCTCTTTTCAACGTAACTTTGTGGTGGGTTTGGCTGGACCGACTCGTCTGTTGATTTGCTCAAAGCCTCAACCCAATGGAATGTGGTGGGTTTACTTTGGGCCTTACCATCATGCGCATGCAACCCATGAAATGTTTCCAAAGTTTTTCTTGATACTTGATCTAATAATATCTCTTGACTCGTCAGTGCTGAAAAAATACGCAAATTTCAAAGGGCAAATGCAAATGTGTCCTCTCTCTCTCTCATGGAGAAAGAATAATTACAGTCGTAAAATAATCATATATTCACACAAATCTTTATTATCGTTTACCACTAGTTCTTGGTATAGTGGTATTCTCTCATCGATATATTCAACAGTAAAGTATTTATTCTTGTTCGTCTCATTTAAAATGTTACAATGCAAGAAAAGAAAATCAAAAGATAATACAATTGAAGTGTTTCATTAACAACTACTAGAAACGGAGCACTACAAAGGTCAAATGGGGAATAGCATAGAAGTGATGCCTTTAACTTTGATTCTGAATGATACGACAAATCAAAATGATTTTATCGCATTTTCTTTTAGTTATAGTAAAGTTTGACCTAGTGTAGAAGAAACAAAAGTAACAAAACAAATTTGACATAGGGAGAGAAGAACTCACTATTTATGATTGGAATATTTGACACTTTGGTCAATTTTGTCAATGCAATGCTTGAATGATACCTAACGTCAAGCTTGAGCAAAAACTGTGCTGTTGACCATGACTATGCCAGTGATCTCTAGTCAGCACTACAATCCAGATGGCATGATGTGATTGGGGAGGAGGTAAATGGGCCCCAAAACCGTAGGTGGTCCAAATGAAAACAATGATTGGGTACTAATGGGTAGGGCTTGGGAAAAAGCCCTCCTGTGGATGATGATCATCAAAAGAAAAGGAAATCTGGGCTTTTCTGTACTCTATCACACGGCCTTCAACAACAAGAAGGAGAAGCTCAAAGCAGCAAAACAAAAGCAAGTTAAACAATTCAGACCCAAAAAAAAAAACAGGGGAGTTAAACAACGTCTTCTGTAAATAGGGAATGAAATAAAATATTCAACAAATATATATAAAGACACTGCCTTGATCTCATAGCTTTTCCTGTCTTTCTTCTTTCTCCTACTACCGTATCACACCGTTACTAGGACAGCGTTTGTCAGTGAGAGAAGCCTAAAGCCAAAACGCGAATCCGAGAACTCAAAACTCATCATCTGTCTGATAAAAAAGAGGCTTCCTTGTAACGCCCTCTACTTCTTCACTCTCTGTCTCTAGCTCTCTTTATAAATCTCTCTCTTTTTCGTTCTTCCCACTTCAGGCTTTATCAAAGTTGAAAGCTTTAACGACCCACTTTGATTTTTTGGCACGCTCTCTTCCAATCCGCATCGATTTCTCTATTTATTGATCTGGGTTTTTGGTGTTCTGTGATTTAGAAGTCTTTTTCGCATCTGGGTCGGTGTCTAATCGCTGCCTTAGGCTATGAGGAAGAGGGAGAGGGAGAATCCATGTGGGGTTTGTGGCCACTATCACAAATACGAAGAAGGAGAGGTCTGTGGGGTTTGTGGCCATCGAATGCCGGATTTATCTGACAAAACTTCGATCCCAGTTAGTGCCTTTCCTTCTGCGATCGTGCCAGAGTTTCTCTATTTGGGTAGCTACGATAACGCTTCGCGCTCTGAGCTTCTCAAGACTCAGGGAATCTCTCGTGTTCTAAACGTAAGATTTTGCACCTTTGTTTTTTTTTTTTTTATTTATTTATTTTAATGCCTGGTAATAAAATTGTAAATACAACAACGAGTTTGGGTTTGGTTTTTGCTACTTTGGAAGAGTCAGTTTAATTTAAAGGTTCGATTTTTTTTCATTGGCATTCGTTTTCGTATGTTGATTGTGCTAATTGGACGTGTATGCAGAGTATTATTGAGTACCGTCAAATGGAGAACGGTATTGAGTGTTTGATACGTGCTTTGTCTCTAGTTAATCCATTTTTTATGGATAAGAGATACTAAAGCTGTAAATGTTATCTACGCTAGTGGTTTGATCTCAACCTGCAGGGAACTTGCAGAATGAGGAAGTGTACAGAGAATTCAATGAGATAGCTACGGGAGCATCTGTGCTTTGTTAAATGTAGTGGTTGAGATCAAAAGTTAGGGTGTCTATAAGCTTAAAGTAGTTGAGTTGATGTTGAGATTCATGAGTACAACATGAAGAAGTAAATAGTAGCATCAATGCATAAAGTTCATCCTAGATTGTGGAAGATTCATTTTGTTCTCAAGGAGCTATAAGGACAATAGGAAGTCTAAGAAAGGTGTATAAAGGCTGTGTTTGGGGTTATGAGTATAAATGGACCTGGATAAAGAATGCGTGGTTTACTTCTTGACCTGAATTTATTGGAATATGTTCATTGAGTTGTTTTTGATGATTTGTATTTTGAGAATTAACATGTGATTTTAGTGTGGAAACTATCATATGCGTACATACATGCATATATATGTGCACATCTCAGCTTTTTTTTTTTGGCTTAAAATAGTTAGTCTCCAGCAATTAAATGCTTGACATTCTTGTGTAATGTTTTTTCTCACTCTATATGCAGACGGTTCCTGCTTGTCAAAATCTTTACAAGAATTCTTTCACTTATCACTACCTCCAAGATGACAAAATTTTGCAATTTGAGGATGCAAATCAATTTTTAGGTGTGTACTCCTTTTTTGATGCAAATCAATTTGGCTCATAATATGTTTAAATAGCAGGGATTTTCTAATTGGAAAATGTTTTAGTGATAGTTGGGACATACCTTTTACTTCCTTCACTGACATCCACACATTTAATTTTTTTTTCTGTTGCTTTCTATTTAGCCGGGTACATTTTCAGCTTGTTGGTTTATAGGTTTTCTATAGATTCTCCTGATATAGGATAGATTAAAGTATTTCCGGAGCCATTGAAACTTGTTAACAGAAACATTGGAAAAATTCGATCTTGAGGGGTTCTTTAATGTGGGACACTTCATAGCTAAACAGATTGAATTTTGATGAGTAAAGATTATTGGCAGAAACGTTTTTAACTGTTCCTGAGCTTTTAAGCAAGCCTTTTACTTGGCCCTGTTTTGCTCATTATGATAACAATGAATGCTTTCTTGATTCACACTTACCTAATTGCCCCCTTATTTGAATTCTTACTTTATTTGACGAAATATGTGGATTCTGCTGTCACATTGTGGTACCATCCACTGGGTTCAGCATGCTTGCAACACAAAAACGTTATATAGATTTACTAGTCAACTACCCCAATATCCATTCTCAAGTTATCTTTTCTTGTTATAACCTTTGGACTAAGGGCCGCAAATCAAGTTTGAAACAATAGAAGCTAATGGAAAGTTGGAACAATGAGACGGACCTTATTATAGCAGTTCAAATTTGCTTTCTATTGCTTAAATTTCCTACTGAATGGAGCGTGCTTGATTTTGCAGAGCAGTGTGAAAGGGACAAGGCTCGTGTTTTAGTGCACTGCATGTCAGGGAAAAATAGGTGAAGCTGAAAATCATGCTTTTTTAAAAAACATTAAAAAAAAAATTAGTTACTTTCTGGGTACATTCCTAAAGTGCACACTGAGTTGCACACGCAACTCTAGAGTGCAGTTAATATGTCACTTAGCCACCACCAGCCTTTTGGTTTTTACTAACTCCTTAATCATAGGAAATGCTTTTTCTCGTTTATTTCATGAGATTTATGTTCTTTATAACAGGTCGCCGGCTATTGTAATAGCTTATTTGATGAAATCCAGAGGATGGAGACTTGCCCAGTGTTACCAGTGGGTGAAAGAACGGAGACCATCGGTTGAATTAAGTGAAGGTATGCAATGAAGATCTGTCTCAGCATTTCTTAAAAGGAGCATTCAATTGAACAATAACTTTAGATATTGGAACACGAGCCAGAACATTTGATTTTGGAAACTAGCCTGCTTGCATAGAGGTTGATAAATGCTGATATTGTTGACTACACTGGAATGAAATTTTTTATTTGGTTGGGTGGGTAGATACTAGATACTATTGCACCTTGTTTTTCCCTCTTTCATCTTGATGAGGGACCTCTGCAGGAAACTTAGAACATGTCCATACTTAAAACAAAGTGAACATTGTTGTCCACTTAGTTTTGAACAATTTTACATCTCTGACTTTCATTTGTGTTTATGGATGCAGCTAACTACCGGCAACTGCAGGAGTATGAGGAGAAGATCTTTGGATCAGCTGGTAGTGGCAACCCAACCTTGCCAGCCTTCCCACCAGTAGTAGCTGCACCTTCGTTCAGCTTTGGATTCCCAAGAGTTAATGATTCAGTTCCTATCCCTACATTTAACAATGTTGGCACGACCTCCATTTTTTCCCGGCCTGCCCTAGATATTCCTCCACTTGAGTTTACATTTGGAGCCAGCCAGGCTCGAAATGATATCTCCGGGAGCACTTTTGGTGCGAGTCCACCAAATTCAAACACAAGTGATATTTCAATGGATAGTACTTGAATATCCTGTTTTTGAAAACCCCTTTTGCGGATCAACTGTGGAGCAAAGTATCCTGACTCCGATGAGTTTTATTAATATCTGGATGTAAATTGGGAGTGACTGCTCATACTACAGTGTATAAGATTTGACAGGGTGATAAGGATGTTTGTTTTTCTTTTCTCTAGTTTAAGTTTTGTAAGTGGAACTATTTTTTTCATTCACGCATGGCCTAATACAAAGTTATCTTCACAACATCTACTCTTGTAAATTTTGTATGCTTAATTTTGATGTTATTGCCAACGTCCATGAGACCGTTGACCCAAGCTTAATACGATTTGCATTTCCAAAACTCACCTCTGGTTGCACTTTTTGCAACCTTTACAATCCGTCCTTTCTCTATGTTCGGTAGAAGTATTATGATGAAAGATAAAAAGCATTGGTAAAAGTGGGTGATTGGTCGGTGTGATATTATTAAATGGTGTCTGTATTTCTCTAAAGTTGTCCATTGATTGCATGGAAAATTTACAGGAGCAGATTTACTGTTATTGAGGTCTTTAGAGCACCTCCACTCATGTAGGCTAAGGCAAGGCAAGGACTGACACTATTCACATGAATAGTGCCAGCCTTGCCTTAGTTGGTTCCACCCTTGGAAGGCTAGGGCAAGGGCAAGAAAAAAAAAAAGATTATGCAACAAAATATAAACAATTTAGAAAGTGAATAAAATTGTTATATATTTTATAGGGAAAATATCTACAATTTTTTTGTATTTAAAAAAAAAAAAATTGAAATTTTTTTGGATTTTTTTGAATTTTTTTTACTCGCTGACGTCAGCGCCTTTGGGCTGCAGCCCAGGCAAGATTTGCCCGTGGGCTTGCCCAGTTCGATGGGACCCACCATTTGCCCGGGCCATTTTTCTTCCGCTGGAGCTGTCTTGGGCTGCCTTGGGGGGCCTTTTGCCCAGTCTTGGGTAAAGGCTGGAGGTGCTCTTAGGAGGTCATCCAAGGCCCATGAAGCTCCTATCATTGAGGTTTGTTGTATTTTTACTCCCTAATTGGATAAATATAAAACAGATGGAGCATGCAAAAGGCTTCCTTGGCTAGCAGGTCTTTGAGTTTGTGCTAGTAATAGGAAGCGTTGGTATTTCAACTTCGAGTTCTGTTCCGTTTAAACTCTGGTGAGACGGTGGATGGTGGCAATTCATCAAAATAAAAGTTGTTTTTACCCAAAATGAACCGCCAATGAGGACGAGACACTTGGAAGACTTCGCGCTTGGTCAGGGACGCCCTCGGCACCCTACCTACCGATCGCCCCATTAGGGCAACACCCTCTCATGGGACACGTGGCATGCTCCCCAGCGACGTCCACAGTCCCACATCGAAATTATCAACGAAATGCACACCTCCCAAGGCCTATAAAAGAAGCCAACTACCCCAAAATAGAGGTAATCAGAACTAACGGCATACAAGCCTATTGATCTGTCAGTTGAACTTTCTATTCCCGAACTTACTTAAGCATCGGAGAGCCTTCGGCCGGTACCACACCGGTGCCTTGGGTCTTACCGAGCATTCTCTCATCTTTGCAGATCACGCTCCCTACCGAGGCCACAAGCATACCGAAGGTATAAAATTACTAAGTTGACCCTCAAAGTCAGAGAACCACTTTTTGGCGTCAACAAAAGTCACCTCCTTGTATAAGAGAAAAGAGGGGTTAACTTGCAGGGAAAGGAGTATGAATATAAAAACACCCATTTTTATTTACAATGGTTTACCTGACATCTTCCTGTGCCAATCACTAACAAGTGGCATGTGCCTGCTATATTGATTCGAGGAGGATCCCTGCACCAAAAATATGATGCATTCAGTGTAAGTGAAATGAATCACCTTTCTTGTGGATGATATAAAATTCGGTGACTAGGATTCTCACTTTAGGGCCCATTTGATAACCATTTCAATTTTAGTTTTTAGTTTTCATTTTTTGTGCTAGAGTATAGAGGAAAAAGAGGGAGAATTGAAGTGAGAATGAGAGTGAAGATGGTATTGAGAGGGAAGATGAGAGGAGAGGATGGGAAGGATGAGTAACAAAAGTGAAAACAAAAACTAAAAATTGAAATCTATTTCAAATTGTATTCACTTTCAAGATTTTGTTTTCACTTTTGTTATTCCTCCCTCTCATCCTCCCTTCTCAATTTTATCCTCACTTTCATTTTCTTCTATACTCTAGTACAAAAAATGAAAATTAAAAACTAAAATTGAAATGGTTATCAAACGGGCCCATAGTTTTAAGTTTTTATGGCATATTTCTCAGAAATTTCCTGTGGATGTGAATGAAAAAATCACCTTTGTATATGCAAAATTTTAAATATCTAGAGTTGACAAGTAATCGGGCTGTTAGCAAAGTTCACTGTAGTGTATTAATTTTTCGTCACTTCGTTTGATAGCCAACAGGGAATGAATCTGAGCATATCTAAAGCCAAGTTTACACACTCTGTAATTTGGAATGCGTGCTTTATTAATTTGTCTATTCTTGCTCAAACTTGTTACTCATGTTGACCTGCATGCAAGTAGTGTTGCGTTATGTGCTTCTGGAACAGTTGCTTTGGAGTTGCAGCTTGCGCGGCTACCATGCTTATTCGCTTATCGAGCTCATTTCCTAACTGAGTGGATTATTCGTTATAAAGCCACGATACCTTACATATCCCTCCCAAATATTCTCATTGATTCAGCGATTATACCTGAGGCTCTCTTTCAAGCATGTACTCCAACAAACCTAGCCTCATCGATTTTGTAAGTTTTATTTGTTTTCATTCAAGCATGATCTCTTTCCTCTGTAGTTTAATTACTGAAAGACTGGGGATTTATAACTCAAGTATATATGATCCACCACAGGAATTTGATACACAACGATGGCCTCCGAGAAGAACAGATCGTTGCTGCTGAAAAATTAATGATAAACACATCTCTATTTGACATACTCATGCAAATATATATAACATTTACAACAAACATAAATTTAAACACAATTTAATATCGTATTAAGGCAATCAAATTATCACCAATTTGGATTAATTGGGCTCATGTTCGATTAGTTAAAGAGTTATCAGATCGAATCAGATAGCCTATTCCACACACCTAAGAGCTGTTCCAGTGGAGGCCCCCAGCCCGAGCAAGGGGGCTAGGCCCAAGAAGCAGTTTCCAGCAGTATAAAACAGCCCAGGCACGGCACGAGCTCCACAAGCCCTGTCAGGCTCTAAAGGCAAAAAAGCCTGAGCTGTTACCTTAGGGTTGTGACATCATTTCCTGAAACCCTTAGGGCTCGTTTGGTACACGGGATTGGCTTGGACTGGCTTGGACTAAATTTAGTACCGTGTTTGTTTTATCTAATCCTAGTCTTAGATGGGATTGTTAATACTGGGCCCACCAAAAACACCTCCTTAGAAGGGGACTACTAATCCCATGTGGAAGAGGAGGATTAGCTAGTCCCAATGCTCACCAATATATAAAATGCATATATTATATTGTAAAATTAATAACATATATTATTATTATTAAACTTACTTACACATATACTATAATGTACATATATGTGTATATATGTACATACACATAAATATATGTATATACACATAAATATATAATATATGTATATATGTACATATATGTGTATATATATATATATACATACATATATATACATATATAATATATATATAATATACATATACATATATACATGTATATTATTATTATAATATACCCATATACACATATACATATTAATATTATAATAATAGCATATGTGTATATATGTAATATATATTATATATTATATATTATAATACATATATATATATACATATATATACATATATGTGTATATATATTATACCCATGTATGTATTATAGTATACATATACACACATATATACACATATACATTATATATGTATTATATATATTGTAATATACATATATACATGTATATATATATATATTATAAAATACATATATATATGTATGTATTATACCCATGTATATATTATAATATACATATATACACCTATATACACATATATTATATATGTATAATGTATGTATATATATAATATACATATATACATGGGTATAATACATACATACATATATATATATATATGTATTTTATAATATAATATATATATGTATTTTATAATATATATACATGAATATACATGTATGTGTACATATATATATATATATACATACATATGTTTATATTATTTATAATATACATATATACATGTATATACACATACATGTCACATATATTATAAAATACATATGTACACATACATAATATATGTATTTATACATATATACATATACATAGATAGTTTTGAAAAAATAAAAAAAAATCTAGTCCTAGTCCAAGCGTACACCAAACGCAGGATAAGTGTTATCCAACTTAGACCAAGCCAAGCCAAGCCAAGACAGTCCCTAAGCATAGTCCATGCCAAGACAGTCCTGTGTACCAAACGAGCCCTTAAGGTCATCAGTTCGAAGGTCAACAAAAATATATAGCTTACAAGCTCATGCAAAAGAGTTTTCTTGATACTTTCATATTTCCTGAAACCCTTAAGGTCATCAGTTCGAAGGCGCAGAGATATCTCCTCCCCGTGGTTCTGCAATAGCAACCAAGTGTCAATCAGAAATTAAAAGAAAAGAGAAAATACTATTGCTACTAATTTCATCATATATTCTGATGTTTATAGTGTGATTACCTTATTGAACCCAAGGATGCATTTGGGACTTATGCCAACATAACCAACAGGGGCCATCTCGGTCATGATTCCCACACGCCAACGATGCTTTAAAAAGAACAATGCAAAGATAAATTACCAGCAGAGACGCAAGAGTATACCAAGGAATCATATGCACAGCATACTGGACATTCTGCTTATACTAAGTGTGAGAATATGCATTCAATGATACCTTGTTCATGACAGAAATAATTCCAGGATCTGCAGCAAGCATGTGCATTCTTTTCAATGCCTCTGACACCGGAGGGTTCAACTGCAGACAAGTAACAAGAAGTTGAAGTTAAAAGCCTCTACCAAAAATTGATAATTGCAATATCTTCACATTTCCTCATACATAATTTTAGAATACCTCAATTCCTGGAAGTTGAAGTGTTCGGAAATCACAAAAGATATAAGGTCCTTGTGGAAGTTTCAGAGTATGAGGCCTGTATGACATTCGCTGCCTCAATCTCATTTCCTCTTCATCAAATCCAGCTATCCTTAAGTTTGTCTTTGCATGTTGTAAAACTTCATCAACCTCATGTTCAGACACTCCCATCATTCTGACGGACTTTCCCTGAACAAGAAGAAAAGCAATCAGTTATCATGCAAGAACTCAGAAAGTTCATCATATAAATTCAATCAAATAGCAAGATTATCCCCTTAAAGAAATTTATTGCACATCATTAGTGAAACTTGAACAGAAATCGAAAGGGTGCTTAAGTGTGCCGCCTTGCCATCTAAGTCGCTGACATTGAACTTCTTTTGGGACAAGTTATCAGATCTTATAGACAAGTACAAAAACCAAACTCCATAAGCAGTATCCATAGCCAGATATTCTTTTCTGATTGTAAAACCATTTATGCAAAGACAACTAAATATGATACCTCAATGATTGAAGTTTCCTCTAAACTCAACTTCTCATGCTCATCAGAGAAAGGAGATAGCAATTTTGAGCTTTTATTAGAAACTGTGGAACAATTAGCTTCATCGTATCTGCTTTGACATTAGTTAACTTTTGCAGTTCATGCCCGAGGTCCTTGAGAGTAGCGCCCTCTTTGATCTCCACATTAAACTTCTTTCCTCTCCATATGACCCAAATGTTGTGTTCAACTTGTGGATCTTGCATGTTGTCCTGCAAAACACAGTGTGACAAATTTTTTTGATTATGTGCATCTTTATTGTCTATAATAATAGCTATAGCTCCAAAGAGAAAATGTCAACTTCTGATATATATATAAGAATGTATGCAGATTTACCAACAAACCAAAATTACTTATACAAGATGCACACTTAAATTCTTAAACTTTATTTACTGAAGTACAATAATGAAGAAAGCTAAGTGAAAATCATCAGTCTTTTCAATACCCAATGAAAACTATCATTTCTTCATTCCACCATCAAAATTTTGAAATAAGATAGAAAACCCACATAAAGTTTTCCACTTTAGCGGTAATCAAAAGCACCCATAAGTACCTAATATTACCCCACTGACAAAAACAACAAAAACAAACAAGAATTCACCTGAAATTTCAATGAAAATCAGCTCAAACTGAGAAAAAAAATAAATGGGCAAACAGTTTTCAAACCATCAACATAATCCATAGGCATAGAAATGAACGAACAGCCGAGAGCTCTCTAGAGAGCTCTCTTCCTCCTCCTCCATTTTGAGAGTCCCTGGCTTCTCCCCACCCGAAATGGGTGTTTTTTCCCTGAGCCTTGTCTCATATCTGGGGCTCCTTGCCTCTACTTCGGTTTCCTTTGATTTTTTTCTGTTTTTCCCTAAGGTAAGCCCACTCTGTGAGACCCTTTATCTCCCATATCTCCCTCTCCTTTCTTCCCCAGACACCTTCACTTTTCACCCTCCGCTTCTTACATCTATCCTCCCTTCATCACTTCTCTGTTATGTAGCCGTCCACACATGGCCAGCGACTTCGTCTGGTCGCCAGTTCTTAACCACCACCGTTTGCTCCTCGGTTCCGCGTCCACTGCTCTCGTTGTTCTTCCTCGATGGCATGTGGTGGTCCGTGGCTGCGATTAAAGTGAATACTGCACTTGACTCTTGGATTATGGGAGCGCTTCCGCGCGGGTGGCCTGCTCACCCCCATCTTCCGTTGGCCTCTTTGATACCCCCTGGTATCGGTTACTTCTCCTTGGTGGTGGTGGATTTGCTTTGGTGGGATTGTTGGCATGCTATGTGCGGCTGCTCCTGTGTTTCTAGATCTAGGGTTTCTTTGTTAATGTTGTATGGGCTTTTGTGTTTATTAGGTTATGTTTCTCTGGGCCTGCTTTATTTGTTGGTGTTGGGCTGCATTTTGAAATGAGTTTCCTCAATTTGTAATGTTTCCCACTATTAATGAATACAGTTCCCTTGACCAAAAAAAAAAAAAAATGAACGAACTAAATTGAATAGTACAGAGATTTTTGAAACCAATTAAGCCTCAATAATGAAATTATGAAAGAAAAATCCATAATTGAAGAAACCTAGATTGAGAATTGGGATGACTTACTCAGATTATGATCGAACTCTGTCTTTCTGAGAAGCGGATATTCTGAGAATTACGTTGTCCTATATATCAGCTCAATTTTTAAGACGTCAAATGGTAAAAGAATTTTGACGATCAGTTGCTTATATAGGAATGGGGCCGCGGAATAAGAGGCGGCGTACTTTAGTGATATGTGGGAATATTGCTAACATTAACAGCAGTGTGTAGTTGACCGCATGTTACGTATGTGCTGGCGGATGACCATAGGGATTAAGGGATTAGCCAAGCCAGTGAACTTTCTAGATTTTTGTATATATACATATATTTTTCTATTTAGAACTCTCTTTGTCTGTTATATTCATTTAATTTTTGGAGCAATGTTTATTACAAATGGAGTGATTGGTGAAAAACGTAGCATAAGACACAGCTACCAAAATGGGCTTTATTGACAAACATAATCCAACATTAATACATAAAAAAAAAAAAATTATTAAGTAATTATAACACAAATAGTTGGGTTAGTTGGGCACGGTGTGCTTATCCATTACACTCAAGTTTAATCTCACTCTTCCGTAATTTACCATTGATTGTATTTCAAAAAAAGAAAGAAAGTAATAATCAGTTTACATAACTCAAATCAAAGTGTGCCCTACGCCAAGTTACTCTATAATAAGTTGATGAAGTGATTCTTTTGCAGCAGCTTGTTGGTTTTTGGGAGATAAGTCATGCCTGGAAAATGTGGAAATGGATGATGATTAATTCATTGTAATTACTTTTCAAAATAAGAAAGAAAATGAAAATATGTGAATGACCACTACTTATTGAATTTTACGTGAAAGTTGAAACATGGAAGCTGCAGCCATCCCAATACTGACACTGAAAAGATTCCAGTTCTTCTGCAGTCTCAAAATGAACAAACTATAAGAAAAAACTCAAAACTTATATATACTGCAAAATTATTGGCCTAAAAAAAAATTAAGCATTAAGTTAATGAACTAAAGTTTAGAATTAATTACTGGTATAATTATTGCGCTGTTTCTTGCCCATATAAGTCCGTTGCATGTAAGGGCTGGAGAAAATAAAATGGGGATGACAAAAATTTCTATCAGAGGCCTCAAAAAAACAAAGAGAGAGAGAGAGAGAGAGAGAGAGAGAGAAATCTATTAAACCAACCTCACTGCTGAACGTAGGAGAGTTGCTCAGGTGGTTTTGAAGAGTCGATAATATTGGCAATGGTTACGCCCCATTTAAAAGTTGGAGCCCAAAAATGGACTGCAAAATTAAAACACATGTATGAGTGGTTCTGATGTTCTTTTACAATTAGCATCACAACAGTAGTTTTCATATTTTTGGTTGACTGAAACACAAGAGATGTAAGAAAAATCAATAACCTGAGGTTAGGGATTGTTGAACACTGATGAGGATTTTTTTTTTAATAATTAGAAATCAATAATAATCTCAGTCGTGATCTTTAATTTGAATAACTTCGATGCATAATAATAATAAAGCACTATGGAGCTGATTTGCACGGTTCTTACTAAAACTTTAATGTACAGAACTCAGTTATATGATCTGCAGGGGATGCTTTGATATCAAACTTTCATACTAACAATTCATCATTAAGAAATTAGAAGAACAATATGGCTAAATGATCAACACAAACATGTAGAGATTTGTTGAGTAAGTAGATTTTGAGAAGTAAACGAACTAGTTTTCGGGCCGGCTGGGTGGTTCCAAATTGCTTGCAGCTTAGAATTTGACCTCTCTCTCTCTCTCTCTCTCTCTCTCTCTCTCTCTCTATTTGTTTGAAGTAATGTAGCAAAACTGAGGAGGAAGAAGAAAGGAACTTATTATTATGTCGATTGAATACCATTTGACTAGAAGAAAGGGACTGTATAATATTTAAGCAGAGGATAGAATCAAAATTGTGTCTCTTTATGATTTGGTCAAAGCCATTAAAAAATTGTACATCCGCTGGTTCAAGTTATTCATTTGTTGAGAGGTGACTTTGAAGGCATTTTAAACTCTTTTTCATGAACATCTTCACCATTAAGAAATACAAGTCTTGTACATCACCTGTTTATGTCATATTCTTTGGGTTTTTCATGAATTCGTATATGTAATAGGCATATCTTGCTACAAAGCAGCCTTACAATACAACTAGCAGCTAGCAGTGCTCTTAATTAGGCGATGGAACGCTGTTTTCTCTAGGCGAATAGCCGTTGTTAACTTGTTAGTGACTGAAATACTGCAATGACCAAAGCTTTGTAAGGTTTTTCTTTCCTTTTGGTTAAAAGGAAGGCGAAAAGAAAAGGGAAGGATTCAAACTCTGGCTTTGAGTGCAGGGATAAACACCCTCTACCACCTAATTAACCCTCTTTCAATGGCTTGTATGCGCGGGGTTAAAGGTGCTGAATGAAGATGTTTATATAGGGAAGTTCTGCTACATGTACCACATTGCAGACCCCAATGTATCACTTTGTTTTGCTTAATACAAACTAAAAATCTACATGTAGCATTCCAGTCATAAAGTAGTAGGTCTGGGAGAAAGAAGCGATCGATGAGGTTAAATTTTTCATTGGCCTCAATTGAATCATGTGGTTCAAACATAATCCAACAATAATCCATCAGGTGGTTTTGAGGAGTCAAGAATATTTGCAATGGTTAGACCCCATTTAAAAGTTGGGGCCCAAAAATGAACTGGAAAATTAAAACACATAATAAACCTTTAACATGAGTGGCTCTGATGTTGTTTTACAATTTCTTATCACAATAAGTGTTCATATATCCTGTGATCCATTGGGAAAATTCTGGTTTTGCCCACAAAAATCTAAGGCCTAAGCTTGTACCTAAATCAAATCTGAGGCCTGGGTTTAAAAACTGATGAGGGTTTTCTTTCTCTGATAAACTAGTTTCTGACTTAGAAACCAATAATCTCAATCATGCTCTTGAACCTCAAGAACTTTGATGCATGGTTATTAAGCACCATCTAGCTGATTAGCATGGTGTTTACTAAAAAATGAACTAAACTCGGATATGATTAAGCTTTCAAACTTTGATATCAGCAATTCATCATTGAGAAATGAAGAAGAACAATATGGCTAAATGATCAACACAAACATTGCAAAACATGTAGAGTAAGGGAAACAAAATTAATTAACTAGAGAAGTAAACAAACTAGTTTTTGGGCCTGCATCAAGATGTTGATGTTTACAAAGAGAAATTCTACCATATGACCAAATTGCGTGTGACCTCAACCATAAATAATAGTACAAAAATTTCTGAAACCAATCAAGCCTCAATCACGAAATTGTCAAAGAAAATCCATAATTAAAGAAACCCCGATTGAGAATTTGAATTTCAGGGTTGTTTGAGAGCTCTGGGTATTTCAATGGAGGTACGATAACCCTATTTTTGATCTGTTGATCTCTGCTGCTGTGGTTTGAAGGTTTTGAAACCATTTTGTTGATGCTCCTTTTGGGAGGGTCAACTTAGGAAAGAAATGTGTAGGAAGGTGGTATCTTCAGCAGGGAAGAAGGTGAGGACCTTTGGTAATCGAATGACCTGCAGAACATAAGAGGAAGAAGCAGTCGTCAAGCTTCGGACACAGGTGTGGTGCCTGCCGAAGACTCTCCGATGCTTAAGTCAGCTATTTATGGTAATTTTGGAAGAGTAACAGTAAAGGTGAGAAAATAGTTACCCATTTCATCTTGGGTACTGTTCCCTATTTATAGGGAGGTGAAAATGAAAGGCTTGCACAAAGTTTTGATGTGGGACTTTGTGCAAGCCACTGTGGTGGTGACACGTGTCCCTGGAGGCTAGGTTCGGCAGTCGGGAGCTTTGGCAGGTGTTGGTCGCCTTGGAAGAGTGTCTTCCTTCGGCAGGGAAGAATGAGTGACTTCCTTTGACAGGGAAGAAGGCTTGTCTTCCATGGTGCTAGTTATTTTGGTGCTAGATATGCTCGGTTGATTATGGTGTAAACAGTAGTCCCCCAAGTTCACGGTCAAGAAGCAACTTCTGGGTTGGGAACTTGTAAGATTTTGTATAATTATGATCGAGCATTCCCAATTTAGTAGGAGCCGTAGGGCATTCCCTAGTCCCCCAAGTTGTCAAGCTAGAAGTTGTGTCAAGCTTTAAGAGTATGGCCTAGGTGTTAGGCTGAGCGAGAGTCATATAGTGGCTGAGGCTGTAGTACAGGTCTTACCATATGGCATGGAGCTGGGATAATTTATGAAGGTTATGTGTGGGCTGATCCTTGTCTGCCTTCACCATATTGACGTACACCTCGCCAAAGGCCTACAAAACAATGTATTGTTAGTACAAGAACAACAAGCATAGCAAGATGAAATCATTACAAACACAACTTACATAAGCAGACGTCAGGATCGTCTTCTGCGCCCGCTCTGCGAAGAAAGAAGTCGGCGTCCTCGCCAGGGTCTCGGGGTCACTCTTCACGCCTTCCAGGAAGACGTTGACCAACAGCACCTGTTGCATTCCTAAGAGGACACAAATTAATGTGCAAACAACCAATTAAAAATACCCGCAAGTGCACGAATCTATTGAAGTATAGATTATGTAAGTACGGGGTCGATCCCACGAAGAACTTGTCGGCTTCCTATAAGTTCTAATTTGAGTACGTAAAGAACACTTAATTGACACACCACAAATGCACAAATGCAAAATGGAAACTAAAAATGAGTAAAGAAGTGTAAAAGAAATGAAACAACACAAGAAAACTAAACAAAAACACAAACAGCATTTTCTATCACCCTTTTATCACCCATTTATCACCTATGAACAGTGCTAAAGCGACCGGTCGTCAGGTAAAAGCGACCGGTCGTTTTTGGGCAGATTCGAAACTCAAAATTTGACTTGAAAAGCGACCGGTCGTCAGGTAAAAGCGACCGGTCGTTTTTGGGCAGATTCGTTTTCTCTGTTTTTCAGTTTCGACCTCTGTCCAGTGTTTTGCCTATAACTTTCCAACCGTACGTCCAAAATTCACGTTCTTTATACGGTTGGATTCAGCACAGAAAATGGAAGAACACAACGCGGACCAAAAGTCCAAAATAATTACAGAAAGAAATAAAATTCAGTAACAAAGACACGTAACGTGTCAAACACGCAACTCACACACACATTGGGGGGGGTTTTGATTTGGTTCAAGTGATCTATTTCTATTGCATGTAAGTAAATGGACTTCGAATTTAAATAAGAATGGAAGAGATGAATTATCAAGATGTGAAATCAAAATGTAACAAACACTAGGGTTTCGGAATCCACCCTAAACAATTCTACCCAAGTTCATGAATACTCAAGTAATGAACTCTAAACGTGTTGATGAAGATGTTCGCAATCAAGACCATGGGTCGTGGCTCAAGACGCATTGATTCTCTCTAATATACGTAAAGTGCATGGTTCGTGCTACAATACTTGTGCCCTCCTCATAACCGAACCTAGGTATGGTTCGTACTTTGATTCAATTACAAGGAGAACCCATTAAGTTCAAAGAGAATATGAACATCACAAGAATCCTAATAGCATGGTGTTTACATTAGGTATTCAAGAAACCAATTCACATGGATGATTCTTACTTCATCCATTTATTGCTTAGGATAACATGAGGATACACATAATCCCAACAATCTCAAGAAGCATGCTTTCAGAGGTGATCAATCAAAGAAGAACATACATCAAGGATAGATTAATTTGGTGAATTGGAATTCATCAACAATATCTAGAAATTCATACACTCAAGCATCAAAACAAAAAGGTAATCATGTTTAGGGCTTCAACCTAAGCCCTAGCTATGGAGTTTAGTTCCTCATAATCATTTCAAACACAAATTCAAAATGAAATTAGAAAGAGTTTACAGATTTTCAGAAAATGATGAAAGCTTCAAGATCATCAATGGTGGAAGTCTTCTTCTCCACTTTTCTTGACTGCACCTTGGCTTTCTCCTAGCTCCAAGCTCCAAAATCTGCTCTCAATTGTGTAGAATGGTGGAATACCCTCTCTCCCGTTGCAAAAAACTCCCCCAAATCTGATTGCAATCCCTTTTGACTTCTCTCTCTCCTCCTTTCCAGCTTTTCTTTTAGTATAAAACTTATTCTTTCTCTAAAGCTATTGCCCATTGTCCCCTTGCAAATGATGAAACCTTGTTTTAAGGTATAATCCAAGGCTCCAATTGACTCAGGAAATGCCACTCAAATGCAATCCATTGTTACCAAAAGGTGTGGTAACAAGTAGAAATAAAATGCTATTAAGTGGGGGTGAAAACTGGGCCAAAACAAACATCCAGAGCCAGCGTCAATTGTCCGATCAGCTGGATAGGCTACACTTGCCCAATGGAGCTCAAATTTGGATATGTTGTAGTTAACATCCATTGGAACAAGTCTTATGAAGATCATCACCTCATCCAAGGACCGGAACATGCTGATCCAAGGCCACGAAGTTGACCTACGAAAATGAACAAAAACAGAATTTATATCAAATAATGCACTTTTAGCTCATTTTCATACAAACCAAGGTAAAACCTATTAAAACACAAAAAAGAAGTAAAAAGCTATAAAATGTCAAGAACTAACTCAAAATAGTGGGTGAATAACATGAAAAATCATGTGTAAAAATGAACCGAACAGCACCTCATGCCGATGCATGGCAAGGTTTACTTCCTTCTTCTGACGGCGCAACCCGCCGAAGTCAACCTTCTCCATTCCTTCTGCAAAGACCTCCTCCATGCCGAAGGGAAGCTTCGACGGTGCCTGCAAATCAAAGGGAGGAAGTCTCAGCCTTGTCCCCATCACGTCCTGGTGGGCCTCCTCTAGAGCTCTTCTCTTCACTGCCAAAGCTTCGGCGATGAGCCCTTCATCATCATCTCGAGGGCGCTTCTCCGCAGCGTGCCCAGCTCCCTCCTTCTCACCTCTTTTTGGCCGCGACCCTTTCTCCCTTTTCTCCTTCAGCCGCCTCTGCTTCTCGGCTTCGTCAATGTTCACGACCACCTTTGTCATTCCCTTTATCACACCTGCCACTGCACATCAAAAGGCTAAGTTAGTCATAGCTACAAAAAAAAGAATTAGAAAACAAACAACATAGGTGACCCAAGTACTTACTTCCTTGCAAAAGTCTGGACTCAAACAGATTTTTCTAGGTGACTAAGTTGTGGTACTCACGTTCGGTCTCTGACAAGAGTGACCTCACCCTCTCAACTTCGTCCTCTTGCTCCTCGGAAATTGGCCCCCACTTCACCGAACCTGCAGCAAAGGTTACATACTACTCAGCCATTTACACTTGCACAAGCAACAATGGAAAACCAAGAGTAAACACAACAAAACAACAATTAGTCTTAAAGGATGGGGCCAAGGACCTATACGCTGGAAGTGGGTAGGAATGTGTTTGGCAACGGTCTTCCCTGGTGGACACTCCCAATCACCATAAGCCAAGCACCACCTGTTCCTCCAGGACTTCTGAGTAGAAGGCATATGACCAATAAAATAACCCCTCTCTTTTGCCTTTCGGCAATTGGCTTGTACCCAGCCAAAACTTCCCTGTTGCTTCGAAATTGAGTACAAGTACATGAACTGCTCAAATGTTGGCTCCCTCAACCCAACCAACCACCAATCAATGTAAACCCCATGAAGAAGAATCCAAAAGTTGGGATTATATTGCCCCGGCGCATACCCCAGATTGGCCAACATCATTTGCACCCAAGGATGAAACGGTAGTCTGAAGCCATGCTGGTACATATCCGTAAAAATCAACACAGCGCCCTCCGGAGGATATCTAATCACATCCGCTGCAGTGGGTAACCTCAAGTCTACATAGGGTGGAACACAATAATCTGTCTGAAGCTCGGCCAACTTTACTTATGTAAGTGTATTCCGTTTCGCCAAAGGGACACCAACCCGTATGTCCACTCCCTCTGAAGCTGAAGCCACGGCTACGCCCACGGACCCCAATGGTGATGCCTGATTACTCGAGCCCACTTCTGGTGTATGAGGCAAGGCTAGAACCCGATTAGCTATGGCCTCTAACTCTTTGTAATTCATCTGCATCTCCCTATATGCAGCTGACCCAGAGTCTATTGATGGCTCACCCCTCTCACCCTCATGCACTACCATCCTACTCTCTATAAAACCTTCTACCACACCCTCTGTTTGGGAACTCTAACGTTCAGAACACACATTAAGGCTTGGCTCTGACTGGGAACTCTCAGGTTCGGTATCTTCCCCACCAAAGGCAGAGGGGTCATGACTTTCTCTACCTGAACTTTCAGACATCTACAATATACAGAAACAAGGAAAAAGAACTAATGCACATGCTAGAAGGATCGAAACATACATTCAACAAGGTCATATCAATGTTCAAGATGTTCATCAAGTTCATGCTCGTATTCAAGGTGTTCATCCTACTCTTCACCATGTTCATACAAACAAAGACATTTCAATTCGGAAATTCAAGAGCAATGAGGATTAACCTTGTTTGCACCACCACGAACAAGACGCCGGAAATCACCTTGGCCCCAGCACCACCACTTAATATCTTTTCGGAAATCTCCTTTTCTCCTCTTTACTTTTTCGAAATTTTTCTCTCAAGTCTCAAGTGTGAAGCCTTCTCCACCCCAAGCTCCTATTTATACAGCCTCAAGGGTACCCACGCCTCGGTTCACGAGAAAACCCTAGCACCCTTTCAATTTCCTTCTCAAATTCCTTGTACTTGCTCCACAATTTGAAATTCAAATTTCAACCCCCAAAAAAAAAAACACCGGATGAAGCAAATTGAAAGGACCTTGCCGAACGGCAAGGCCCGTGCAGAAAGAAATGAGGACTCACAACGTTGCTGGCCTAGCCGCCTTCTTTTGAAATTTTCCCTAGGTCTCTTCGCCCACACCGAAGGACCACCAAAGCCCACCACTCCAAATGGCGCAGACACTCTGGATCTAGCCTCACTTCCCTCCAGACCCTGCTAAACATCAAAACAAGGGCAAATAAGTCACATAAAGAACCTCGGACTGGCCTTGCCGAACGATAAGGCCCGTGTAAAAGTGAATAGGAAGGCTCATGCGAAAATAAGTGTTGAGGACTCGCACCTCTTCTCCTTCCCCCTTACCAAGAGAGCCCAGCTTCACCCTCCTACCGAAGCTACAAAAACTGACAAATGCAAGGTTACAGTGTCCTTGCCGAACTGCAATTGCTAGGCTAAAGGAAAATGGGGGATGTTCCAAAAAAGTCTTCCCCAAAACTCTCAATTATTCTCTCCTTCCACATGCAAGGACAAGCCCACGATCCAAGTCCTCCTTACTAAGACGATCCAGCTCCAATCTTGTCGAATCTTCTGGGGCGCAGCTCTGTCTTCTTCCCAATATCACCAAATAACAAGCAAAAAAAAACCTTCAAGGCTCTTGACGGCGCAAAATCTAGTGAGGAGGCCCAACCGGGTATCCTCAAAATCACATTCTTGCCGGAGACCTAGGAGCCTAGCTCCAAACACAATCTTTCCGAAACCTTGGAGGCCTAGACCCACTCGCGTTCATAGGTTCTCTGAACTACCGACGCAAGGCGTTGGGAGCGCAAGGGATGGTACCGAAGCTTCGAAGGATCCCAGATGTCGAAGCTGGAGGTTGGCGGCATAAAAAGGCACACACCTCTCCTAAAAATAAATCCCTAGCGAAAGTCATATCTTGCCGAAGCTTAAGGCCCTAGGCCATGCCACTATGCTCTTACCGAAGTCCAATTAGGGCTCAGCTAATACCCATGCCCTAAACCCACGCGGCCCGGCTCCAAGGTCTGCCGAAGCCCAAGGCAGCTTGAGCTAGACCCAAACCACTCTCTTGCTGAGCCGCCGAAGCCTTCACGCTTCTCCAAGAGGCCTCAAAAAATTTTTAACCACCCCTGCCGTTCGGCAGGATCTGTTCCAAGTTACACGGCGCTTGCCGAACAAGTTTTGAAACCCCATTTCCGAACAAGCTCAAGCCCAAAGGCTCAGCTCCAAAACAAACTCCTAAGGCCAAGCTCTGTACACAAGCTTGGAGGCCCATAGAGTTGCGCCATGCCTCCCTTTTTCCAAAGGCCCGAACCCAAACTCCTTCCAAGAACGCTCTTGCCGACCAAGCTTTTTTAAAAAAAGAGGAACCTGCCGAACAACAGGCACCATGGAGAAGGCAAGAGGGGAAAAAGAACTATTGGGTTAAAAAAAAAACAAAAAAACAAAAAAACAAAAAAACAAAAAAACAAAAAAACAAAAAAAAAATTTGCTGAACCTGCCTTGTCGAATGGCAAGGCCCATGCTGAAGCTAGGAGGAGGCATCACCAAAAAAATAAATAAAATAAAATAAAAATTAAGCGTGACCTTGCCAAACGGCAAGGCATATGCTCAAAATCAAGGCCTTACCGAAGCTTCTCGGCCCAGCTCCAAGGATCTCACCACAAGCTTCTCGGCCCAACCCCAAAGCACAAGCCGAAGGATCAACCCACACATAACCTTCATAAATTATCCCAGCTCTATGTCATATAGCAAGACCTGTACTACAACCTCAGGCACCATACGACTCTTGCTCAACCTAACACCTAGGCCATACTCTTAAAGCTTGACACAACTTCTAGCTTACCAACTTGGGGGACTAGGAAATGCCCTACGGCTCCTACTAAATTGGGAATGCTCGGTCATGATTATACAAAATCTTACAAGTTCCCAACCCAGAAGTTGCTTCTTGACCGTGAACTTGGGGGATTACTGTTTACACCATAATCAACCGAGCATATCTAGCACCAAAACAACTAGCACCATGGTAGACATGCCTTCTTTCCTACCGAAGGAAGTCACTCCTTCCCTACCGAAGGAAGACACTCTTCCAAGGCGACCAATACCTGCCGAAGCTCCCAACTGCCGAACCTAGCCTCCAGGGACACATGTCATTATCCCAGCTCTATGTCATATGGCAAGACCTGTACTACAACCTCAGCCACCATACGACTCTTGCTCAACCTAACACCTAGGCCATACTCTTAAAGCTTGACACAACTTCTAGCTTGCCAACTTGGGGGACTAGGAAATGCCCTACGGCTCCTACTAAATTGGGAATGCTTGGTTATGATTATACAAAATCTTACAAGTTCCCAACCCAGAAGTTGCTTCTTGACCGTGAACTTGGGGGATTACTGTTTACACCATAATCAACCGAGCATATCTAGCACCAAAACAACTAGCACCATGGTAGACATGCCTTCTTTCCTACCGAAGGAAGTCACTCCTTCTTCCCTACCGAAGGAAGACACTCTTCCAAGGCGACCAATACCTGCCGAAGCTCCCAACTGCCGAACCTAGCCTCCAGGGACACATGTCACCACCACAACGGCTTGCACAAAGTCCCACATCGAAACTTTGTGCAAGCCTTCCATTTTCACCTCCTTATAAATAGGGAACAATACCCAGGACGAAAAGGGTAACTATTTTCTCACATTTACTGTTACTCTGCCAAAATTACCATAAAGAGCTAACTTAAGCATCGGAGAGCCTTCGGCAGGCACCACAGCGGTGTCCGAAGCTTGAGGACTGCTTCTTCCCCTTATCTTCTGCAGGTCATTCGATTACCGAAGGTCCTCACCTTCTTCCCTCCTGAAGATACCACCTTCCTACACATTCCTTTCCTAAGTTGACCCTCCCAAAAGGAGCATCAACAATGGCGATCCAGTTCTTTTCAGGAAAGATTGATGAAGAATTGGATTCGGCAGATATTGGATTGAGACTCTGTTGCATGCTGAGAGATGTATTCAATGTGCAGCCTTGCAATCAAGAAAAAGCACTACTTCCGAAGTTGGAAGATTTTGCTATCGATGTCAAGAAACTCATTTCCAAAAATCATAATTCCAATTGGTTCGTACGGAAGATCATCAGGGGGCTAAACCTTATTCACAGCAAGCTCAGAAATGCATCAACTTCCAACAACAACCCTTCTGCTTCTACTTCTGCTTCCAAGAAATCGGAGAAAGAACTTTTCAAGAAAAATCTTTTCAAGAAAGGACTGAATTCAGTTCCAATTCCAGAGCCAGAGCCAGAAGGGGTCCATCCAGAGCCAGAACCAATTTTTCCGGAAGTATTTGAGCCAGAGCCACTTTTCAAGAAAGGACTGAATTCAGTTCTAGTTTCAGAGCCAGAGCCAGAAGGCATCCATCCAGAGCCAGAACAAATTAAGCATCGGAGAGCCTTCGGCAGGCACTACGACGGTGGTCGAAGCTTGACGACTGCTTCTTCCCCTTATCTTCTGCAGGTCATTCAATTACCGAAGGTCCTCACCTTATTCCCTGCTGAAGATACCACCTTCCTACACATTCTTTTCCTAAGTTGACCCTCCCAAAAGGAGCATCAACAATGGCGATCCAGTTATTTTCAGGAAAGATTGATGAAGAATTGGATTCGGCAGATATTGGATTGAGACTCTGTTGCATGCTGAGAGATGTATTCAATGTGCAGCCTTGCAATCAAGAAAAAGCACTACTTCCGAAGTTGGAAGATTTTGCTATCGATGTCAAGAAACTCATTTCCAAAAATCATAATTCCAATTGGTTCATACGGAAGATCATCAGGGGGCTAAACCTTATTCACAGCAAGCTCAGAAACGCATCAACTTCCAACAACAACCCTTCTGCTTCTACTTCTGCTTCCAAGAAAGCAGAGAAATAACTTTTCAAAAAAATCTTTTCAAGAAAGGACTGAATTCAGTTCCAATTCCAGAGCCAGAGCCAGAAGGGGTCCATCCAGAGCCAGAACCAATTTTTCCGGAAGTATTTGAGTCAGAGCCACTTTTCAAGAAATGACTGAATTTAGTTCTAGTTTCAGAGCCAGAGCCAGAAGGCATCCATTCAGAGCCAGAACAAATTAAGCATCGGAGAGCCTTCGGCAGGCACCACGGCGGTGTTCGAAGCTTGACGACTGCTTCTTCCCCTTATCCTCTGTAGGTCATTCGATTACCGAAGGTCCTCACCTTCTTCCCTGCTGAAGATACCACCTTCCTACACATTCCTTTCCTAAGTTGACCCTCCCAAAAGGAGCATCAACAATGGCGATCCAGTTATTTTCAGGAAAGATTGATGAAGAATTGGATTCGGCAGATATTGGATTGAGACTCTGTTGCATGCTGAGAGATGTATTCAATGTGCAGCCTTGCAATCAAGAAAAAGCACTACTTCCGAAGTTCGAAGATTTTGCTATCGATGTCAAGAAACTCATTTCCAAAAATCATAATTCAAATTGGTTCGTACGGAAGATCATCAGGGGGCTAAACCTTATTCACAGCAAGCTCAGAAATGCATCAACTTCCAACAACAACCCTTCTGCTTCTACTTCTGCTTCCAAGAAATCGGAGAAAGAACTTTTCAAGACAAATCTTTTCAAGAAAGGACTGAATTCAGTTCCAATTCCAGAGCCAGAGCCAGAACCAATTTTTCCGAAAGTATTTGAGCCAGAGCCACTTTTCAAGAAAGGACTGAATTCAGTTCTAGTTTCAGAGCCAGAGCCAGAAGGCATCCATCCAGAGCCAAAACAAATTAAGCATCGGAGAGCCTTCGGCAGGCACCACGACGGTGTTCGAAGCTTGACGACTGCTTCTTCCCCTTATCTTCTGCAGGTCATTCAATTACCGAAGGTCCTCACCTTATTCCCTGCTGAAGATACCACCTTCCTACACATTCCTTTCCTAAGTTGACCCTCCCAAAAGGAGCATCAACGATGGCGATCCAGTTATTTTCAGGAAAGATTGATGAAGAATTGGATTCGGCAGATATTGGATTGAGACTCTGTTGCATGCTGAGAGATGTATTCAATGTGCAGCCTTGCAATCAAGAAAAAGCACTACTTCCGAAGTTGGAAGATTTTGCTATCGATGTCAAGAAACTCGTTTCCAAAAATCATAATTCCAATTGGTTCATACGGAAGATCATCAGGGGGCTAAACCTTATTCACAGCAAGCTCAGAAACGCATCAACTTCCAACAACAACCCTTCTGCTTCTACTTCTGCTTCCAAGAAAGCAGAGAAATAACTTTTCAAGAAAAATCTTTTCAAGAAAGGACTGAATTCAGTTCCAATTCCAGAGCCAGAGCCAGAACCAATTTTTCCGGAAGTATTTGAGCCAGAGCCACTTTTCAAGAAAGGACTGAATTCAGTTCTAGTTTCAGAGCCAGAGCCAGAAGGCATCCATCCAGAGCCAAAACAAATTAAGCATCGGAGAGCCTTCGGCAGGCACCACGACGGTGTTCGAAGCTTGACGACTGCTTCTTCCCCTTATCTTCTGCAGGTCATTCAATTACCGAAGGTCCTCACCTTATTCCCTGCTGAAGATACCACCTTCCTACACATTCCTTTCCTAAGTTGACCCTCCCAAAAGGAGCATCAACGATGGCGATCCAGTTATTTTCAGGAAAGATTGATGAAGAATTGGATTCGGCAGATATTGGATTGAGACTCTGTTGCATGCTGAGAGATGTATTCAATGTGCAGCCTTGCAATCAAGAAAAAGCACTACTTCCGAAGTTGGAAGATTTTGCTATCGATGTCAAGAAACTCGTTTCCAAAAATCATAATTCCAATTGGTTCATACGGAAGATCATCAGGGGGCTAAACCTTATTCACAGCAAGCTCAGAAACGCATCAACTTCCAACAACAACCCTTCTGCTTCTACTTCTGCTTCAAAGAAAGCAGAGAAATAACTTTTCAAGAAAAATCTTTTCAAGAAAGGACTGAATTCAGTTCCAATTCCAGAGCCAGAGCCAGGAGGGGTCCATCCAGAGCCAGAACCAATTTTTCCGGAAGTATTTGAGCCAGAGCCTTTTTTCAAGAAAGGACTGAATTCAGTTCTAGTTTCAGAGCCAGAGCCAGAAGGCATCCATCCAGAGCCAGAACAAATTAAGCATCGGAGAGCCTTCGGCAGGCACCACGACGGTGTTCGAAGCTTGACGACTGCTTCTTCCCCTTATCTTCTGCAGGTCATTCAATTACCGAAGGTCCTCACCTTATTCCCTGCTGAAGATACCACCTTCCTACACATTCCTTTCCTAAGTTGACCCTCCCAAAAGGAGCATCAACAATGGCGATCCAGTTATTTTCAGGAAAGATTGATGAAGAATTGGATTCGGCAGATATTGGATTGAGACTCTGTTGCATGCTGAGAGATGTATTCAATGTGCAGCCTTGCAATCAAGAAAAAGCACTACTTCCGAAGTTGGAAGATTTTGCTATCGATGTCAAGAAACTCATTTCCAAAAATCATAATTCCAATTGGTTCATACGGAAGATCATCAGGGGGCTAAACCTTATTCACAGCAAGCTCAGAAACGCATCAACTTCCAACAACAACCCTTCTGCTTCTACTTCTGCTTCCAAGAAAGCAGAGAAATAACTTTTCAAGAAAAATCTTTTCAAGAAAGGACTGAATTCAGTTCCAATTCCAGAGCCAGAGCCAGAAGGGGTCCATCCAGAGCCAGAACCAATTTTTCCGGAAGTATTTGAGCCAGAGCCACTTTTCAAGAAAGGACTGAATTCAGTTCTAGTTTCAGAGCCAGAGCCATAAGGCATCCATCCAGAGCCAGAACAAATTTTCCTGGAAGTGTTTGAGCCATAGCCACTTTTCAAGAAAGTACTGAATTCAGTTCCAGTTCCAGAGCTAGGGCCAGAGCCAGAGCCAGAAGGCGTCCATCCAGAGCCAAATCCAGAAGCAATTTTCCCGGAAGTATCAGGGCCACTTCTCAAGAAAGGACTGAATTCAATTCCAGTTCTAGAGCCAAAGCCAAAAGGCGTCCATCCAGAGCCAGAACCAATTTTCTCGGGAGTATTTGAAGTGGAATTTGATAGGGACCGGCTCCTGAGTGAAATTTTGGAGGTAATGAATGATCTGACCGCAATCTTGTCAGAAATTAAGGACCTTAGTGCAATGACAAAGAAATCTAAGGTTCCTTTTGTTCTTCGACTCAAGAAGAAAAAAGTTTTGGATTCTCTCAAAACATTGAATTTTCAGATATGTTATCTCAAACTGAAGAAGAACTGTTTTGGGAAAAATTATGATTTGGACATCAAAATGTGTAAATTATGGGGCAAGGGTCCAAATCCGCATGTGAAATGATAATTCCAATTTGTGAGTTTTTGATGTGTAATTCCCCAAAATATAGAGCAATGGATACAGAACCAAAGCTGGCCACTATTCTCCTTATCATCTAATATTTTGTAAATTGTAGCAACATTATCAAGATTAGTAGTTTTCCATAGAGCTCACGTATTAGTAGGTTTTGGTGTCACTGCATTTTTCGTATGTTGAAGGATAACGAATGTAATAGCAACGCGAATCTTAAGGTTCCTAAATGTTTCATATAGCTCAACTTATGCGTGGGCGTAATATGATATCTGAGCTTGTTTGACTAATTAAATTTCTCCTTGCGACCCCCCTCTTTTTTTGACCTAGCCGCTTTCTCTCTTTAGGAAAGAAAACCCAAGGCTTGGAGACTTAGCCGCCACCCCCCTTTGGGGGTGGGTTACCTCCTTTTGCTCTCCCCCCTCCCTCCCCCTCTACCCTGCTTCTGTATTGCCCCTCCTCTCTCCTCTCGCCCCTCTCTCCTTTCCTTCCTTTGTTTCCCGTCCTCTCTTTCCCTCCCTCCTTGAGTTTTCTTCCTCACCCCTTTCTTTTGCTGTGACTTTGGGATTTTCTTTTATTTTGCGGAGAGTGTGTGGTTGGGTGTGGGTGGTTTCGTTGTTCTGCTCCTATTCTGGATCTACTTTGTCCAGGAATTGCCTCTATGTTTTGGTGGCTTGGGTAGTTTCCCCTGTGGCGGTTCCAGTTGGTTTATTGTTTCCGTTGTTGTGTTGCCGGCAATTTTTTTGCTATGTTTGTTTCTTTTGCAGATTTGAGATTTGATTCATGCTGGAAAACTACTTCAGATCTGTGAGTAGCCTCTATCTGTGATTTGGTGGCAAACGGGGTGACCAAGCGTGCTGTGCGATTCTCTTCAGCCTTTTGTGCTGCTTTTGTTTTCAACCCGTTTGTGGTGTTGATCAATATTCTCTTCTAGTTTTTACTTGTAAGAGCCTCTAGTGCTTGATATGCATTTTCTCCTCCTACCACTGGCGGCTATTTCTCGGCACCTTCCCTTCACCACCATCTTCAGCACCTCGACCACACGAGGGTCTCCTCTATTTGGTGTCTCTTATGCAGTTGGGGTTGCTTTTAAAGTGCTTATGTCACTTATTGCTTGGATTATGGTAGCGCTCTTTGTAGCTTTGGTGGCTTGTCCACCACCATTTTCTGTCTCGAGCATTGGTTACTGGTTCCTCTCCAGTCGGTGTGGGCTTGTGTTGATTATGCTGCTGTTTGGCTTTGGGTGGTGTGGCATTTCCCCGTTCTGTATTCACTGCCTTTTGTGTGCACTTTGCTTTTCTGGGCTTTATGTCCTCTTCAAGTTTTATGATGTAGTAGGTTTTATGCCTTCTTGTGTTGCAATTTGTCAAATTCCTTTGAGGAGCTCACTTTGTAGTAACCGGCTTTTGCCTTTTATCTAATAAAATTTGATTCCAACCAAAAAAAAAAGAAGCTCAACTTATGCGTCAACAAGTTGACCAAAAAAAACAGCAAATATGTTGATTACCAAAATTATGACAAGCTTAAAACTCAAATCCAGGATGTGGGCCCACTATTGTCTCATATTCTAACATTTAGTCTCACATGTGGGTCTCTCTCTCTCTCTCCATCACTAGGGAACCAAACATGATGTGTAATTTCCACCAACGCAAAAGCAACGGATACATGCGTATCCTTGTCATGGGATATTCTCCCTACATGCGTATAAACCAATACACACAAGGATATTGAAATATAAGTTGAAGTGAAATTGTCTTTATTCTTCTTCTGCAGAGGCTTGCTGGTTTTTGGCAGATGAGTCATGCCTGGAAAATATGGAAATGGGTGACAATCAATCCATTGTAATTCATTATTTTTGAAAACAAAGACGCAGAATATGTAAATAGCGACTTACTGAATTTTACATGACAGTTGAAACAGGGCAGTTAGAGACATCCCAAGATTGACACTGACAAGATTCCAGTTCTTCTGCAATCTCAAAATGGACAAGCTATAATTACTGAAGAATCGATCTCAAACTTATACAACAAATTTCTTGGACAAAAAGAAACTTCTTCAACTGCAAATTGTTGGCTCTAATTGATAATTTGAGGTTTAGAATCAATTACTGGTTTAATTAATGTCCCTTAAAGAATTATTAATTTAAATTCAATATTAAATTTAGAAATTAATGTTGTTTTCTTTTTATGAATTATACGATCAGTATTCTTTTTTATTATAGTTTTATGAATAATAGTGTACATTCGAAAAATAATTTAATTTAGAATTATAATATATATCATTCAATGCATTCTTTTTTTATTTGATTTAATAGGTATAATTGGAAAATTATACAAACTTTATTTTCCATTCTACTCAAAACAAACATTGGAGAGGAAATAAAGTGATATCTCCCGGTTACTTTCCCAACATTACCAAACATAGGAAAGGAATCTTCATTTCCCATTCCTTGGGAAATGACACAGGAAATGATTTCCTCTCAAATTCATTATGTGAATCAATTGTACACTAGCAATCTCGTTGATTCATTATTGCTCAACTACAAACATGGGGCCAATTGGTCATTGTCCTTGCAGCTGTTAACAAATCAAGTCCAATGTCTCAATTCCGTCAATTTCAATAATTAAAAATTATTTAATATTAAGTTAAAAATAATTAACTTTAATATAAAATTTAAGTATAATATATTTAAAAAGAAAATTAATAAAATTAATACTTAAATTAATAATAAATAAATGTGGCTGGTGGGACTCTTCAAATCTAGCATCACAAAACATCCGGGGACAAAGAAGAAGAAGAAGAAAACATAGGATAACTTTTCCCCGTGTCATTGTGTTCAGTGGCGAAGCCAGAATTTCATGTGTATGGGGGCCTCTTACAAATTATAAAGAATAAAAAATTCGAACTCACAATACATATGAAAAATAGTGTATATATATCACATATGTCAAGAATTATATTGTTTATTGGTTGCAATCATAATTGTCCTCAACAAAGGAATAGACAAATACATTATAAGCAAGAAAAATTGCAAGAGATATCACAAATTAAACCAAAAAAAAAAAAACCTTAGGTCCCTTCATGCATTTATATCATACATGAAAAAATATTGACTAAGTATGAAAAATGGTTTTTCGGAACAATCATTTTCTCAAGATAATTTTTGGCGGCTTTTATTCCTTACACATCAAATAAGAAAACTTGATTTTATGGGATTTTGATATGGAGTGTATATTGACTTAATGAGCCATCATTTTTAGCCTAAATCGTATTTTACACTAAAACTGATTTTTCATATTTTGATTTTGTGGGAATTTGATTTTCTAGTATTTTTATTTGAATCCAAATAGGGGGTACTTTCTTATTTACATTGTAAACTTAAGTAAATGGAGTAATATAAAAATAAATTAAAGTAAGAGGACAAAGACATTTACTTAAATGTTGAAAATGGAAATAAGGTAATCTATACACCTGGAGTGCACCACCACTAGCTGAGTAAGGGGCAATTTAAAGTACATCCTTATGCCTTAACAGGTCCACCACAACACATATGGGTACATATCTAAACGTAAAGTATTTGAAATAATATACATATAGAAATACATAATAGTATATTACTTTTAAAATATAAAATAAAAGAAAAAAACTTGAGTGGGGGCTTGGGACCACACTGGTCCCAATTTGGCTCCGCCCCTGATTGTGTTATTGGCCAGAGATAGCAAAACAGTGTTATCCCGTTATAGGTAAGTTTTTTTTTTCAGCAAAGCAGGCCAATACAAAGATACTAAAACTATTTATTTATTAGCCTAAAAGTAGTGGAGTCAGTGTGGAACAAGGGTAAAGGGTGGAAAACCCCCCTGGACTATTCGGCTTGTCGAAATGTCCACCCTGAAAAAAAAATTCAGCCAATTTAGCCTTCGTATTAAATTTAATCACCAATTTCACTCCTGCCGTTAGATTTTCCCCAATTCCATCCAAATGCCTGTCAAAAAAACCACGTGAGAGGCACATGAGTCGTCTGCTGAGGGTAATATCGTCCTTTCACACCTCAGCCCTCAGTCCCCTTTGACTGCTTCCTTCGTATGGTCAATTCCCAAATCAGAGTTAGGGTTCATGGAAAAAGAGTTTAGGGGAAGACAATGAAAATCTTCATCATTCTGTTCCAAATCTTACTGTCAACAATGCAGGAGAGGGCGCCGCTGGTTCAGCTTCAGATTCTAGAAGCTTTAGTTTCTCAGGTACTCTCAAACCTTTTGAAGAGAGTGATGAAGAAGAGACACGATCTGTTTACTCTGATTCCAATGTGTCTGTGGGAAAATACCGTGTGAAAGGAAGTTTCTCTTCAATTCTCCAGTCCATTTTTGACAAATACGGTGATATAGCAGCAAGTTGTCAATTGGAATCAATTGTCATCCGCTCTTACTATCTCGAGTGCGTATGTTATGTGGTTCAAGAGTTGAAGCGAACTTCAATCAAGCAGCTGACAAAGCCTAAAGTCAAAGAAATGTTATCTATATGCTTAAGGATGTAGAATCCTCAGGAATGGATGTTGGTTGGCTTCGTCTTATCATCAACGAATGTGCAGAAGCCACTGAACTTGTCAACGAATGAGCAATCCCAATACATTCCACCAAAACCTTCAACATCTCCAACCTGTGATGCTTCACACACAAGTGGAACCCACTCTCGCCTCCAACCTTTGATGCTTCACACCACCAAAACAAATTGCAACTTCAATAATTAAGGTTCTAACTTCCAAACAATTTCAAAACTTCAATAACGCAAACAATACTTTGTGTAGCCATCAACTTCCCATCAAAAGCAGTGGCACCTACAAATTCAGTGCAAGCCTCCCTAGCACTCGCAATAACCCGGCTCGAGTCTGGGGTGGTACCTTCAAAGACAAAGCGACACCTGGTTTTCAAGATTCCTCATTAGTGACAGGATTGCAGATCTGGGAAAAAAAACTTTGATGAGGGTTTGTGTCCAAAGCTTTGATGTAGATCTGGGTTACAGATTTGTTTTCGTTGTTGATTTCTTTGGCCTGGTTTTGGTTTTGGTTTTTTTTTTTAAGTTTTCCAACTTTTGGCTGGTTACAGAGAAGGAATCAATCAAAGGGGGCTGAGGGCTGAGGTGTGAAGGGACGATATTACCCTCAGCAGATGACTCACGTGCTTCTCACATGGTTTTTTTTACGGGCATTTGGATGGAATTGGGGAAAACCTAACGGCAAGGGTGAAATTGGCGATTAAATTTAATACGAAGGCTAAATTGGCTGAATTTTTTTTTCAGGGTGGATATTTCGACAAGCCGAATAGTCCAGGGGAGTTTTCCACCATTTACCCTGTGGAACAATCATATGCATACATCTGCTTAAACACGTTACAATCAAATGTACAACCAAGCATGCATTACATGAAGCACAATACAGTAGAGAAAAAATAGAGCAGACTCTTTTTGCTTTAATTGTAGCCTTCAGGTAGAACTCCATATGTTGATATTTCCAGGCCTAGAAAGTAATACACGTCTCAAGGGAGGACTTGGCAAGCCAAAATAAGCCCGGATCATCCCGCTTCAACACTAGATAAGTTTCTGGTCTTCCAATTTCATCCACAATATTTTCATTGAAGCCAATCAGGAAAAGGATAGCCATGGCAGCTAAAATCACAAAAAAAGGAGGGGGGAGGAGGGGAGAAGGTTAAAAGTTGTTCATTTTTCATCATGAAGCTACAGCTTTAATTTCAAGCAGAAAAATTATCAGATATATTCCTATAATTATTATCTGCTACATGTACCACATTGCAGACCCCAATGTATCACTTTGTTTTGCTTAATACAAACTAAAACTCTACATGTAGCATTCCAGTCATAAAAGTAGGTCTGGGAGAAAGAAGCGATCGATGAGGTTAAATTTTTCATCGGCCTCAATTGAACTGTGAGGTTCAAACATAATCCAACAATAATCCATGAGAAAGATTATGCTTTACTCTAAGTAATAATAATTTTACATGACTAGAACAAGAGTCTGTCTAGCTAGAAACCAGCATGCCAAGTTAATATACAATAAGTTGAAGTGAAATTGTCTTTATTCTTCTTCTGCAGCAGCTTGCTGGTTTTTGACAGATGAGTCATGCCTGGAAAATATGGAAATGGGTGCCAATCAATCCATTGTAATTAATTGTTTTTGAAAACAAGGACGCAGAATATGTATATAGCAACTCACTGAATTTTACGTGACAGTTGAAACAGGGCAGTTAGAGACATCCCAAGATTGACACTGACAAGATTCCAGTTCTTCTGCAATCTCAAAATGGACAAGCTATAATAACTGAAGAATCTATCTCAAACTTATACAACAAATTTCTTGGACAAAAAGAAACTTCTTCAACTGCAAATTGTTGGCTCTAATTGATAATTTGAGGTTTAGAATCAATTACTGGTTTAATTAATGTGCTGTATCTTGCCCATATAAGTCCACTGCATGCAAGGACTGGAGATCATCAAATGGGGATGACAAAAGTTTCTATCAGTAACGAGTTAACAACCAGAAAGTAATAGTGCTACTGAACTAGTTAGGACCCGTTTGGGAGTGCTGTTAGTTATTTGAATGCGCATTTAGCCATTCTAAAAACACTCGCAAACGGACCCTAATGTAAACTCGTCTGTAGAAATGACAAGACATAGGCCTCAAAGAAATAAGCGATTCAGCAGTTCAACCAACCTGATTGCTGAGCATAGGATAAGTCCTCGGGTGGTTTTGAGGAGTCAAGAATATTTGCAATGGTTAGACCCCATTTGAAAGTTGGGGCCCAAAAATGAACTGCAAAATTAAAACACATAATAAACCTTTAACATATGAGTGGCTCTGATGTTCTTTTACAATTTCTTATCACAATAAGTGTTCATATATCCTATGATACATTAGGAAAGTTCTGGTTTTACCCACAAAAATCTGAGGCCTAAGCTTGTACCTAAATCAAATCTGAGGCCTGGGTTTAAAAACTGATGAGGGTTTTCTTTCTCTGATAAACTAGTTTCTGACTTAGAAACCAACAATCTCAATCATGTTCTTGAATCTCAATAATTTTGATGCATCATGCATGGTAATTAAGCACCATCTAGCTGATTAGCATGGTATTTACTAAAAAATGAACTAAACTCGGATATGATTTAAGCTTTCAAACTTTGATATCAGCAATTCATCATTGAGAAATGAAGAACAACAATATGGCTAAATGATCAACACGAACATTTCAAAACATGTAGAGTAAGGGAAACAGAATTAATTAAGTAGAGAAGTGAACAAACTAGTTTTTGGGCCTGCTGGGTGGTTCCAAATTGCTTGCAGCTTAGAATTTGCCATGATATCGAATTCTTCCCCCTTCTCAGCTCCTAGGTTGGATAAAGTAGCAAAACTGAGGAAGAAGAAGACAAAAAAAGATTATATTTGTTGATATTTATATATCATTCCTCCCAATACTTATGAGTTTTTGGCATCCAAAGAAAGCGAAATAAAGGAATCCGACAAAAAAAAAATTATTTAAACTAAGGAAAAGAAAACATAAGATAAGTTCCTGGCTCTCTATTATTGGAAAATTCTTTTCAACATTTGTAGATCGCTTGGTTTTTGGAGTTTGGCTACAAAAGAAAAGCCAGCTTATAATTAACTAGCACAAAAAGCTGCAAAAACAGACAGGAAGCAACTACACCATACACAGAATATCAAGCCACAGCTAGCATTTCTCCTACTTGGCCAATAGCTAAATAAAGGTCGTTAAAGCCATCAAACCCCATGATACTCGGTAGTGTGTGAGAAAATCACTTGTATTCAGAAGAGAAAAAAAGGTAATTAAAAAGCCTCCTTTTTTTATTTTTCCTCTTTCTATCTACAAAGGAGAGGGGACATATTCAAACTCTGGCTTTTGAGTGTGGGCTAAACGCTCTCTATCACTAGAGTTACAAACCGTCACGTATTAAGGCTTAGTTTGGTATTGCTGTGCTTTTAAAAAAAACTGCTTCTGCTGTGCTGTGAAAATAAACAGCTGTGAAGTGAAGCAGCAAAGTGTTTGGTAATCTAGATTTTTAAAAGTGCTGTGAGTATAAAAAGCAGTGTCATAGTGTTTGGTAAACTTTTTTATAGAAGTGCTGTAAGAGTGTATAATGACAATAAAGGGCATGATGAATTTTTTTTCAAAACCTAAAATTACCATAAGAAATAAAAAATGTATAATTTTTCTCCTTTTTGTTTCTTCCTTTCTTCTTCCTTCTCAGGCCCCATTTCCTCTTCTTTCTTTTTTTTTTCTCTCTCCCTCTCTCCTTTCTCTTTTCTTCTTCCTTCACGGGCCCCAATTTTTTTTTCCTCTCCCTCTTCTCTCCTCTCTCCTTTCTTCTTCCTTCACAGCCCGCCACCCCCCCCCCCCCCCCCCACTTTTTTTTTCTTCCAGATCTCTGCAATCCTATCATTGATTGATAAGGAATCAAATATGCAATAATTGGTTTTACCCCACTGATTCCCCAATCCTAAAAAAACCCCATCCCACGGTACCCACCTGTATCTCTCTCTCTCCATTGCCCCAAAACACCAAGAGAAAAAACCCGGATCAAGAATTTTAAGAACCAAAAACTCAACCCAAACCCAAATAAAAACTGTGTTGTCATCAAAGAAAACAACAAGAAGGAAATCAAATCCAAATGAAAATTTTGTTTTCCTGTGGTTTTGATTTGAGTTTCAACTTTCCCTTGATTTTGGTTTCCAAGAGAAGGTCAACGAATTGTTGATGGGTTCAAGAATCTATTTTTTGTGAAAATCATTGATGAAGGAGGGTAGATGCTTGTGTTGCTATTGATTTTGGTCCTCCACAATTAGCATACAGATGTTTGAAGATATATTTGGGGTTTGGATCTTTTGTGGTTGGAGTGGATATCACAGACTGGGGGGCTGGGGTTGAGTTTTTTTTAAGATGTGGTTTGAATTTTTGTGGCTGGAGTGGAGAGCTAGGGGCTGGGTTTTTTTTTTGGTCGGAGGGGAAGAAGATGAATCGAGTTGCGGACAGAAGTCGAGTTGCCAGAGAAAAGAAGAAGAATCGAGTTGCAGTACCTTAACGTAGAATAGAAAGTGAGGATAACATATGTCATTTGCTAAAATGAATGGGGGTATTATAGGTATTTTGAATGTTTCATTAATTGCTCCGCATGCTTCCATCCGCAGCAGTTTTGAGAAGCACCTCTTGAGCTGCTTCTGAAATCTGCTGTGAGTCACTCTTGAGCTGCTTCTGAAATCTGCTGTGAGTCACAGCAATTTTGAAAAAAAGCAGCCTTATCTTGATTTACCAAACACTTTTTCATTCAAAACTTAAAAAATAAGCTGCTTCTTTTAAAAGTTAAGCAACCCCAAACTAAGCCTAAGCCTCTTTTGATGGCATTTAAGTGCACAATGTTGATGTGCCGGATCAAGATGTTGATGTTTACAAAGAGAAATTCTACCACATGACCAAATTGCGTGTAACCTTAACCATAAATAATATTACAAAAATTTCTAAAACCAATCAAAGCCCCAATCATGAAATTATGAAAGAAAAATCCATAATTGAAGAAACCCAGATTGAGAATTGGGATGACTTACTCAGATTATGATCGAACTCTTGTCTTTCTAGGAAGCAAATATTCTGAGAATTACGTTGTCCTATATATCAGCTCAATTTTTAAGACGTCAAATAGTAAAAGAATCTCGACCAAAAAGAAAATAGTAAAAGAATTTTGACAACCAATTAAGACTCTTTAAATGGCTAGTAAGCGGGCGGTTTAGAGGTGCCGAACAGAGATATTTATAAAGAGAAGTTGTGCTACATGTCATGTACCACATTGCTGACCCTAATTTTGTTTAATACAAACTGCAACTCTACACCAGCATGCCAAGTTAATATACAATAAATTGAAGTGAGATTGTCTTCATTCTTCTTCTGCATCAGCTTCTTGGGTTTTGGCAGTTAAGTCATGCCTGAAAAATATGGAAATGGGTGATAATAAATCCATTGTAATTAATTATTTTAAAAATAAAAAAAATACACGGAATATGTAAATGACAACTTACTGAATTTTTCGTGACAGTTGAAACAGGGCAGTTAGAGACATCCCAAAATTGACACTGGCAAGATTCCAGTTCTTCTGCAATGTCAAAATGGACAAGCGTTAAGAACTGAATAATCTGTCTCAAACTTTTACAGCAAATTTCTTGGCCAATAAGAAACTTTCTTCAACTGCAAATTATTTGCTATAATTGATAATTTGAGGTTTAGAATCAATTACTGGTGTAATTACTGTGCCGTATCTGGCCCATATGAGTCCACTGCATGCAAGGACTGGAGATCATCAAATGGGGATGACAAAACTTTCAATCAGTAATGAGTTTAACAACCAGAAATTCATAGTGCGATACTAATTAGGACCCGTTTGGGAGTGCTTCTCCAATAAGCACTTTTGCTCATAAGTGCTTTTGTTGGAAGCGCTTTTGCACTTTTAACTTTGTCTGCTAAACGACGTCAAATTTGCTCTAAAAACACTCCCAAACAGGCCCTAATGTAAACTCGTATGCATAATTAACAAGACAGGGGCTTCAAACAAATAAGGGTTTTCATCAGCTCAACCAACCTGATTGCTGAGGATAGGATAGTTCCTCCGGTGGTTTTGAAGAGTCAAGGATATTTGCAATGGTTAAACCCCATTTAAAAGTTGGGGCCCAAAAATGGACTGCAAAATTAAAACACATAATAAACCTTTAATATATAAGTTGCTAGGATCAATTGGGAAAGTTTTAGTTTTATCTAGTTTTACACGCACACAAAAAAAAAAAATCATTAGTTAAAGCTGTCATCACATTCCTATAGGAAGTGATATGTGCACAATTTCAGTAAAGTAACTAAATTATTTTTAATCTTTTGGAAAAAGTGATCAATTATCCTTGAAGTCATGCAAATCTTTCTATTTTTCTTTCATAAGCTTGTATCTGAATCAAATCTGAGACCTGGGTTTAAAAACTGATGAGGATTTCTTTCTCTGAGAAGGTAGTTTCTGAGTTAGAAACCAACAATTTCAAACATGTTCTTGAATCTCAATAACTTTGATGCATGTTAATCAAGCACTATCTAGCTGATTAGCATGGTATGATTAAGCTTTCAAACTTTGATATCAACAATTCATCATTGAGAAATCAAGAACAACAATATGGCTAAATGATCAACACAAATATTTCAAAACTTGTGGAGTAAGGGAAACATAAATAATTAACTAGAGAAGTAAACAAACTAGTTTTTGGGCCGGCTGGGTGGTTCCAAAATGCTTGCAGCTTAGAATTTGCCATGAAACCAAACTCTGCCCCCTTCCTCAGCTCTTAGGTTAGATAAAGTAGAAAAACTGAGGAAGAAGAAGAGAAAAAAATAATTATATATCATTCCTCCCAATACTTCTGAGTTTTGACTACAAACAAAGCGACTGTAATATTTAAATAAAGGAATCCGACAAAAAAAAATATTTAAACAAAGGAAAAAGAAAACATAAGATAAGATCCTGGCTCTCTATTATTGGAAAAGTCTTTTCAACATTTGTAGATAGGTCCCCTGGTTTTTGGAGTTTGGCTACAAAAGCAAAGCAGTCTTATAATTTAACAGGCACCAAAAGCTGCAAAAACAAACAGGAAGCAAGTACACCAAACCAAACACAGAATATTCAAGCCACAGCTAGCATTTCTCCTACTTGGCCAATAGCTAAATAAAAGGCAGTTAGACCTAAACTTGGTCTCAGGTTCGAATCCCATTACACATTAGTAGTGTTTGTGTGAGAAACTCTTGTCTCTTGTATTCAAAAGAAGTAAAACAAGGGTAGTTAAAAAACCTCCTTTCTTTTTTCCTCTTTCTGTCAAAAAAGAAGAGGGGTCACATTCGAAGTCTGGCTTTTGAGTGTCGATGTGCTGGATCAAGATGTTGATGTTTACAAAGAGAAATTCTACCACATGACCAAATTGCATGTAACCTTCCACTCAATACTCTAGAATTGACAATTGAAATTTGAAACAAAGCATATTAGGCTGCATTATTAATTGGTGATATGTAACCCCAAAAAAGGGTTTATTTAGTTCAGTACAAAACTTCACCTTCAGACAAGCATAGATTTATTTCAATAGTTCTAGCCTTCCTATCATGAATGAATAAAGTGTCTCATTTTCTTAACACACAAATCCGCAAAGAAAAAAAATTCAAAAAATAAAATAATTGCACCACTTAGTGAGTATGATCATTTTGATCAATCTGTCACACCAAGATCATCTCAACTTCTCTGGGTAAGCACCAAAATCTTTATCTGCCAAAGAACAAAATCAAGGATTTTTACGATAACTCAGACTGTTCCGGCATCGTTCTTCAGGCTCACAACCCCTTTGATATGGATTTATCTTCACTTTGTAGCAGTTCTCTGGATGCATAAAGCTGCATCCAGGAATGTCATCTCTTGGCAGAGCGCCATAGCCAATCCTCAAGCCCTCTACTTCTTCACCAAAAATATTGCACACACAAGGAGGCTGCTTAAAGACAAAACAGTCCTTGCCTTGGACACAGCCATTTTATCAAAGAGGCTATGAGAATGAGAGGGTCTCTAAAATAAATTATAATGAAGTGAAATTGCATAGGCTGAGCTCTCTGGAATTTATAGGAAGAAGTTTGTCCAGAAATATTTTGGAAGGAATTGATTGATCTTAATTTTATTCTAATTACCTCTAATTAAGCTAATTGATTGATCAGGGTTGTAATTACTTTGGTGCTTCTAATTAGACCGAGTATAAAATTTGTATTTGTTTCCAAGTTTTTCTACATGTGAACTCCTCTCCGAGTTAATTTAAATTTGTCATTGATCATCCTTACATACATGTATATTTTAGACCAAATTTTTAGGGGTGCGGTGGGGTAGGATTCCTATACAAGTTTTAGGCCTAAGTTTCAATGACTGAATTTCTTACCTGTGATTTGGGCTCCAATTTACTTTCCTTTTTATAGACTACAGAGCTTCAAGGAGAATTTTGCTCCCCCCCTGTTTATTTCTAGGCAGCACAATGGATCTCACACTGATTGAGAGACAGTGAAAGTATTAGTTGTTTAGTACCACATATACCCACCGACTACATTAGTGACCACATCTCTTATAGAAATGAGATCTGCTAATGTAGACGTATCTCATTTCTATTAAAAAAAAGTGACAACTAAAATGAATTAGTATAAATAACTGAAAAGCTTACACCTCCTGTAGACCAAGTCTGTGATCACAAGCATTGAAGCTATTATAAGTTGAAAAATAACTTCTATTTATTTTTATTTGAAAAAAAAAAAACCAACAAGAGACTACAATGAACTTTTTATGATAATGGAACCCATCTCACATTTGATTAAAGCTAAAGAGGAAATCAACTCAAAGGGACAAGAAAACGCAATGCTAAAACAAGAAACCAAGAAAGAATATGAAACAAATGCAAAAATAAAAAAGCCTGCAGCTCTGGTGTAAGCACAGGTAGCTAGCTAGCTAGCTCCATTTGCTAATCAATGTCCCAGTACAATCAGATGACTTTGGTCCTCCTCAGCATCTTCTGGCTGTGCCTCATCTGGCTCTTGTGGTGTTGAGCCTGCCTCTTCAAAATCCCCCAGTCTACCAGTGAAAGACACTGCAACCTTGTTCACAATCTTGTAAGTTTCATCTACATCATCATCTCCGATTACATCATCTTCATCTCCCCGGCATTGATCGCCTTTGTTCGGGTCCCCGTGACAGGGACCAGAATGGTGGTCATGAGCCTCAGCCACTTTGATCAAGACCACACTTACCATAAGTGTCCCTAGGCAAAGTAAAAGCATTACTCTTGATACAGCCATGGTTGATATATGAAAAAGGGTTTGTCAAGCTTTTTGTGAGGGACTGTGAGTAGAAATTGGGATTTTGGGGTTTGAGGAGTTTGATAGTGTGATTGGGATTTAAAGAGAGCGTTGTTTACTAAAAATAGGATGCGGTTTTGATTTGTGGCCTTGAGGAGTTTGTTTGAGTTGAGCGAGTCTTAAGGTTTAAGTTAGCATGTGAAGTGGAAGACTGCGCTACATATCAGCCTTGTTATGTGAATTATGGTTCCTCAAAGGCAGTACTGATCTAAGCTTACATGTAACACCTGTACATGAAGCACAAGACTCGGCACAAGATAGATCCACCATGCCTTGTGTTAGATTCTTTCATTTTCTGTTCTTTGGTGTGTGGAATAGGCTATCTGATCCGATCTGATAACATAACTCGTTAACTAATCGAACATGAGCCCTGTTCATCCAAATTGGTGATAATTTGATTGCCTTAATACGATATCAATTGTGTTATGTTTGTTGTAAATGTTGTATATATTTGCATGAGTATGTCAAGTAGAGATGTGTTTCTCATTATTGTCCAATTTTGTTAATGGAATGGATTATGATACAGGCCAATCCAATCCCATATTGGATCCGTTTAGATGAAAGCATTTGTCAACAGAAAAAAAAAACCACTTTCAACATAAGGGAAATAAATCAAGGAGAATATTTGGATAGGATAATCTGAGTGACAGTGAAAACGAAACTCTCCACCTTCTATTTTAATATCACTGGTGAGATGATATTAAACATTTGGACAACATTTTTAAATTAAGTAATTAGCACTTCTGGCTTTGCATGGTACAGTATTGCGGTTGCTGCTATCATACTTGGTGTGTAATGGGGAAACCTCCCTCCTTGATGCTGCTGTGACAGGTTACCTAAATTTCTGGCCGGAGCGCATAGAAGTCCGATAACCTTTTCAGCAGCAATGATCTGTTTTTCTCGCAGGCCATCGTTGTGTATCAAATTCCTGTGGTGGATCATATATACTTGAGTTATAAATCCCCCGTCTTTCAGTAATTAAACTACAGAGGAAAGAGATCATGGTTGAATGAAAACAAATAAAACTTACAATATCGATGAGAATAGGTTTGTTGGAGTACATGCTTGAAAGAGAGCTTCAGGTATAATAGCTGAATCCATGAGAATATTTGGGAGGGAGATGTAAGGTATCTTGGATTTATAACGAATAATCCACTCAGTTAGGAAATGAGCTCGATAACCAACTACGCATGGTAGCCGTGCAAGCTGCAACTCCAAAGCAACTGTTCCAGAAGCACATAACGCAACACTACTTGCCTGCAGGTCAACATGAGTAACAAGTTTGAGCAGGAATAGACAAATTAATAAAGCACGCATTCCAAATTACGGAGTCTGAAAACTTGGCTTTAGATATGCTCAGATTCTTTCCCTGTTGGCTATCAAACAAAGTGACAAAAAATTAATACATTGCAGTGAACTTTGCTAACAGCCCGATTACTTGTCAACTCTAGATATTTAAAAATTTTGCAAATACAAACCAGCCTTCTAATATGTTTTGGCTAAAGGAGAAATTGGTTGGACTTAATTAGAACCCATATTGTGACAAGAAAGGTGATTTTTTCATTCACATCAACAGGAATCGATAGATCAAACTTTCTGGGAAATATGCCATGGAAACTTAAATTTAAAGCGAGAATCCTAGCCACTGAGTTTTATATCATCCACAAGAAAGGTTCATTTCACTTACACTGAATGCATCATATTTTTGGTGCAGGGATCCTCCTGGAATCAATACAGTAGGCACAGGCCACTTGTTAGTGATTCCAGTGACGTAGTTCTTCACATGCTGATTTGGAGCTACATGGATGACTGTTACTAACTCGGGAAAGGAACCTTTTAATAATCTCATAGTGTTTGCAAAGATGGAAAGCATTCTGGTGACCTCTTGTAATCTGCTTCCAGGAAGCAAGGAAATGACTGTGGTTCCTGCAAAATAAAACACACATATTATATGTATGAACAGAGGAAGAAATGTGCACGAGCAGAAAGATGACTCAATAAGGACTTGGGGAGGAAATATCAGAGAAGATCAATGATTCAAATATTATATTCCTAATAACAATACGGAGCTTAAATAATTTACTGAAAAAATACCTATAATAAGGAGAAGAAAAGGAAAAAACACCAGTTGATGGAGAAAGTGTCATTTTGCAACCTCAATTTTTAGACCACTATAACTCAATCACTCTTAGGTAGCACATAGGATATTTTTATAAAAAAAAAAATTAAAACAGAATAGTAGATTTTACCTGCAGGTATTGAATATCTCTTTCTGAAATCTTCACAGTTTCCTTCTATCTTCCATTCATGAGGTGCAGTGTCCTTCCAAAAACAATACTACGTATCAGTACTTTAAACTTAAAAGTGAAATCAATTTGAACAGCATATTTAGTTATATACTACGTTATATTCACAGCTTTCTGGAAGAAAGAACATTAAACTAAAAATCTGAGAAATCCCAAAAGAATGAAAACAAATCATACCAAATTTAACTCCAAAACATCCTCCAGAATGGGGTGGCCCACAAAGGTTGCAGCTAGTCCATTTGATCGGCAAACTTCTTCTTCATTTGGAAGTATACACAAGACATGATCCACAAATTCAGTCAGGCCTCCGAGTCTTGCTTCACCCCCTTTCCAAGCCCAGAACGATGGGGCTACATAATGGAAGTGTACTGGAACATTGAATCTCTGTTGATTGTATCTAGCTGCAAAAAGCATGTCGCCAATTTCCAACACCATATGTATCACTAAAGTCTGATTATAACTCCAAGAAGGTGGCGCATATTACCCCGTAACTGCTTTAAGAGACGGAAAGAGAAACCCTTGGAATCCACTGTTACAACAACATGAGGTTGAAACAGAAGAGCAGCCTCTGTTGTCTCCTGCAGCTTCACCTGACACAATCATGTTCCAGTTTTAAAACCTTGACCTAACAAGATGCCAGGATGCAGCAATCTTTTCTCTTGTAACAAAGATGCTTACAAAGATAAAAATTAAATTAAATTAAAACTGCATTCATCATAGACTTTGTTAAGTAAAGTCTTATGTAGCTCACACTCACTCTGAGCCTATTCAGATGAGGCAATAACTCCAATAATCCCATTACCGCAATATCCTCCATAGGAAACAGAGATTTTAATCCTTGTTTAGACATCATGGACCTGAAAATAATATGACGAGAAAACAAAGACCTCCAACAACGTCAGGAAGAAGTTTAATCAAATATCATTCAAACAACAAAATTTTGAAAACCATGGTTTTGTCCAAAGTGCCTAAATCTCATCCATGTGAATATTTTCTGTCCTTATTAAAAAAAAATAACACAATTAATTAAACACACTCACTATTAGACAAGGAGATTTAACAGAAGAGGAGCTGCTAACATAACCCCATCAAAAAAGGATTTCTGAAAAGAATTATAATTCCAATAAGACTGCAGGGAAATTAAAAGTTTACCCTCCAACACCAGAAAAACGGACAGGAACTGGACAGAGCTTCTTTAGAGATGCCATTAGACGAGAGCCAATGGTGTCCCCAGAAACCTCTCCAGCGACTATGAAGACCCTCAGCTCCCCATCTTTAACAGCCACATCCATTACATCTCTGCTTGAAACTGATGTATATCTTCGGAGTGGCCTAGAGAAGCCCACAACATTTCTACCACCCACTTTCCATATTGTTCTGAACCGCATTCTGAATACCTCTTAGGCATTCTGGTTCATGGGCACAAGAAAAGCAGTGTGTTGAAAATCTTAGGCAATGAACAAACGAAACAATCATTACCCAAATGCAGGAAAAACAAAATGCACAGTAAATTAACAAACTTTATACAGCAGGATAAGAAAAATGAGTACAAAATTGAAGTTAGTAAGCTCATAAGTACCCAAATTTAAGCTTCAGCGTTGTAATTAGGCAGCCATTATTTGGACCCAATAAAAATAATTGATTTTCTTCAAGAAAATACATAGCAATTTAAATATTAAAAAGAAAATGAGAATGCAAGCAAAGTTGCCAAGGAAGAACTTACAGTTGAGGAGCAGAGGCAAGCAGTGGAAGAAAGCAGAGGGTTTCAGAAAACTGCTTCGGAATTTTTGGGTTAGTTTTTGGCTGAGTTTCGCCGAAGCCCACTTGAAATGTTCAGTAGGGCCTCTTTTTTCATGGGCTAAAAGGGATGCAGAACCAGAGTGGCCCAATAATTGGCTAAGACCAAAACGGTGATAACAGCTAAAAAGATTTTATTTGGAAGAAATTGAAGGAGATGAATCAATATCAATGTTTCAGGTGAGGAAGCCAAAACTTGATTGATGGCAAATTGTTACTCTTCCACTGCCTTAGATTCACCAGATTTTCGCGTTGCATGGGATGTGTAGGTGAAAAACTTACTTACAACAAATTAATCGAACAGTTGTGTCTACAACACTCATCACGTGATCTAACTTTATCGTACAATGAAGTTATATTTTTATGTGTGACACTAATACACGCCAAGCCACTTATTTTTTTTGAATTCCTTATCTTATTACAAAACATAATTATTTATGAGATTCGACAAAGATGACTCAAAGAAGAAATAAACACCTAAACATGAGTGTGACATGAATAGACATGAAAAAAAAACATAACCACAAAGCACAATTGATGTCACAATCACAGATCTGCAAAGCCTTGCTCTTTTCTCTCTTTGTGTAAAGATTAATTATAAAATTAAATCAAAAATTTCATCATTTAGAGTGCAGGATTTTAATAGGATTTAAATATTGATTTATGTATTTATTCATGTATATGTATGGAGTATCTTGAAACAAATGTGTACGTGAACTCAAGTGCTTGAAAAAAATGAAGAGTCATAGATGGATGTATAGCTTGCTTGTAGGCACTAAGATAAAGTGAAGAAAGAAGAAATTGATACTTAGTTGTTTTTCATCCCTGAGGCCATCTCCAATCCGAGTTTGAAGAGGCTAAAAAGGTCAAATTCGAGTTTGAACCTCAATATCCTTTCTCGAATGTTGGGGCTAGACTATAACTTGGGCTAAATAGCGCCTGGTGTTTTGCCTGAACCGGAAATCAATGGTGACCAAATTGGAAGCCAACTTGGCCTTGGCAACATCAGCATGTCGGCCACTTGGCCTTTTCGCATGCCACGTGGCGAGCCAACAGCACTTGTCCCAGGGAAATCAAAGGCTCTCTTTTGAATCTGACCTTTTTTAAATAATTAAAAAAAAAAAAAAAAAACCCAACGGTACTTAGATTAGATCAATGGTTGTGATGCAAAGTTGGGCAATTCAATGGTTAAAAAGGATATGTAATGGTTGAAATTTAAATAAAATGGTTAAAATAACTTTTTAAATTTATCTAAATTATATTCAACTCCAAAATTCTATAAATACCCACTCATTTATACCATCCATTTATGTTTAAGTGAAACTAGCCTCCACACGCGCTTCTGTGCCTGCAAGAAGTTTTTTTTAAAAAAAAATTTATTTTATTTTAGAATTAAAAAAGATAATGGGTAGTTGTGTTCCATAAAAATATGATCAATTATCTAATTTTTCTTTTTATTTTAATTTATTTTAATATGAAAAAGTGTGAATTTACTATATTATCCCCATTTAATTAATCATTTCAATTCTTAATGTTTTTATTAACCAATGGTATTTTTTGGTATTTTGAATGTTTTATCATTCTCTGCCATTTACTTTATATATACATAGATAAAATTAGTTTTGTAGAATTTCAAAAAATTTAGGTCAAAATGTTCAGAAAAATAAATCAAAAAGTAATAAATAAAAATTAACTCAAGAAAAATTAACTACACAAAATAAATACAGTTAAACCATTTTTTAATAATTTAATAAAGATGAGGGGTCAAAATTTGAGTGTGAGGGTTTGAGGAAAAAACTGTTTGAGTGCGGGCAATACATGAATAGTTGTATTATAAAGGGTGAAAATTTGGGTTTAGCCCCTTTAGCATAGGAGATGCCCTAAGAACTAATACGAGGACTCCCCCAAGGTCACCCATTCTAGTACTATTCTTACCCAAATTCATTTAACTTCATAATTATATGATGAAATCTGGTGCATATGAGTTGGTACGATCGAATCACTCATCTGCAAAATGAACTTAAAAAAGCAAAGAAATCTGGTTTATAATTTAAAGAGTCCTTGTAACTTGTAGTAGCCAATTCAGAGCACAGAAAAGGTCTATAAATGAGCCTCATACAGAAAAGCCAGCTTTCTTTTGGGTTCAGAACAATTTAACTAGGGCCTGTCACTGTCTCTGTCTCCCTTAAATGCTAGAACTACCCTCTGTCCCGCTTACTCAAAAAGTGAATTTTGATGAACGATCCCACCAATAATGTAAACTCAAAACTAGTTGGGAATTTATAATCACCTTCCTAACATCAGGACCACAAACTTGGGTTTATTGACCTTTGATTAATACAAAACGCAGAGTTCAACAACAATTTTTTGGATTAAAACCCCATTCATTATCATTTGCTATATCTGTTTTGTTCTTAATTTGTCATATATATATATCTAGAGTTGTGAAGTTTAAACAAATGAGATTAGGACCTATGCAATGTCTTGGTGCTGCTCCTATAACTAGAACTGAATTTTAAACCAGGTTACCAAACACAACAACTGACATAATTGAATTGGCCTGCAAACTCATGGCATTGCAGCTTGCTTTTACTTGTAGCCTGTAGGTGTGTTTGCTTCCTCTCATGTTTATTTCCTTGGTTCCTAATCTCTTTAGGAAAGCATTGTTAATTTTTCGGAGAAACACAATGCCAAGCGAAAAAGTTATCACACTTGGCATATCGTGAATGACCGGAATAAAAAACCAGTGAAATCCCTGTATCACACAAGTCTTTTTCTGAATTTTCTGTCACATTACTGCAAAAGTCATTGGACATAACTATGCCTACCTGCATTCTAGCCAGTAGGCTCCTATTCCTAGAGTACAAATCACCATTACATGTTCTCACCCACCAAACACTCTTCTCCACAAGTTCCACAAATTTCTCAGCTCCTCTCATATTATTTTATATCACAATCTCATCTCAAATATCTCCAGCCTTTGCCAGTAGCCACTGACACAAAGTAGCTAAGAGTAAATGGCATACTTATACACTCCATGGCTCTTGTTCACTCAAATCCTACTGCAAGTAGCAAAGTATGAGGCTAAAGTTCCAGCTATTATTGTGTTTGGAGACTCATCTGTGGACTCAGGAAACAACAACAGGATCTCTACACTTCTGAAGAGTAATTTCAAGCCATATGGGCGTGACTTTGCTGGTGGCCAGCCCACAGGAAGGTTCTCGAATGGTCGAGTTCCTCCAGATTTCATCTCTGAGGCTTTTGGGCTCAAACCATTTGTTCCTGCCTACTTGGACCCCAAATATGGGATATCAGATTTTGCCACTGGTGTTTGCTTTGCTTCTGCTGGAACTGGCTATGACACTGCAACTTCTAATGTACTAGTAAGTCTCCTACACATCAAAAGATATCAGCCTCTTTCTTTATGTTGCATTTATCTGCTATAATTTGAAAGCCCTTTGTCTCGGAATTTGGATTTGTCTCATCATTCACAATAAGGGTTTGCCTTATCTTGCTTTAATCATCATCTTATTACAGTATGAATCATGCATGCATGCAAATACAATGCCCCATGTATTTTCATACTTTGCTTGTCTAAATTTTAGTTAATATTGTTCGCGTTATGTATCAAGAATGTTATGTTACTAGACTATCAATTTGGACAATTCGCCTGATCAATGCTTCAAATTTGAATATTTGGTTAAAAAAAAATTCTCATAAAAACTAACTTGGTGTACAATGCAGAATGTGATACCTCTGTGGAAAGAAGTGGAGTACTATAAGGAGTACCAGAACAAATTGAGAGCCTATCTTGGCAAGGCCAAGGCAAAGAAAATTTTGACAGAGGCTTTATATTTGATAAGCTTAGGAACAAATGACTTCCTGGAAAACTACTACACAATACCCACCCGGCAAATGGAATTCACAGTCCAACAGTTTGAGGATTTCCTTATTGGACTTTCTGAAAATTTCATCAGGGAAATCTACAGTCTTGGGGTCAGAAAAATATCTCTAACTGGGCTTCCTCCAATGGGGTGTCTGCCATTAGAGAGAGCCAGAAATTTCATGGCTAATCATGATTGTGTGCAGGAACATAACAATGTGGCTGTGGAATTTAATGGGAAGTTGAGCAATATGGTGGCAAAGCTGAATCAAGAGCTTCCAGGCCTTAGAATTCTGTTTACAGACAAAATATATCAGCTGTTCTATCAAATCATTAAAAGGCCTTCCTCATATGGTAAGTTAATACTTAGCTGTCAACTATTAATCTTTAGATACATGCTTATAGAACTGCACTGATGCAATAGCCATATCTTGACAAAATATATACATCATTATGCCATGACAGCATCTTTTCTATTTTGGCAAAGTTCCAATCAGAGCACGGTCATTGGTAGTCTTGTACACTTTCTCTCTGGGGAAAAATCAGATCTTTGGTTTGAAAATTATGGTTACATACATGACACACATAATTATATCAGACTCTGACACCTAACAGCAGAAAATATTCAACTTTGACTAGTAGTAGATGTGTTCTCATTCTGTTGAGTGTCTTATGAATGAGGAAAACTTGGTTGCAACGGGGATAGCATTGTTTTGCTATCCCAGCCAATAATGCTATGCCACGTGGAAGTGTTATCACGCGTGTCATAGCATTATTGGCCGGGAATAGCAAAATAGTGCTATTCCCATTTCATGGAAGTCATTTAGTGATATCAGAGGTAAAACTATATAATAGGAGTTTGAAAAACCGGGGGGATCATAGACCTTTGCCCATTTGACTGACAGAAGGAAAACTTATACAAGATTAACCAGATTTAGCAGTCACTATGATTAATTACATAAAGGGTACACCTACTGGCTAGTTAATTAGGGGCCTGTTGGGGAAAAATCATATGGATGAAGTGGACAAGAAAGTGGTTGAAAAAGTTGGTGGGAAACTTTAATGGGAGTTTAATATAAGCATGCAAGCAATTAACCAAGTCTGGTTTGGCACACACTTGACTTCTGTTTTTGTTGCAGCTACCAGAATCATTGTGCCATTTTAGCACCTTGAGTTTTTCTAGAATTAACTGAAGCTAATCAATCACTGATAGCTATGAACAACCAAGCAATTTGGTAGCTCTTACCTTTCTTAATTATGATTTACTTTGATTTTGAGCATCATTTAGTCTCTGTTTTCTTTCTGTTAGAAGATAGAGAACACACAAATGGCTCTTGAAATTTATTTTTTTATTTTTTTAAAAAGGGCCTAAAATTGGTTTAATTATGATTTTTTTTTTTTTTTTTTTTTGTGTGTGATTGGTTGACAGGATTTGAGGTTGCTGAGGTGGCATGCTGTGCTACTGGGACATTCGAAATGAGCTACCTCTGCAATGAGAATAACCCATATACATGCAAAGATGCAAATAAGTACGTATTCTGGGATGCCTTCCATCCTACAGACAAAACAAATAAGATTCTTGCAGCCTCTGTGACTGGCATTCTTCGAGAAACCTTCGAGTGATTTTTTATATATTCTCCGTCTCTCTGAAGAAAAATGCTTTCTTCATTGGCAGTATAAAAAAAAAAAAGTAGTGTGTGGGGTTCTATTGGTTGTTTTGCAGTCTATGTTAGATCATCTACATATGTAAACATCATGATTATTATTTCTCCTCAACTATTTGTTCCTCACAGATCGATTGATGATCTGAATTTGTATTAAATTGGGTTTGAAATCTTAATGTATGATCTGATATTTCTCATGATATAGATTCCAAGTCAACAATGTAATGGCTAATAGCATGTTGAGAGTATTTGTCCCACATTGAAAAGTTAAGGGACCTGGTCTGGGTTTATAAGGAGTTGGGCTACTTCCCCCATAGCCAATTGGTTTTGGGGTGGAACCTCAACTTCCTTCAGGGTTGGAGCCAACGAAAGCAACTAATGGAAAATGCATAGAAGGGGAGCTCAAGATAGAGTGGGGAAAGGTAGTGAGCTTGGATGTATTCGGGATTCCTTATTAAGAACAGAAGTAGAGATAACGATCCAAAAATTTGGCTTACCATGGCCATGTGTAATGAACCTCTACGTATTCCTTCTTTATTTATGTACCCTACTGCAACTTTTGTTTCATCATGTGGGAATTGGAGGTTAAGGTCCTGAAATCCCCAACAGTACCACAACCACAAGCCACTGTTTTACGTTTTTTGTGGTTTTATTTAAGAGGGAGCTTGTTCATTTTTGTCTAGCTAGGATCCATGTAAAAGGTTGATCACTTGGAGTTTTAGTACTGTTTATACCTAAACAATTTCCCTCTTGGCCCCACAAGGGGAAATGACATGGAAAGGGCCCATTGAGCCAAGATTTTGGGCCTAGAAGCTAAAGTATCCAAGCCCAAAGTAAAAAGACGAGGGTCAGACCCAGGAGGCCCATGACCGTGAAAACAACGAACTCGGCCTAGGTCTAAACTCAGGCCCAAAGTTAAAATTGACCGAAGATCCACTCGACCCAAAACTCATGCACCGAAACTTCGGCCCAAGCATTAAGGAGACGGCCCAATTCTAAGACCTAACCCAAACCGTCAGACATGACAGAGACTTGACGAAACTCAAAGCTCAAAATTTGTTCCTCGGCCTAGAAGGTCTCAACCGAGTAAAAAGCATGAGCACCGACTGAGGCAAGGATTTCACGTGCACTTCCTTGAGAAGAGTGCCACACAATAGAGCAAAAGGAATGATGGGACGTCGAGCTATTTTTTGGAACTTGAGCTACTCAAAGATTGGAACCCTTGGAACTCGGAGTGAATGAATAATCAGTAAAAGTACCTTGGGATCAGTGATTGAGGCACGATGTGACGGTAAAAGGGCGGCTCACACAAAAGGTTTGGGGGGTGGCCGCAAGTCTCGACGCCTCCTGAAGGCTAAGGATGGCAAAAATCCCCATAATGTTGGGTCCCCGGCCCTAACGAGGGGAGATTTCGGGGGAAAATGGGGAAGGGTACAGGGATCCCAGATTTTTTCAAAATACTCGAGGCGGCAACTTTTGCATATAAATAATTGAACAATTTTCATTTTTGAACACCCAATATCTCAACAAAAATCAAGCTGTTCAATGTATTCCTAAGATAAATTTTATTGCTTTCCTAGGATTCAACGTTGCATATCACCAAGAACTATGAAGCTTGTTCAAAGTTATTGAGCACTATCATTGTAATCATCAATTTAACATATCAACAAATAGCTCTATTCATCAGAGTTTTCGTTTAAGCACCACCCGATCCATCTCTCTCTCATTTTCTTTGTTTCATTTTGATTCAAAGAGGACTTGAGATATCATTTAGCAGCCTAGCATGGCAGTCTCAAGCACCCAACACGACGCACACAATTAGCCTTGAAGGCTAAGGACCCAACGGTTTCAAAATCGGTCTTAACTCAGCCCAAATCGTTTGACGAAGTCAAATCCAAGGCACGCACCATCATATCACTCTCTTCGCTCTCACAGCCGTTACAGTTGGCACACAACGCATAGCACTAACACCAAAGAAGGACGACTTTGTTTTCAAATATGCTCGGCCCTTGATTATTCCATTCAAAATAATTGTCCTAGTTAACCGAAAAGATTTTGGGGTCAACAAATACATTAGGGGTTAGTTTGAATTTTTTTTCTTAAACTATAAATTTGTGGGGCATTAGTCCCCAAACCAATGTCATAAAAGTAAGCTGCCATATTTGTTGGAGTATGAAAGCTACATAAAAGATAAATTGAAATCGAATATCGCTTTCGTTTCTTTTCCTTTTCTTTTGTGATCAACAAAAGAATAATCTTGATGAGCAGTATAAACTAAACTAGATAGATAATAGTGGAACTAGAAGTTGAGGCTTTAGGGGACAACACAGCTAATTTTCCAAAGACATGAAAATGAGGCAGGTATTTAATCACAAAGCTTAGCACCTCCAATTCTGTTGGAAGAGCTTTAAAAACCCAAGTCAAGTTTGAAAGGAACTGATCATTTTCGTGGGCGGTTTGCATTCGCACCCACACACATGATCTGTTTACATTAACTCACACAGCTCTCTTCTGCCTCACTTTCCACATTTGGCTGCATTTTTCGGTGTAGTAGTTGTGATGTGAAGGCCAATGCAGTCTTATTTGCTCTCAAATCTAATCTGAATTAAAAGTCGAGGGCCATATCTAATATGATCTTTCGTGCATGTGAAACTATCCAATCAACATTATATATGAAAGATTCGAACGCCAATGCAGTGATTTTTGGTTTATGAGTTTCAATAATTTGCCACTAAATGTGGACTTCGTGCCTTTGCATAGTTAATTTCGTTCGTACAGGTAGGTGTGTATTTTTCCAACGTTTTTCCTTACATAAATAATTGATAGTTTATACAAAATTCATATATATACACGGGAATAAAAATGTTAATCCTTACCACATTTATTGGTACAACAATGTTGGTCCTCCTGTGCAACTGGCTCATGAGTTTAGTTTCCTTTTCTTTTCTCTTTTCTCCATTAACCGGAGGCCGGGGGGAGGTCGGGGCGTGGTGTGGGGAGAAGTCGAACTCGAATCTCTTCCAACATTGGAAAAATAAATATCATGCTTATGGTCAAAATTATGTCAATATTATCTTTCTCAAATGGCTCTACATTGTTAACTATATAATTTTTAAGATAATGTGATCTTTAACGGGTCCGAAAATATAAGCAAATGAGAGAGTTGTTTAATTTCTCTATACATGTACTTTAATTTGTACGGTGCAGCCAGGGCCTTCTGCCTGGTTGAATAAATTAGTTTGACATATTCTATCTGCAGAAATATCACCTCTACAATTAATTTGATATATTTGGCCACCAAAGATTAATTGTTCCATAGTAATGCAATGGACCAATAAATGATACATACATCCCTTGCCAAGCAAAGATTTTTTTTCTTGTGTGTGAAAAGCCAACCTCAGCAATCTTCTGGACCAACCTCAGTAAAGTACTACAGCAACTTAAACTCCCAACAACTTCTCTCTACCCCAATGCCTTTTAATTCAAACCTTTGTATTTATGTTCCAACCAATATTATTTATACATGACAAGTCCCCCCTCCTCAACCCATGTCCAGGGTTGTTCTGTTCCACACAATAATTAACAAGCAAAACAGCTGAAACATGGGAAACTTGCACATTTCATGGCTTCTTCTAGCTCAATGCCTGTTGCTAGTCACCAGAATTAGTGCCAAGGTCCCTGCAGTCGTCGTGTTCGGGGACTCCTCGGTGGATGCAGGAAACAACAACCAGATTCCCACAATTCTCAGAAGCAATTTTGAGCCTTATGGCCGGGACTTTTCCGGTGGCAAGCCAACTGGGAGGTTCTCCAATGGCAGAGTGCCTACAGATTTCATCTCCCAGGCTCTTGGACTCAAACCATTCGTACCTGCCTACTTGGATCCTTCCTATAACATATCAGATTTTGCCATTGGTGTCACCTTTGCTTCTGCTGGGACTGGCTATGATACTGCAACTTCAGATGTGCTGGTACGTACCAAATATTTAGTATAAAGCGCTTCTCTATCTCACACACATATAATCTCAAATATGGGTTACGTCAGTTAGCCAGTTAGTCAGGGCAGTGAGTCCGCTTTTTGCTCCCAAGTTCGAATCCCCTTTCCTCTAAATTAGATTAATTTAGAGTAGATTACCATGTGTATAAAAAAAAAATTTATAATTAAAAAAACCTAAATAAATGGGCTACCAATTTACAGTATTTGGTACATTCTCGATATTTTGACAATATTTTGTGGATACTCTGCAAACAGTTGGTCAATACTTAGTAATTAATATCACCTAAATATCCACAATGGTGTACTGTAGATTGATACTCGATACTAGCCAAGCCAAGTGTCTTTTCAATTTTTCATATTTTTAGAAAATCCCGGTTCATCATTTGCAGTCTGTGATACCACTATGGAAGCAACTGGAGTCCTACAAGGAATATCAGAACAAACTAAGACTTTATCTTGGAGGAATAAAGGCAAACGAAACAATCAATGGAGCTTTGCACATTATGAGCTTAGGCACCAATGACTTCCTGGAAAACTACTACACATACCCTGGCCGGTCATCCCAATACTCTATCCAACAATACCAAGATCTTCTCATTGGAATTGCAGGAAATTTCATCAAGCAACTCTACCATCTCGGAGCCCGTAAAATCTCCCTCGGAGGTCTGCCTCCGATGGGGTGCTTGCCATTGGAGAGAACCACAAACGTCATGGGTGGAAATGACTGCATTGCAGATTACAACAATGTAGCTCTGGAGTTCAATGGCAAGTTGAAGGGCTTGACCACAAACCTGAGCAAAGAGCTTCCTGGGATCAAACTGGTGTTTTCAAACCCATATTACATTTTCCTGCATATGATAAGAAGACCTTCTTTGTATGGTAAGTCAGTGAGTTATATTTATTTTTTATTTTTTCAGATGAGTCAGTGAGTTATATTAAGTCTGTGATCTGCTGCAAATGTTTGACCCAACTACTACACAAAAACTTTAGAGCACCATATTTCTCACTTTAGCATTTAAGTAGTCACATTCTTTGGGTGGCGGTTATCATGTGATTTTTCTTTATAGTTTTTATTTTTACTTTCTTCTCCCCGGTTTAAGCTAGAGAATTTGTACACGTGTTAAACTGTGATTTGTTTGATTAAATTTTTGTATGATTGACAGGATTTGAGGTGACATCAGTGGCTTGCTGTGCCACAGGGATGTTTGAAATGGGGTACGCATGCAATCGAAACAACATGTTCACCTGCACGGATGCAAGCAAATATATATTCTGGGATTCATTTCATCCAACAGAGAAAGCAAATAATATAATCTCTGATTATGTGGTGAAAAATGTACTGGCCCAGTTTCGTTGATTCTCTTCAATTTCAAGGCTATTGTATGTGTCCTATGTTTTAGTGTTCATTATATATAATACAGTAAGACATAAAGAATGATGTTAGTAGAAAAATATGATGTTGACACTTGGCAGAAAAATGGCATAAAGCCTGTGAACCTATGATCAAATTGGTGCCTGGGATGTCAATACGTACTTGTACCCATTTCTTTAGTAACCCTCAGTTTTCATGATATAATTCTTTTTTTCCCCCAAATTTTTGTGCCCTACAGGCAACAGCAGCAACACACTATGTGGAAGTACATTGTGGCAGGGTTGGCTAAAAATTTAAGTAATTTGAATTAAGGGCTCTAGTATAAGTACTGTAATTTGAAGGGCTGGGACCTAGTTAGGCAATTGGAACTAGACATAGACAATGCCCTCACAAGGGTGGACCACACTTGGTGTCGCATAATAAGGCAAGCTATTTACGACACTCGCTCTTTTTCATTGATCCCTCGTTATTTAGGGTTTTCTTGATATTTCTTTAAAATAAGGGTAATGTGCTTGATGAAATGCCTATAAAAATTGACGTGGGCATGTGGTAATGGTAATATATTTTTCTACCCCCACAAAGAAAAATCCACAGATCCCTTATTTGCTGAGGGGATTTTGGAATATAAGTTTAATACTACAAGTTATATAATGCCTAGACAAGCTCAGTGATCATATTTATCAATGAGGATTGATTGGTTAGAGCATCGGCAATGGAAGGGTATATAAAGGGGTGTATGTCAAATATACACATTTCGCTACCGGAATCCTCTGTAAGGAGAAGGTGTAAGAGGGTGTAAATTTATATTTCTCATCGGAGATGGGAAATAAAATACAATTGTACATCTATTACTATTTCAACATCTTTTGCAAGTGAGATCCACGAAAAAGAAAATTGGAGAGAATGTTGATGAAGAAAATAATTATACGCCTTATATGCGCACCTGCAAGTGAGATCCCTAGGATCTCATACAATGTTATTTTCTTAATCTTATTAGAATTTAAAAAAAATTAGGTCGATTTGTTTGGAAAAAATAATTAAACTTAACATAAGAAACAATTAACACACAAGAAAATCTAATATAAAAACAAGTTAATACAAGAAAACCAAATTTACATTTTCATATTTACATCTCCTCTCATTGAAGCAAAATCATGATTTACATCCGCCGGAAATATAAAAAGGATGTAAAACACCCCCAAATTTACGCCTACCCACTGGACATGCTTTTAGATCATCAAATTGGAAGTTTATGTTCCTCCATGGCCTTTCGCTTAAAACAGAAAGGTGGGGGAAAGACGACAAAATCAAAATGTTCCACATTATGCATGATCTCTCCTAGCCATAGCTCTAGAATTCCAGATGAACATAAAACGTATCTAAGTACGTACCCCAACTTTGTTTTATTGCTTTTGGATTGGACTTGTCGAATATTATTGACAAGGATATCAATAATGCTCACGCCTCACATGTGGTTAATTGTAATAATTTAGTATGGTTGAAAACTCCCTATTTTAGAAAGCTTTATCAAATGTTTTTATAATGAAGACGGCTCTATTTATTGAGGACTCTTTATTACTTAGCAATGAAGTAACATGACTTGCACATTAAATTTTTAGGTGTTATAATTTTTTTTTTTTTCATCATTCGCTAAGGAAAGGAAGGGGAAGCATTATATCGGATTGTCTTAAGATTATCTCATACGTAAATCGAACCCGGATGCACTTCAGGGGTGGGGGAGAATTTGGCTCACTTTTCCACTGTGGTGCCACCCCATGTGCAAATTTTTACATGTTATTAAAAGGGTGTTGTTAAATGAATCTAAAATTAATATAGCACACCCTACTATCGAACTATTTATTGAATTACTAATTTACTCTAATATAAAATGACCAAAAAGGATATATTGAATTGTAAACACCCAATTAATTTTAGGGTTTGTTTAACAACACCCTATTAAAATTTGAGTTATGCTACGATCAATCATGTATGTTTGCAAATATAATTTCTAACAGTTCAATTGTTCGGCCAAATGAAGCGCATATTTATTTTTCAGATGTCATCCACCTATATTATGATACATAAACAGATTATATCATATGACTGTATTCTAATACCATATAATAATTTCTGAAAATTACCGAAACTAGTATTTCTCTAGATGAGCCCACTCTGAAGCTAGTATTATACTATTTCTCACCGTGAGTTCATTACACTTTAGTTCCCCCGTTATTCCCACGATACAAGTCGAAAGAAATAGGGTAAAACGTGAAAAAAGCAGAGACTCATTAGCAGAAGAAGAAAGAAAAACCCCATAAACATCAACAGACGCCATGAAAAGCTCTACAACAAGAAAGGCGCAGTCTATGTTGTGAATTAAGACTAACTCACTTCCCCTTAGGACCTTGTTGTTGATGAACTTTGTGACAAACTCTATGATGGATGAGTCTTACACACACACAGAAATTTAACCAAATAGAAATGACACAAGTGTTTATAGAGGTTCAGCCAAATGCCTACTTCCTCTTTGGTGATCTCCTTGAGAACTTTCACTAATGAAGATAGATTACAACTTTGGTTTACAAAGAAGGAAACCCCCTTAGAAATCTACCCTCACAATCTGTTTCTCTCTCACCCTTGCTCAACAACTTGATACACTTAGAGAACTCTCTTGCTCTCCCCTTGGTATTTTCTGAACTTATAAGTTTCCAGCTTCTCTACAACTCTCTATACTTTGCACAAAATTATGCTCTTAACAACTTAATGTTCTCTTGCTTCCTCTTCCCTCTTATATAGGCCTTTGGACTCCAAGATAAGGTATCATTAAGTTCTGCACGTTCTTGCTTTAGTTATATAACTTTAGACACCTGTTCTTGGCAGCTCACAAAGCAAGGGAACAATGGATGATAGCTGCCATATATCTCTTGAACCAAGAGAGTATTCACTCATTGAAGCAAGTCATCAATTTGCCAAAGTGTTCTCCCCATCTTTCCAGCTGCTTGCCACCTTCTAATATCTCAGAATTGATCAGAAATATCCTTGCAAGTCGATAGAAAGTGATAGCACACAAAGGAAGACTTGAAAACGCGTAGAAAACTGAAACAGCAAAGTCGGGGCGACCGGTCGCGGATACCTTGCGACCGGTCGCGGATACCTTACGACCGGTCGCAGATACCTTGCGACCGGTCGCTTTGGCACAGAGTTGAAAACCAATTCAGACTTTGCAATCTGCCTGAAACCGACCGGTCGCCCATAACCTGCGACCGGTCGCTTGTCTTCATTTTTGTATCTTTTAATTGAGCCATTTTTTTTTTCTTCAACAATCTCCACCATGGCGAGATTAAAACTCCTTGTGGACATCATTGGTTTTCCAGGACATCTTTGCTTTCTTGAGAATCGTCCGGATAACTCTCAAGAACTCCACCTCAATCTTTAGCATGGAACAAGATTGAGCAAGCCCAAACAATGCTTGAACTTTGATGTTGTGACTGGCTTTGTTAGACAATCTGAAGGGTTCTCCGTTGTATGAACCTTCTCTATCATGACGTCTCCATCTTTCACCCAATCCCTTATCCGGTGGTATCGGACATCAATGTGCTTAGATCTTCCATGAAATACTTGATTCTTCACTAGGTAGATTGCACTTTGACTATCACTTTGTATCACCACCAAGTTTTGGGCTATCCCGAATTCCTTAGCCAATCTTTTCAGCCACACCGCTTCCTTCGAAGCTTCCGTGAGCGCCATATACTCCGCCTCTGTAGTAGACAAGGCACTAACCGATTGCAACACCGCTCTCCAACTAATCGGTCCTCCACCACAAATGAAGACATATCCCGTGGTGGATCTCCTCTTGTCTAAATCCCCTGCATAGTCAGAATCTACATACCCTGAAACACATGCATTACCTTGTTGTTTTTCAAACAATATCCCAAGCCTCCTTGAGCCCTTCAAGTACCTGAGAATCCACTTCGCTGCTGTCCAATGAAGTCTACCCGGATTCGCCATGTATCTTGACACCACACTTACGGCTTGAGCTAAGTCGGGGCGTGTGCAAACCATTGCATACATGAGACACCCTACCAAGCTTGCATATGGAACTTTGCTCATTTCTTCCTTCTCATCATCCGTAGAAGGACATTCCTGCGCACTTAATTTGAAATGCTCCGCCAAAGGAGTAGACACAGGCTTGCAATCCATCATATTGAATTTTTCAAGTACTTTGGAAATGTACTTACTTTGTGATAGCCATAGCTTGCCTGCGTTTCTGTCTCTCCTTATCTCCATTCCTAGGATCTTTTGTGCAGAGCCTAGATCCTTCATGTCAAACTCCTTTCCAAGCAATATCTTCAATTCCTGGATTTTTGACATATCTCTACATGCAATTAGCATGTCATCAACATAAAGAAGTAAAAGGATGAAGTTACCATCCTTAAATGCATGACTATATACACAGCAATCTGATTCACATCTTCTATATCCAATCTTCATCATGAAAGAATCGAAGCACTTATTCCACTGCCTTGGAGATTGCTTCAGCCCGTATAAAGACTTCTTCAACCTGCAAACCAGATTTTCCTTGTTTGCTTCAATGAACCCTTGAGGTTGGCTCATGTAGATGTCTTCCTCCAAGTCTCCATGGAGGAAAGCAGTCTTCACATCCATTTGCTCCACCTCTATGTTCTCTTGAGCTACTATGGAGAGTAGCAGCCGTATAGAAGTATGTTTCACCACCGGTGAGAAGATTTCATCATAATCAACTCCCTCCTTTTGCAAGTATCCTTTGGCCACCAATCTAGCTTTGAACATGGTGGCTACCTTCTCATGCTTTTCTTCTTTCTTCCTAAACACCCATTTGCAGCCAATAACCTTGCGATTTTTGGGTTTAGGAACTAACTCCCAAACTGAGTTTCGGTGTAGAGATTCCATCTCTTGCATCATAGCTTCCATCCAACCTTCCCGCTCTTCATTCTCAACAGCTTCTTGGAACGTGGTTGGTTCTTCTTCACTTGCATTTAGGGCATAGTGAACTGAGTCCGTGTCCCATCCAAACCTTTGAGGTGGTTTGATGGTTCTCTTGGGCCTGGACCGAGCTATAGATGACGGCTCCACCTGATCTTGAGCCTCTTCTTCTTCTTGAGTTTGTTGTTGATATTGCCCAGCTTCTTCCTCCTCTATGTCAGACTCCTCCTCCTCCTGAACGTCTTCAATTGGCTGTTTTTGTGAAGTCTTCCTTGACATCCTTTTGAGTGGAACTTCAATGATTGTTTCTCTCCCAACAACATCCTCCTTTGCTTCTGAATTCTTGACTTTGTTCATAGGCATGGTCTTTTCATCAAACACAACATCTCTGCTGAGTATCTTCTTGTGGTTTACTGGATCCCATAGCTTGTAGCCCTTCACACCGCTCTCGAAGCCGATGAAAATACACTCAAGTGACTTAGGCTTCAACTTGGATCTTTCATCACTAGGAATAAGTGCAAATGCACTGCATCCAAACACTTTAAGATTAGTTAAATCTATTGACTTATTTGACCATACCTCCTCTGCACATTTGAACTCAAGATTTCTTGAAGGTGATCGGTTAACCAAATAGGCAGCGTGGTTAACTGACTCCGCCCAAAATGATTCGGGCAATCCTGCATGAATCCTCATACATCTCTCACGCTCCATGATAGTTCTATTCATCCTTTCCGCAGCTCCATTTTGTTGGGGCGTCTTCTTCACGGTAAAGTGCCTCTTTATGCCTTCGTTTCTGCAAAACTCAAGGAATTCATTGCCATTATATTCACCACCATTGTCACTCCTTAGGATCTTGATTTTTCTTCCGGTTAGATTTTCCACTTCCGCCTTCCACACTTTGAATTTGGTGAAGACCTCAGATTTCTCCTTCATGAAGTAGACCCAAACCTTCCTGGAAAAATCATCCAAGAAAGTCACGAAATAGCGAGCTCCACCCTTTGATTTAACCGGTGATGGCCCCCATACATCCGAGTGAATATAATCTAACACCCCTGTGCTTCCTTCTTCTTTGTCTCGCAGCTTGAAAGCTATTTTTGATTGCTTTCCCATGGTACAAAATTTGCAGAACTCCAGCTTGCAGCTTTGAACACCTTTCAACAACTTTCGGTTGTGTAGTTCCTGCATGCCCCTCTCACTCATGTGCCCTAGCCTCAAATGCCAAAGCTGAGTTTCATCCTCCGAGTCTCTGCTTGTGGACACAGCTGCTCCACCTGTTATTGTTGTACCACACAATCTATATAGACAATTAGGTTGAACTTCTCCTTTCATAACCACAAGTGAACCTTTTGAGATTATGATTTTCCCTCCATTAGCCTTAACAGAATAACCATTCTTATCAAGAGTTCCAAGGGAAATAAGATTCTTACGCAACTTTGGAATATGCCTTACCATTCCAAGCGTCCTAACCGTCCCATCATGCATCTTTATCTTGATTGTACCATTGCCTATGACTCTACAAACCGAGCCATTCCCCATCACAACTTCGCCACCTTCTTCTTTCTCATATGTGTCAAACCACTCCTTGTTTGAGCACATATGGTATGAGCACCCGGAATCCAAAATCCAATCGGAAGAGAAACACCTTGAAGAATTAGCATATGTATTAGTCTTAACATGGCCATTAACACATAAAAGCTCACCATCACTTTCCGTGACTTCTTCAGCTGTGTTTGCTGCATTCTTCCCTTTGTTTTTCTTCTCCTTCCATATGGGGCAATTCCTTTTCCAGTGCTCCTTTGACCCACACTCGAAACAACCTTCTTTCGCCTTGGATTTTGATCTTCCTTTGTTGCCTTTCTTGCCTTCACGCCTCTTTGAACGACCCCTCTCATCGGTCTTAGCAAATAGACCTTCACCTTGAGAGTTTTCTCCAGAACGTTGAGCCATCCTATGGTGCGTCATGATGTCTTGTAGCACCGGCTCAAAATCCAGAGTGACCTTCCCGAACATAAGAGTGGTTCGGAAGTGTTTATAGGACGGAGGTAAGGATGTTAGCAACATAAGTGCCTTATCCTCCGTACTATAAATAACTTCCATCCTTTGCAAATCAGCAACACATCTATTGAAACTACTTAAATGTTCCATTAGATTACCTCCTTCTTCCATCTTCAGATTTAGGAGTTCTTCCTTTAGGAAGAGCTTGTTGGACAGCGACTTCCCTGCAAACATCTCTTCGAGCTTCTCCCATGTTTGCTTCGCTGTATCCTTCAACACGTTGATGAGCACATCATCGGAGAGGTAGTTTTCGATGGCTCCTCTGGCTAACTCGTCAAGTACACTCCACTCCTCATCTTTCATGTCTGCTGGCTTCTTTTCCTTGCCAACTAACACAACATGGAGATGTTGTTGTGTAAGAGCAGACCTCATCCTTCGTTGCCAAAGGGTGAAGTTCTCCTTGCCTGTGAAAGGCTTTAGCTCCACCTTCATGCTTGCTGCCTGTGGATGCTTCACATGCTGTGAACTACTACCACTCTCAGCTTCTTGTTCACTTGTCATCTTCAACACACTAGCACTCCAAAAAGAACTAGCCCAGCTGCCAAAACACAGCTCTGATACCACTTGTTGTGAATTAAGACTAACTCACTTCCCCTTAGGACCTTGTTGTTGATGAACTTTGTGACAAACTCTATGATGGATGAGTCTTACACACACACAGAAATTTAACCAAATAGAAATGACACAAGTGTTTATAGAGGTTCAGCCAAATGCCTACTTCCTCTTTGGTGATCTCCTTGAGAACTTTCACTAATGAAGATAGATTACAACTTTGGTTTACAAAGAAGGAAACCCCCTTAGAAATCTACCCTCACAATCTGTTTCTCTCTCACCCTTGCTCAACAACTTGATACACTTAGAGAACTCTCTTGCTCTCCCCTTGGTATTTTCTGAACTTATAAGTTTCCAGCTTCTCTACAACTCTCTATACTTTGCACAAAATTATGCTCTTAACAACTTAATGTTCTCTTGCTTCCTCTTCCCTCTTATATAGGCCTTTGGACTCCAAGATAAGGTATCATTAAGTTCTGCACGTTCTTGCTTTAGTTATATAACTTTAGACACCTGTTCTTGGCAGCTCACAAAGCAAGGGAACAATGGATGATAGCTGCCATATATCTCTTGAACCAAGAGAGTATTCACTCATTGAAGCAAGTCATCAATTTGCCAAAGTGTTCTCCCCATCTTTCCAGCTGCTTGCCACCTTCTAATATCTCAGAATTGATCAGAAATATCCTTGCAAGTCGATAGAAAGTGATAGCACACAAAGGAAGACTTGAAAACGCGTAGAAAACTGAAACAGCAAAGTCGGGGCGACCGGTCGCGGATACCTTGCGACCGGTCGCGGATACCTTACGACCGGTCGCAGATACCTTGCGACCGGTCGCTTTGGCACAGAGTTGAAAACCAATTCAGACTTTGCAATCTGCCTGAAACCGACCGGTCGCCCATAACCTGCGACCGGTCGCTTGTCTTCATTTTTGTATCTTTTAATTGAGCCATTTTTTTTTTTCTTCAACAGTCTACCCATCTCCATCGCCAGCCCCCGCAGCCATTCTCACCCTAACCGCAGCCCTCTGCGACGAAGACAAGCAGGTCCTGGCCTACCTCATCTCTCCTGCACCAACAACAACAACAACAACTCAGGCAGCAAAATCTGTGGTATTTTTGGGCATTGGTCCCCAACCCAATGTCATAAAAGTAAGCTGGCAGATTTGTTGGAGTATGAAAGCTAAATAAAAGAATTGAGATCAAATATCACCTTCTTTTCTTTTCCTTTTCTTCTGTGATCAATCCCATCCATCATTACATATCAAACGTGTATGTATGGCCAAAACTAAACTAGATAGATAATAGTGGAACTAGAAGTTGAGGCTCGGGGACATTACAACTAATTTTCCAAAGACATGAAAATGAGGCATGTATTTAATCACAAAACTTTAGCACCTCCAATTCTGTTGGGAAGAGCTTTAAAAACCCAAGTCAAGTTTGAAAGGAACTGGCCATTTTCTTGGGGGTTGGCAACCACATGATATGTTTTAAATTAACTCACACAGCTCTCTTCTGCCTCACTCACTTTCCACATTTGGCTGCATTTTTCGGTGAGTAGTTGTGAAGGCCAATGCAGTCTTATTTGCTCTCCAAATCTCTAGCTTAAAAGTTGAGGGCCATATCTAATATGATCTTCATGCATGTGAAAAAAAATCCAATCAACATGATGTATAGGAAAGATTTGATAATGCCAAATGGATTGAGTTTTGGTTTATGAGTTTCAATAATTTGCCACTAAATATGGCTTTATGCCTATAGGTAGGGGTATATTTTTCCTACGTTTGTATAGGTAGGTAGACATAAATAATTCGTTAGTGTATACAAAATCCATCCACGTCAATGAAAATGATACAACATTTATTGGTACAACAATATATTTGGTCCTCCTGTGCAACTGGCTTGAGTTTGGTTTTCTTTTCTCCCTTTTTTTTTCTCATTAACGGGACTGGGGTGGTTGGGATCATGGTGTGGGGAGAAGTCGAACTTGAATCTCTTCCAACATCAATTGGAAAAATAAATATATCATGCTTATGGTCAAAATTAGTACTAATTATCTTTCTCAAATTGTTAACTATAATTTTGAAAACTACGTGATTTTTCATCAGTCAGAAAATATAAGCGGATGAGTGAGTGAATGGTTTCATTTTTCTCCGAAATTCGTACAGTACAAATAAATTAGTTTGACATAATATTCTACCTGCAGACATATCACCTCCACAATTAATTTGATATTTTTCATTTCTTGATCCTATATTAATTGCTCCATAGTAATGCAATGGAATTAATGGTACATCCGTCTCTTGCCAAGCAAAGATTTTTTTCTTCTCTCTGTCTAGAAATCTATTAGCAGCAATTTAAATTCCCAACAACTTCTCTCTACCCCAATGCCTTTTAATTCAATCCTTTGTATTTATGTTCCAACCAATATTATTTATACATGACAAAGCCCCCTTCCTCAACCCATGTCCAAGGTTGTTCGGTTTACACACACATCTGCACACAAATAATTAAAAAGCAAAACAGCTGAACATGGCAAACTTGCACATTTCATGGCTTCTTCTAGCTCAATGCCTGTTGCTAGTCACCAGAATTACTGCCAAAGTCCCAGCAGTTGTTGTGTTCGGGGACTCTTCGGTTGATGCCGGGAACAACAACCAGATTCCCACAATTGCCAGGAGCAACTTTCAGCCTTATGGCCGGGACTTTTCCGGTGGCAAGCCGACTGGGAGGTTCTCCAACGGCAGAGTGCCTACAGATTTCATCTCCCAGGCTCTTGGACTCAGACCATTCATACCTGCCTACTTGGATCCTTCCTATAACATATCAGATTTTGCCATTGGTGTCACCTTTGCTTCTGCTGGGACTGGCTATGATACTGCAACTTCAGATGTGCTGGTAAGTACCAAATATTTAGTATAAAGCTTCTCTTGTCTCGCACACATTTAATATCAGATGGGCTACAAATATGGGTTATGTCAGTTGGCCAGGACAGTGAGCTCACTTCTTTGCACTTAAGTTCGAAACTATTCCTCCCCATAAATTAAATTAATTTAATATTACCTCTTGTATAAAAAAATAAAAAATAAAAATCAGATGGGCTACGAATCTATAGTACCTAGTGCATTATTCTCGATATTTTGACAATATTTTGTGGACAAACATGTGATTAATACTTAGTAATTAATATCACCTAAATATCGACAATTAATGTTGTATTGTAAATGTTGAAGAATATGAGTCTCACATCGGAAATTTGACTAAATAAAATACAAAATATAATGAATGGTTTCACTACTAATACAATCGAGGCCTTTTGTAATAAAACCTCACACGTATTGGGCTTTGTAGGTGGATAAGTTGGGGACAATATCGATGTTTTTAGTAGTGGGCCGATGACCCGTCTCTATGAAATTTAACATGGTATCATAGCGGGTTTATTGATAGGGCCTGAATTATTGGGCCTTTACCCTTACCTCTTACTCAGCATGTGGTATTCATATGTTGGGCTTGAATGTTTACCCTTACTCCTTACTCAATACATGATGTTCACGCGTGGCCCACTATATGGTAGTCCCACATGACGGGGCGTGTTGAAGAATATGAGTCCCTCATCGGAAACTTGACTAAATAAAATACAAAATATAATGAATGGTTCCACTACTAATATAACCAAGGCCTTTGTGATACAACCTCATACTTACTAGGCTTTGTAGGTAGCTAAGTTGGGGACAATATCGATATTGCCAGTAGTGGGCCAATCACCCATCTCTCTAAAATTTAACAGTAGATTGATATTCGATACTAGCCATTCATTGTCCATTCCATCAATATCATGTTCAATTTTCCTTTTTTTAAGAAAATCCCAGTTTATCATTTGTCACTGCCTTAATTTGCAGTCTGTGATACCACTATGGAAGCAACTGGAGTACTACAGGGAATACCAGAACAAACTGAGACTTTATCTTGGAGGAAACAAAGCAAATGAAACAATCAATGGAGCTTTGCACATTATGAGCTTAGGCACCAATGACTTCCTGGAAAACTACTACTCATACCCCGGCCGGTCATCCCAATACTCTATCCAACAGTACCAAGATCTTCTCATTGGAATTGCAGGAAATTTCATCAAGCAACTCTACAATCTCGGAGCTCGGAAAATCTCCCTGGCAGGTCTGCCTCCAATGGGGTGCTTGCCATTGGAGAGAACCACAAACTTCATGGGTGGAAATGACTGCATTGCAGATTACAACAATGTGGCTCTGGAGTTCAATGGCAAGTTGAATGGCTTGACCATAAACCTCAACAAAGAGCTTCCTGGTCTCAAACTTGTGTTTTCAAACCCATATTACATTTTCCTGCAGATGATAAGAAGACCTTCTTTGTATGGTAAGCCAGTGACTTGTATTAAATGTGCTCTGTTGCAAATGTTTGACCCAACCACTACACAAAAACTTTAGAACACCATATTTCTCACTTTAGCATTTAAGCATTCACATTCTTTTGGGTGGTGGATATCATGTGATTTTTATTTGTAGTTTTTTCCCCCCGGTTTAAGCTAGAGAATTTGTACACGTGTTAAACTGTGATTTGTTTGATTAAATTCTCGTGTGACTGACAGGATTTGAGGTGACATCAGTGGCTTGCTGTGCCACAGGGATGTTTGAAATGGGGTACGCATGCAATCGAAACAACATGTTCACCTGCACAGATGCAAGCAAATATATATTCTGGGATTCATTTCATCCAACGGAGAAAGCAAACCATATCATCTCTGATTATGTGGTGAAAAATGTACTGGCCCAGTTTCTTTGATTCTCTTTAATTTCAAGACCAATGTATGTGTCCTATGTTTTAGTGTCATTACATATAGTACATTAAGAAATTAAGCCTAATGTTGGTAGAAAAATATGATTTTGGCACTTGGCAGAAAAATGGCATAAAGCCTGTGAACCTTTTGATCAAATTGGTGCCTGGGATATCAGTACTTACTTGTACCCATTTCTTAGTAATCTCAGACTTTTCATTATATAAATTGTTTTTCCCCCCCACATTTGTGTACCCTACAGACAACAGCAGGAACATGCTATGTGGAAGTACGTTGTTGTGGCAGGGTTGGCTATGAATTTAAGTAATTTTGAATTAAGTACTTGATATTTGAAGGACCAGGACCTAGTTAGGCAACTTGAACTAGGACAATGCCCAGACAAGGGTGGACCACACTCGGTTTCACATAATAAGGCAACTATTTATGACACTCGGCTCTATTTTATTCATCTCTCGTTATTTAAGGATTTTTTTTTATATTTCTTTACAAAATAAAGGTAAGGTGTTCGATGAAATGCCTATAAAAAAATGAAGTGGCCGTATAATAATATTTTTCGGTCTCCTGTGTTTGTAGACGGAATTTGGAATATAAGTTTCATATTACAAGTTAAATAATGCCAAGACAAACTGAGTGATCAGATTCATAATCATCAATGATGATGTATTGGTTATGTCTAAATTTGATGATCATCAATAATTTGGAAGTTTATGTTCATCCATGGCTTTCTCTTGAAACAGAAAGGTGGGGAAGGACGATAAAATCCCAATGTTCCATATTATGCATGAGCCTCTCCTAGCAAGCTCTAGAAACGTCCAATTGAACATCAAAATTATCTAAGTACGTACCCCACCTTTGTTTTATTGCTTCTGGACTTGCCGAATATTTTGACAAAGGATATCAATAATAATTTATGATATCCCACCACCACGGTTAATTGTAATAATTTATTTGCTCGAGTTTAGGTCAAAATTCCATATTTTAGAAAACTTTTATCTTTTTTTAATGGAGACGGCTTTATCGAGGACTCTTTATTACTTAGCAATGAAGTAACATGACTTTCACATTAAATTTTAGGGAGATTCACTATTATATCCAAAATAGGAGCCCAAATTATTTTTTAAAAAAAATTTATATGAAATGGACTTTAAAAACACACTCAAAACTCATTTACAACATAACAAAAAAGCTTTTAACTTCTTTTAAATTACAAAACTGCTATTGATTTCTTAAAACAAACGTAACCCCAAAACTTCATAAAAAAGCCCAAAACACTCAATATGGCATCAAAGCAATTTAATAATCAAAATTAAATTCAATAGGGTCAGCTGTCATTTTTTAGGTTTGTTTATAGAAATTAAATGGTGTAGGGTTTATTTATAGTTTTAGTGCTAATAATGGGTATATGACTAAATATCTCTAAATTTTAATTATGCTACAGTTACTTGTGCATGCTCGCGCATATAATTTTTAATTGTGAAATTGTTCCGTCAAGATGAAGCGCATATTTAACATGTGAATAGGTTATACAACATGAATGTACTTCAATACCATATAATAATTTATGAATAATATTAATCTTACCATATTTTTATACCATAATTTTATACCACATGATATGGCAGTTAATGTGTACATACCATATCATGTAAAATACTAGTTTTTGTTTTTCTAATTTTATTTATTAAAATACACTTCATTTATTTAATTGATGTGACATATGATATGGACATGCCACATCATGTGGTATCGAAATATGGGATAAAAATGTGGTAAGATTAGTACTATGAGTCCAATTTTCCTGTTATCTCATTAGTTTTGTGACATGTGTCTCTTTACTTAACATAATGTTAACTTTGTTAATTTCCTTAATTTTTTATTAATATTAATAACAACAATAAGGAAATTAAGGAGAAAAAAAAGAGGGTGATTCACTATTATACCCAATATAGGAGCCCAAATTATAAAATTAAAAAAAACCCTATATGAAATGGAATTTAGAAGCACACCCAAAGTCCATTTACAACATAACAAAAAAGCTTTTAACCTCATAAAAAAGCTCAAAACACTCAATAGAGTATCAAAGTAATTTAATAATCATAATTAAATTATATAGGGTCAGCCGTCATTTGTTGAGGTTTTTTTTGGGTTTGTTTATAGAAACTAAATGGTGTAGGATTTATCTATGTTGTTAGTGCTAAGAATGGGTATATGACTAAATATTTCAACAACAAAAAAGTCTAATCCTCATATCCTCATTTTTTTGGTCTAAAACACACCCCCACCCGGCGCTGCCTTCTACACTCCATATCCTCTACCACAGCCAACACTCTTCCGTGCTTTAGTAATTTTCCCTATATTTTCCATGTGATTCCTCAAAGAATCGTTGCAAATTTTGACACGCCTTCAACATCGATGAACCCATCCGAAATTCACAAGCTTTTTTTTCAATTAATCAAATCAGAACGTCATTAAGTCAAGGCGACTGTAAATGCATTCGTTGATCTCTGACCACCGCACATCAACTGGTAATGCCACCTACACCAATGGCATCAGGAGGCTCCAATCTATGGAACCTAGTTGAAACCGCTCTCATTCATCGCCTGAAAGTTATCGAAAGGATCTTCGCCAGATTTGCCATCTATCATTGGTGACCCTTCGAGCTTCTACTCCATTTGTCAACACCAGCAACAGAACCTCTGATGTACAAAACCCATTAGCCTTGTAACTCAACATCGAAAAATTGTTTTTGTCATCCCTTCATCTTCTCATCGCTCTATTATGAAGACAGCCTCTCCATAAAGAAAACCTCTAAAATATTGTATTGATATTTTTATTATTAATATTAATAAAAATTAGGGAAATTAATAGAGTTTATTTTTTGTTAAGTAAAGGAACACGTGTCACAAAATTAAAAAGAATATAAGAAGGCACAAGGAATTTGGTAATAGGGAAATTGAACTCGAATATTGTACACAATGTGGTATAAAAATTTGATATACTTAGCATTTTCCTATTCCTAATAAAAGTGGAGCCTACCAATACAATGGACTCACCTATATTAAAGAGGTGATTCACAATGTATTAACCCTAGCATTATCCTTTCTCTAGATGGGCCCACTATGAAGCTAGTATTATACTATTTCTCACCGTGAGCTCCTAAACTTGACTTCCTTATTTCCCACGAAACAAGTCCAAAGAGGTATAAAACGTGAAAACAGAGCCCAGCCTTCAAAGTTGAACGAAATCATTTTATTTTTTCTGTAACCAAAAAATCAGAGCCTCCGTTGGCAGAAGAAGAAAGAAAAACCCCACAACATCAACAGCCGCCATGAAAAAGCTCTACAACAAGAAAGGCAAAGTCCACCCATCTCCATCGACGCCCTCCATAGCCGATCCTCTGGCTCTGCTCCCCGCAGCCATTCTCACCCTAACCGCAGCCCTCTGTGACGAAGACAAGCAGGTCCTCGCCTACCTCATCTCCTGCACCAACAACAACAACAACAACTCAGGCAGCAAAATCTGCACAACCCACGAGCCCAACAGAAGAGGCGGCGAGGCTGGTGGTCCCCACCTGCACCCTCCTCTGTTCCAGTGCGACTGCTTCAGGTGCTACACGAGCTTTTGGGCGCGCTGGGATGCTTCGCCCAATCGCCAGCTGATACATGAGATCATAGAGGCTTATGAGGAGAGGCTGGTGGAGAAGAAGAAGGTGAGGAGCTCAAAGGTGAGGAAGGCAGAGAGAAGGAAGATGAACAAAGTTGGTGATGATGAATTAATTAAAGGCAGCAGGGGAGATGGTCACATGGGTTCTGGGGAATTAGGGCAAGTGATGATGAAGGAGGTGGAGGTGGGCCCAGATGTTGTTGTTGTTGAAATGGACGGTGGTGATTGCTCTGGTAATGATGAAGGCTGTGAAGTTGGGATGGAGAAGGGGACCATGAGGAGGCTTGTGAGTTTCATTGGGGACAGGATTTGGGGTGTTTGGAATAGGGCTTAGTTCTGTCCTCAACACAGATAAGTTCCTAATTACCAAATTATTTTCCTGTTTCAATTTTATTTTTTTAATCCCTTTTTGTAAATTACCCATCTGTTGTTAATTTGGGTTTTGCTTTTAGTTGTTGTATTTTTTTCCAAGATGGTTTTACTAAATTGGATATAAGTTCCAATCTGGTGCTGAATTTTGGATTATTGGGAGGGGGTTCCTCTTGTAAATTATCTGTGTTTTGCTTCATTTGTGAGATTGATAATGTTTGATTCATCTGCAATAACATTTTTGCAGCATTTATCTTTCTGCATTGAGGTCACTATGTTTTACTCTATGTTCTGCTTAATTTGGGAGATTTTTTATTTATTTTATTTATTTTTAAGAATATTGCAAGTTGCAGCCATAGTCATAAGTAGCAGATATATCAATGCTTTGTTATTCCGACCAATCATAGAATGCCAGGTGACAAAGTTATCAAGCGTGGCATATCGTGATTGGTCGGATATAGCAAAATAATGTTATCATCTTTCATGTAAGTATTTCTCCATAAATAGACTGTGTTTTAATTTAATAAAATTATCATTAATTTGAAGTTTTTTAAGTCATAAAATAGTTTGATTGTAACTGGGTTGAGGTGGAAATGGTCAAAGGTCAATAATCATCAGCGTTGAATCGAGATATTCTAATTCTACGTTTGAAAATGCCAATTTTCTTGGACCATCCATGGTCCAATAAGGTTGTTTCCTCTAATGTTCTTTCTTCTCTCTCTCTCTCTCTTTTAAGTGTGATCAAAATTAATCAAAATGGAAATTAAATTGATGAGAGAAAAGGAGGGGATCTTTCATGGTTATTTCTGCATTACTGCTTGGCAAGGAAGAGAATATGCTGTTTTGTATCGACATGTGAATTAGTCTAAGTTTTAGTTAGACTTTTGTTTTTGTCAAATCTATAATGATCTGTTTTTTCAGGCGTGCTGCTCATTGCACCTATTTAGTAATGCCCTTGTAACTATTAAACTAATAAATAAAAGTTCAACTTTCATAACCGGGCACGAACATAAACCATTAACATTGCGGTGGGCTTAGTCTTTTAGGTGTGGAGTTTTGGTGATTGGACTGAGTTTGGAATTAGGTTGTTTTTATGAGAGAGATCTGTTAATTTGGGTCGGATTAGAGCACAACAAAGAGTAGTGAGTTTGGGTTAATCGTTACTTAGACACGGATATACGAAAATGATTCGAACCCCTAAACAATAAGGATAAACAAATTGAGTTAGTGTCAAATTTAGGGTTCGTTTGGGAGTGATTTTGGATAGGTTAGAATCACTTCTGAGAAGAAGCACCTCTCACGTGCTTCTCCATATAATCACTTTAAGTGATTATGGGAAGAAGCAGCTCTCATGTGCTTCTCCATAAAATTAGTTAAAATCACTTAAAGTGATTATATGGAGAAGTGATTCTCCATAGAAGTGCTTTTTGGCCTATCCAGAATCACTCTCAAACAAGCCCTTAGTAACTTAATTTTGACACGTTAAACTATTACATAGAGAATATTATTCATCATTTCAATAACTAGTCTATTATACTGTACGAGAAATGTATAATTGTAAGAGTACTTTTTATTGTTTTTTATGTTTTCATAATTAAGTGAAATTTTGTTTGATAACTAATGTATAAATTATAATAGTTATAGGTTTAATAAGAATAATAGAAATTTACTTTTGAAATTCTTAGCTTGGGGTCAATTCGAATACGAAATGATCATAACTAGTTTAGGTTAACTTTGACACATTCAACATGATCACTTAATGGACGCAATTAAGATTGTCTACTTTTGAAAACAAACACGAACATGAAAGGACACAATATGATATGAATATAACTCTTTAACACGAAGTGTCACCCCGTTAAATACAACCCATTTGACCCCTCAATTGGTCATCGATGGTCCCGGAAATTTAGTAAAGCAAAACCCTCGCTGCCTCAACATCAGATGTTGCATGGTTTGAGCATCCACAGTGGGGGGGTGTATATTAAATATACACCCATTGTGATCGGAATCACCCACAATGGAGGGGTGTATATGAATGTATAATTACATCACAACCTTGGAGATGTATATTTAGATGCAATTGTACATCTTTTTTTACATCTCTTGCAGGTGGGACCCCACTGCAAAAAGGAGAGGAAAAATGGAGAAAAGTGGCTTTACACCCCTGAAAATACACCCCCCCCATTGGAGCAAAAAGCGTATTTACACCCCCCGGAGGTGTAATGAGGATGTAAAAGTGGCTTTACACCCCAAAAAATACACCCCCCACTGTGGATGCTCTTACGAAGATGAAATGGGGATCATCTTGTGGCTAATTAAGCTTGACTAAAACAGTTGAACTTGACAAATGTAAGTCAAAACAAACCTAAACACACTCAACATGACTTGGGTCATTTTCACGCAACGTATGCCGTCCTCTATCCGCACCACATTCTTAATCCATGACTAAGCATGCTTGTTAAAAAGACAATACGTATAGTTTAGTTTAGAATATCGCATTGTCGAAAAGAAAAAAAATTCAAATTTAAGAAAAGTTTGGATTTTTTTGGTTGGGTCTTTGAAATATGAAGCCCAAGATCAGCCCATTTAAGCCCAGTAGGCCCATAGCCGAATAAAAAACCTCCCCGCGGATAGTAACAGCCCGCCCCAAAATCAACACCAACGCGCCCGGCGCACGTTGTCACACTCCGCCTAACACCTCCACAACTCCATTTCTTCCTTCTTCTTCCACCACCCCGCTGCAGACCATACTCCTCCGAGTCTCTCCAACCGGCACTCGCAGCCGTCCGATTCGCCGAAAATGGACGCCCTGTTCGACTCAATCAACGTCCGAGAGCTCCTGTCGGCGCAGGACCTCAGCGACCCCACTACCCCTCTGTCCGCACCGGATCTCCGCCTCCTTATCCAACGCCTCGACTCCCACTCGCTCCAAATCAAGTCGAAAATCCAATCCTACCTCCTCTCTCACCACAACGACTTCGCCAACCTCTTCTCCGTCTGCGACGATGCCGTTTCACGCTCCAATCAAATCTCCGACGACGTCGGTCAGCTTCTGAGTTCGATTTCCGACCGTCCGATCGAGGTGGAGATCGGGCAGATTATGAAGCAGATGAGCGCCACGACGATAGAGGTGAGGGAGAAGAAGGGATTGTTGGAGTTGGTGAGGGCAATTCTGGAAATAAGTGAGAAGCTGAAGGGTGCCAGAGAGGGGTTGAGGAATGGGCGGCTGAGATTTACAGCTGAGGAACTGAGGGAGCTCAAGAAGGCTCTTAGGGTGTCTGACGATGATCGGGTTGATGAGAGAGAGCCTGTGGTTTACAGCTTGCTGAGGAAACAGTGGTCAGAGTGCTTTGAGGAGGTAAACGGGATAACTTTCTGTTTGGTCGACGAGAAAATCAGCGAAAATGAGAGAAAATCAAAGAACAAGTTCATGGCAAAAAATATTAGCGTTGTTCCAGTGAAACGTGATTGTTTTTGTGGTGATTTTTATTTGAGTTTTGTGATTGTGTTTTTTAGAGGAATTCGGTTTCGGTTTGTAGATTCAAGAGGTGCTTGTGAGGTTCATCGGAAATGCGGTGCAGTTTGAACGGGAATCTAATAGAATCCGAGTCAAGTATGTACTAAGCGTCGATGGAAATGATGGGATTGAGCTCCGTACAGTTTTGGAAGCTTTGGATGTAAGTTCACGTCAAGATCTTTTGTTCCTTCCGTTTAACATTGACAGTAGAAGTAGACGCATTATAACCTTGTAATGTTCAAAACTAAACGAAATTCAGCAGTTACAAATGGTTTTTGGTTTTACGCAATGAGGGCAATGTGCTTTGCAATGAATTCAGTTCTCTGATTTTGTGAAAGGGATCTTGTAGGTGGTTGGAATTTTGGATTATGGGCTTGCTAAAGTTGCCGACTTGATGATCAAGCATGTCATCTCTCCGGCTCTAAATTTTGGAGCTCCTATGTCCTTTGTGACAGAAGTAAATCCAGACTCACAAGTAATGACTGAGGCGACACTGAACATTGTACCTTCAAGTGATCCTAAGGTAGATTTGGCATCTCACTCTTGTCTAAGTTTTTTTTCTTTCTGTTCCAATGGTTTGTCTTGAAAATGTTTAATGGCAGAACATGTAATCTGTGAGAAAAGAAAAAAAAAAAAGGGTTTACCTCAGTGCATTGTATAGCTGATTTGCGGGAAAGACTGTTAATTTTTCAATTTAATAAGTGGATTTCCACAAATTTCTCTTCTCCGGATTCTGCTAATTGTTGCATTGACATTTTTCCTTTGGATTTTCAGATTGAAAAAATGGATGGTGAGACTATCTACTCAGGGATTATTCAGGTTATCAAGTTTATTAACAACCACATTTGCCTTCAAGATGTGTCTTGGATTCGATGCTTTGGAAGATTGACATGGCCAAGGATTTCAGAGTTAATTATTTCTAATTTTCTTTCTAAGGTTCTTCCTTTTATCTCTTCCCACCCTTGCCCTCCTTTTCTACGAGTTTATTTGAACTCTATTATAAATATACGTTAACAATTTAAGAATAGTAGTCCACTATTTGATTTTAGTTTGACCTGGGAAATCGACATTTTATCATTGATCTCACCATTTGATCAATCAGTTCAATTAGTGTATAGATAATGTGATAAAAAAAAATTAAAGAGAAAACAGTTGTGCCCTGAGTTTTTACTATGTTTGCTATTATGGTTATTGATGTGTTTGTTGCATCTAGCTTTTTCGAAGTGGCTTACATGATAACCAGATTATTTGCCATTATTGATGTCATTATAAGTTAAAAATAATAATTGGTTCTGATGTCTTGTCACTATTAATAAAGGAGTTTTTACTGAGTACTCAAATTTACTTCGTCATTATCCGTGATCAAATATGTTGCTTGCATATCTGGTTCATGAAATTTTTCATTTTGCATATTTCTATGCTATAGGAAGACATACTGTTTGTCTTTTGTTTTTATTAGGTAAAGAAAAATAATGCAAGTTTATTGTATCAGGTTGTCCCTGAAGATGCTTCAAAACTTGCTGACTTTCTGAAGATCATCAAATGTACTTCTGAGTTTGAGACTGCTTTAAGGGAAATGAAGTTTATTTCAGCATCTGATAACAAAGATAACCAACTGAGCAATTTTGCTGAAAATGTCGAGGTTCACTTCGCATCCAGGAAGAAGACAGAAATCTTGGCAAAAGCTAGAAATCTGCTTCTACAATGTGATTTTGCTGCTCCTCAAGTAAGCTTCTAAGACCGTCTTGAATGCATTTGTAGCTATATTGATATGTTAGCCTTTGAATACTATATTTTCCACAGGAGTATACAAGGAATGGTAAGAAAGATGGCGTTGCTGCCGAAACTCCAGGTCATGTTGACTTGCTATTCCTGTCAGAGAGTTGTGTGGTGTCCAAAGCAGCAATTCAACTAATGAAGCTAGTGCATCAGACACTTAAGGTATATGGATTAAAATTTATAGTTATTTGGTTTTCCCCTCTAAATGTTGTTGAACAGAAAAAATAAATGACTTTTCTCCATAAAATAACACTAATATGTGGCTCAAGGCTAGCAGGTTGCTTGCTTGTCATAAAAAGTTTATTAGATGATTTGCTGTAATTGCCAGGCATGATCAACTATACTTTCTCTAACATTATTGTGTATAAAAAGAAAGTATTGTTGAAACTGTAGATCAGATGGGAAGGAACCTAAAGAAACAACTTCCAACCAAAAAAAAAACTTTCAAGGTCTAGAAAGTAAGAAAAAATTGATATGCTGATCTCTCGAAATATTCTAGTAATAAGGAAATCATGATTTCATTTTAATGATTAAATCATTTTACCTTAAGTGCACTTATCTTTCCTCATGGTTCTTCATAAATTACATTTGTTCTATTTTAAGGCCACAACTGTGATTGGTTTTGTGCAGGATGTTTGCTTGTCATCCCCAAGAGTTGCTTTTGAGTTCTATCGTGCTGCAAGGGATGCTCTACTTCTCTATGAAGTTGTGATTCCTGTTAAGGTTAGTACATGGAAACTAGTACTACAAAACTTGCCCCGCTAAACCATCTGGTAATTTTTTTCAAACACAACTGTGCATCATTGTTATATTAGTAATCTTCTCTCTTGACTTGTGAAGCTAGAAAGGCAGCTTGATGGAATCAACCAGGTTGCTGCTCTTATGTACAATGATTGCCTTTATCTATCTCAAGAGATACTTGGGCTTGCTTTTGAGGTATCCACGAACAATCATAATGAGCTCGTGTTATTAATTTGTAGAATCTATTCCCGCACCACCAACACAGCATCACATGCATGCATCTATAATATCATGTCCCACTATCCAATCAAAAAAATGATATGTTCTATTATGTTCCAAAGAATGACGGTCCACTATTTCTGGGATGCACAACGTAAACGATCTCAACACATTGCTGATTTGCTATTCCATCAATAGGGAATTCATTTTATCTGAACAGTTCCTAAAGGGCATATAACTTTAATTTTCTTGTAATATCTAAATCTTTTGATGGCTCATACAATTATTATCTTTTTGCCCCAGTATCGCTCAGACTTTCCAAGTTCCATCAAAGAACATGCTATGTTTGTTGATATGGCTCCAAGATTTCATCTAATGGCAGAGGAAATACTTCAGAGACAAATTAAACTTGTTATTCATAATTTGAGAGAGGTAAAATCTTGCTGAAATGTTCCAATTCATATAAGAATCAGAAAGTTGTGTTTATTTTAGGAACTTGCAGTTTCCATTTTGACTTAAGCAATTTTTTTTTTTGTTTATTAGGCTCTAGATGGCGCTGACGGATTCCAGAATACCCATCAAATGCAACAATTTCAATCTGCAAAATTCAGTATAGATCAGGTAACTTTCATGTGGCATGTTTTTCTTTCATATATTATTTGTTGTTATAGGTGTTAAGGGATTTAGTGCCTTTCTCTTTCCAGTGAGTTGTGGCTATAAGGCTAAACATATCTTGGTCAGGTTGTATTCATTCTGGAGAAGGTGCGTATGATATGGGAGCCACTCTTGTTGGCTTCAACTTACAAGAGAAGCATGTGTATGGTCCTTGAGTCCGTTTTTTCTAGAGTCGCAAAGGACATACTTCTTTTGGATGATATGGCAGCAGAAGAAACTTTAGAGGTATAATCAATCAGTCATAGATCTGGTTCTTGTACTTTTGATGCTGTATATATGTCTGCAGCTAACTAAATCATTGTTTTTATGCTCCTAGCTTCAAAGACTGATTCATGTGATGCTGGAAAGCCTAATTTCTTTGCTGGACGCCCTGGCCGCTCTCCAAGTAGTGAAGTCACAAGAGGGTATCACTTGCACTCTTGATGATCTCATACCCTCATTACGTAAAATTCGTAAACTGGCAGGCAAGTTTTCTGTCTAATGCTGAAAATTTATTGATTCAGTAGAGATCTAGTAGGTGTCTTGCAAACTGAGACCAAATGCCCTTTTTCTTTGTGTTTCTTTTTCAGATTTATTAGACATGCCTCTAAAATCTATTACAACAGCCTGGGAAAGTGGACAATTGTACAGTTGTGGTTTTACGTCGTTGGAGGTATGATTTCACTAGAGCACGTGTTTTGTTCGGCTTTCTGTGCGGTTCGTTATTCATTGGTTTTACAAGCTCTTCATTTTTGCAGGTGGTAGATTTTATCAAGGCCATATTTCAAGATTCAACTTTGAGAAGAGAATGCTTAGGGAGGATAAATGGCGACTTTTAAAAGGCCCATTCAACTTTCAACCAAGGAATTGCCGTTTTGATATTACTTTGATGTCAAAAGGAGAAATTCTGAAATAGTTAGAAGGAGATGTACTTAGAAGCTACAGCATGTATAGGTGATTCACGTTTTATCCACTGTGGATCCGATATGAGGGGTATTAGCAAATGGATCAATTTTTCTTCTTCCAAAATATAAAAAGGAATAGAAAGGATTAGCTTTTTTATTTATTCAAAACTGGGCGTGCTGATTTAATTTCTGGGTGTTTTTCGAAACCCTTGTCCCATTGTAAGATATGATGAGGAGTTACTGAGTTAAATACCAGCACACAAAAATTGATCAAGAGTTTTGAGTATAAAATCCAAGCATAAGAAATTTTTTTAATCCAGTCCAAAGCAAGCAAAAAAGCCAAACTCCGAAAAACGAAAGCGGTCATTTCCTTGCTGATATGAATAGACGTTCCTCAACATTGAACCCTTTAAAGGGCATCACACCATATTGATAAGTTAAGCTAAGACGAGAACAAAAGAGAGCCCTTCCTCATAAGAAAGCTCTTGAGCACTGTTGACAACGTCATTTAAATACAGAACACTAGAATGACCAGCAACACTTAACTCGTAGCGTCCTCCAAAATCAATCTTAGCCTGGTACAGATTTTTTCTCTCTACTATAATTGCTTTTAATTTATCACAACTCATCCTTGCTCGTAGTATCATCTCCTCCGCCCATAAGTTCTTCGAGGGAGAACTCATCCTCTTCAATGATCTGTCCATCTTTACCATCCCAGGGTTCGATCTTTGAAATGTTGGGGGTGCCGTCCAGAGGCAAGTTTCCCTTTCCTCCACGCCCGGCTTCCTTAACAAATTCTCTGAGAAAACGAAGTAGAGTTACATTAATTTGTTTTATTCATCACAAGGCTCGAGGGCAGTTCAAGATGAGGTGGAGGCAGAAAACTTACATAATCTGATCAAGCTCGAATGCACTCTTAAGTGGTGCATAAGCACCTTTTTTCACATTTAAGGCCACCAATGCTGGATATCCATAACCACCGACACCTACACGATTCTCGAGGTCTGGCTGCTTACCAGCAGCTGCCCAGACATAGCTGCAACATACATGAATATTCATGGTCAGTAACTATATATTCAGCTTCTCAAGCAAGAGAGGTTTGATTGGGGATGATTTATGCATTATTCCAGACACTTCCGCATGAGAGAGAGAGAGAGAGAGAGAGAGAGAGAGAGAGAATGGTAAGAGAATTCCCAAAAACTTGCCTATAGGGACTCCTTTTGAACTTCTCTGCAACGGATAATAACTGCTGAATGTATTTGTTCCTCCCTTCTGCCTTGGAATCCAAGATATCAGGTAGGAAAGCGACAAAACAGATGGCAGCAGAACCACATTTCTCTTCCATGACATCCTACAAGGGAAGATTATAGTAAAGCTTTAGTCCCCTAGGTTACTTACATTTTCACACAGCTTAATTATTGGAAGGAAGCTAAGAGCTTACAGGGCCAGTTAACTCGGTCACTTCAGCAGGTGCAACATTTGTTTCCAATTGTTCAAGAGCAAATGATTCAATGGCTTTAGCAGTCCTTGCACCCTCATAGGGGAGTGGGGTATCCTTGTCAGCTCCAAATATCAATATGGTTGGGAATCCTTGAACATTGAACCTGCTCATCAGAGACTGGTAATGCCACCTCATTAGAACCATATAGTACAAGAAATAAAAACATGTAAATCCAGTACATACTACCATCCCACCCTGGCCTGGTTTCCCAAAAAGAAAAGCCTGAAGCCAAACTTACCTTCTCTACATCACAGTCAACGTGTCCCAACTTCACCTTCCCCTGCAAGTTTTTAGCGGCCTTCTTCCACTCAGGTGCCAATTTTTTGCAGTGCCCACACCTTTAAGAAAAAGGAAATTGAAAGAAAGTCGATAATTTGCTACAAGCAGGTGCACTTTAAGTTCATATAGTAGACTGAGAGATTATTATCTGAAAATAGCTTATAAGATCATCATACCAATTAAAAGCACTTACCAAGGTGCAAAGAACTCCACAATCCAGAGTTCTTTACTTTTAACCACCAATTCATCAAAATTCTGTGAATTTAATTCTACTGAAGCATTAGGTTCAGATTTTTCACTTGGTCCTCCTGTTGCTTTTCCACTTAAACGGTCCTTCAACAACACCTTTATCTGTGAAAGACAATGGCATGGTCACATAACTAATACTTCAATGCATTTTATGCAAGAGGATTATATGACCAAGTGAGACAAATGATTATCACCGTCTATCCATCCCATGAATAAGTCCTAAAGCAAGATAAGACATAGTGGAGCAGACATGAATACACAAGACTGTCTCTATTACAAACAAAAGAATAAACTAACAAAAAAATAATAATAATAATTTTGAACAAGAGATTACAAACCTGTTGGAGTGCAAATTCTGCAATGGGTTTCACATCCCTTGCTCCCTGATAGTCAACTGGAGGTTTCCCAGGTACAAACACCTTTATTGTTGGAAATCCTCTAATCCCATATTCCTATAGAGCAATCAAACACATCAACACCCCAACACAAAATTAACGTATTAGGAAACATTAGGAAAATACAAACCAGAAATCTTCAGATTTCCTTGTCCATATACTTCAAAATTATTAAAGAATGGGAATGAATTTTCATGCAACCTAATATATGAATCATATGGTTCGATTAAGTTATTTGAAGGCAGAGGGACGTTGGTAATCTACTATTGCATCTTCAAACTTAGATGTCAAAATTGGCAATTGCAAGAGTAACTATAGGAAACCTGAGCAAGGGACTTGTGCGCATCAGCATCAAGAGCTGCCACGGTAGCCACACCCTTTAAGACAGTAGCCGCCTTCTCCCATATAGGTGTTAGAGCTTGACAATGTCCGCACCATGGTGCAAAGAATTCAACCAGAACAACTCTATTCGAGTCCAGAACCTGCCACCATTGCAAAGGATTCAGTTCGAGGCAATACTAGTCAGATTGTGGTCTGATCCAATGTCTTATTGATCACATCATATGATCGCAAACGAAAATAACAATCACATTAAAAACATTTGTAAGTAATATACTATCCTAGGAATCCATAATTAACCCAATAAGAATCAGAACTTGTTGATCATATATCAAATGAGAAAAGAAAACAAAAACAAAACCCAAAAGAGAAAGTGCATTTAACTAAGCAAATGCATTACATAAGTTCCAATCAGTGCAAAATTGGCTTGCTTTTCTAAACCGAAAATCCCCAAGAAGCTATGAACCAGATCTAATCCCCGAACAGTCAAGTAGCAAACATGACTAAATCCCACTAAATTAATAAGCTCAGTAAGAACTAAAAGTCTAAAACCAATAAAAGAAAGAACTTTGCTTTGCTTTTCGAGGGCCAAAACCCAAGGGGCATGCTTGCTTTCAACAGAAATAGAATTACTTCTGAAATGAAAACCAATCAATGCCCAGGTGCTTCTTTCGATCAAAATGGTGACGAATTCCAATAAATTACAAAAGATTAAGGAACTGGAAAAGGGTACGCTACAGTTACTGCTAAATATTCAAAATTTACCTTGGACTTGAAGTTGGAAGGAGTTAGCTGAAGAACTGGCGATGATGGTCCGTACAGTGCATCACAGACACTGAAGACGAAGCAAAATAAGAAGCTGATTGACAAAGCTCGAAATTGATTACCTCTCATTCTCATTCTCTCTCTCTCTCTCTGAGATTTGTTCTACGAATCAGTTCAGAAACCTCTCGAGGCATAGAAGACAAAGCGGGCCTTTACTGGGTTTTGGGCTGTGGGCGGAGCTACGTGTGTGGACCAATGACAGATTTACACGTCATCTGGCCATGGTTTCTCATGAAATTTATTGGTGTTTTTTGTTCTTTATGATTTGTTCGTCACGATTTGGACCAATGGGGTTGCTCTTAGCTTGATCATAAAGCAATAAACATTTTTTTTAATCAAATTTTTATAATAAAATAAGAGATTTGCTATTTAAACCCCGCACTTCACTTTGTTCACCCCAATACTTAAATCACTACTTAAATCTTTAAGACAAAAAAGGTCATCCAACTTAATAATTAACTCTAGTACATCTATACACACACCCCACACACCCCACCACTCTTCATATTAATTAAGTTTTAGAAAAATACAAACTCCTCTACATCCTATTTAAATTGGATCAGGACAGAGTTAAAGTATAAATTGGATCAGATCAGGACAAACTGCTCTACTTAGAGAGAGGTAAAGTTGTTCTCTTTCTCTAGAAAGTATTAAATTTCGGATTTGGGGTTCCATTTGTTTGTGTTTTTTTTCTTCTGGGAACAAAGAAAATTGTGGGGTTTAAATAGAAAACCTCTTTTATTTCTTTTTTTTTTCAATTTGGAGTGTATTTAAGGGTAGTTTGGAAAGATAGTGGGATTTTCTTAGAAATTGTGAAAATTTAAATTAAAAGATGGGGTGAACTTAGAACATGGGGTGAACTAAGAGAAGTGTGGGGTTTAAATAGAAAATCTCTAAAATAATAGTGCTCAAGCCCTAATTATTTTTTATTATGAAATTATGAAATTCCCTTGTGCATACCAATGTCTTATAAAATCTATAAAAAAAAGTAAAAATAAAAAACTATTACCTATTGAAAAAAGATTTTGGTTTCAAATCTCTCTCCAAATAAAAAAATAATAACGGATAAACTTATAGTTGGTACAAGTTACAACTCAAAGAAATATCCAAGAAACAATTTTTTTTTTGTAGAACATTTTTAATTTCTTTTTTACATTGGAAAAGCTAGTAATAAGTTTATGGCAAGCATATATATTTGATTTTTCAATATTTTTTTATTCGAATAAAATATATCATGTAAATGGAAGCAGCTATAACATCAGAAATATATCGATTCACTTTTAATTTAGTTGGAAACAAATATAAATATGAATAAAATTGGAAGATGAAATGAAATTATTGTTTGATCCATTCAACTTTTTCCTAATGAGCTAAGAAACCAAAAATCTCCACTCTCTCTCTCTCTCTCTCTCTCTAACAAACTGAACGTAACATCCTCAAGCTAAGGCTTGCAAGAGCGTTACAAAAGCAAGAAAAAGACAAGGCCTATGGGTCATGACAATGTTCTCATTCATTTATGAAATAACAGAAGAAAAGCAAGTTTCATGAAAACTACAAACTCTTGCTCTTGTAGAGTAGCTTACACAATTTCCGTGTGATATGCCAGAGCACACTTTCAACTCCTAACTATATATATGTATAAGCTGAGCAAGCCCCAAAAACCCACCATTGCCAACTTAGGAGAGTGAGGTACTTTAACTTATGAGAAGCACAGCAAAGAAGCTTAAGAGGATGGAGAAGCTCATCAATTTGGTTAGCAAGCTGAAGAAGATGTTGAGGTGCTCAGCTGACAGGAACCTTAATCGGCAAGTTAACGTTAGAGCTTCACCGCCTTGTGCTGTTCGCTACGAAGAGCTTTTCTTGCCTTCGAAAAGAGCAAAGGGCCATCGAACAAGAAACAATCAAGTCAATCCTTTTTTAGCAGTTCATGCTGCAGCTCAGGATCATTTTGCTCTCAGACCAAACATCTGTATTTGAGAAGACAGAGATGGCAAGGTTACTGAGTTATTGTTGAGTCTTCTGTCTTGTAATGATCTTGGTGGAAAAGAGAGCTTGTTTGATCCTCTCAGTGAGCTAATTATAATAACAGTTGAAGCTGCCTAGTTTTTCATTGCCTTTTCATAATTATATGGTAATATGAAGCCTAACATTACAGCACATGCTCATCCAGATGCAAATAATCTGTAATATTCTGTTCTGTGATTAATTTGTTTTTGTTAATCATATAATTAGCCTCTAATTAAGGGCACCTAATGCAGCATTTGAAAAGCATGTTCAACCTGCCTACCTACCACAAGCCTTGTAGACATAGTTATAAATCTCATTATTAATGGTGAACAAAACCCTACAGAAGGAAATGTGTTATAGACTGCAAAAGTAACTAAACTCTCAATGGAGCCTGAAGAAGGCCAGTAGAGGACCATACACAACTTGGTTGGCATTCACACTCATAATAAAATCTACATGAGCATACTCCTCTCTGTATTGTACCACAAGCTTGTCCCTGTCATGATCTCTGAGCTTGTCAAGCAAAATCCCCACATCGTTAATGTCAGCAATCGAATCTCTCCCTCCATAGCTGAAGAAAAGAGGAACGTCTTTCGGAATGTTTGCCATGTTGTACACAGGAGGAGTGGGTTTCTTGTAGTGTTTTATGTTAGTGTCTTCAAGACCATAATCATACATTTCTACGGTTCCCTTTCTGACAACTTTCCAAAATCAAAAAACAAGGAGCAAAAATTGAAATTTTGTAAGAACTTAATTTAATTAGACAGGATTTCTGAGAAATGAAACTTTCAAAACAGATACTACAGTTTCTATTATACTTTAGATATTACAACTCACCATTACTGAACCTGGAAATGAAAGAGACTTACTCTGAGACAGATGTATAAGGTTTTTCGTCGCGGTTGGCTGTGGATCATGTTCAACTAAAGCATCTATGCTTGAAGAATTGAGGCAGCAATTTGGGCCTGGAGATTGCAAAAACAAAAAATCAATTCAATCAAATAAAAGTGTGAATGAGCAAGCCTAACATTGCTACTACCTCCTATAGCTGCCAGGAGGTTTGAGCAGTCAATGCCCCGTGTTGTGCAGATAAACTCCACAAGTTGTTGGATCTGCCTGTTAGGATTTTGAGAAGAACAAAAGATCTAAAACTTTGTACCAAGTTGAGTTAAGTTTATGATATTATCCGCATGTGCCTTGACTAATGAAGCAAAATTGATTAAGTTTCTATCTCACCCATTTGGAAATTCCAGCCAGCCCAACAATTTCAGTTTCTGTTAAATAAAACAAGAGAACATTTGGTCAGTTATGCTACGTTAGAATAATGAATTTCAGAATCCATATTTGAAAACAAAATAGTTCATTGAGTTGTGTTACTTCTGCAGCAAATATGTCAACAGCAGGTCTTAAAATCAGTGAGGAAATGTGACCCAGATAAGCTACAGGGCTAAGCAAAGCAGCTGATCTTACCAAGTTTAACAGCTTTTCTTCAGAGAAGGCGGCAAGGGCAGTCAAAGTTCCCTATAATTCCATACTTCCAAGTCTCAGTCATCTAATTTTTATGTACAAAAGAACTTAAAAACTTGACATATGAAAAAACCAAAAAAGTACAAATATTTACCAAGGAATGCCCCACATAATGTAATTTATGTCCTGTTTTATTTTTCACATACTGGAATGAAGCAGGAAGATCATATGCAACCAATTCATCCCATGACCAGTCCCAGTAAGCCTAAATATCATAGAAGATCATAGGTATTGTTAGTAAAAGAGTATAATGCAGATGGCATGATGTGATGAACATTTGCAGAAGCAAAGTGAACCGGATCTTTAGGACTAAGCGATGTGTGTCCGCGGCTAGAGCTTGTCCCACGACTGTTGACAAGCCATACATCAAAACCATTGTCAGCCAAGATATATGGCAAAGCCTGATCCGGTGGATTGAGTAGCCATGATGAAGCATCCTGTTGCCAGTGCCACACAATTGTTCTTTAGTTTATTTATGTCATGTATATATGCATGCTCAAACATAGTGTGCTTAGGTGCAAACCAGGAAGACCCCATGTTGTAACAGAACAGGCAGCTTGTCTGCTGTCTCATTACCAGATCGTCCATTCGGAATCCTCTGCAAGCCAAGGATGTACCCATCTGCTGTTGTTACCTTAAACCCATCAAAAGTTCCATGACAAAGGAAAACAAAATTTAATCAGTCAATGTCAAAGAGTGACATATATAAACTGAAAAAGATGGAAGTAAGGCTGGCATTTTCGACACTTGATAATTACTTTGTGTTCTTGGCAAGTATAGCCTTGTGTCTCCACCATTGACTTGCAAATCCCATCATCCAGATTGTTGATTGAGTTCAACTTTGTTCTTGTTGCTGCAACTGCTGAAACACAGAGTAGAGCCAAAAGAAGTAGAGTGGTTGAAGGGTTAGACATTTTGAGCTTGGTTGTCTCTGAGTGCAACAATTTAGAATTTTTAAAGCTTTTTCCTGAGAGTGGTTGAAGGGTTATTGTTCATTGTTAAAAAATTGTTGCGTATGTTCAATAGCTTGAGCCAATATTTAATGCAGGTCCAGTGTCATTATATTGCATACTTACCTAGAGACTAGACAGATTGTGTGCCTTACTGATATGTATTTCTAATGAAGCAAATTTATTTTGTACACGTCATGAATTGTTCTCTCCCTATCTGTCAGTCATAATGAGTCACATTAACTAGTCAAAAGACCCTTTTACCCACTTTGAGTTTGAAGTCAGCCACAAATTCTTCACTGAAATGTCTTTCTACCCTATCAATTTTTTCTTGCCAAATTGGGATTCTTTGGTTGTAACTTGTAACATCAGAAACCCTCTTATTTTTGCAATAGATTACAAAAGTAGCTAAAGTCTCAATGGAGCCTGAAGAAGGCCATTAGAGGATCATACACAACTTGATTGGCATTCATACTTAAAATAAAATCTATATGAGCATACTCCTCTCTGTACTGTACCACAAGCTTGTCCTTGTCATGATCTTTGAGGTTGTCAAGCAAAAGCCCTACATCATTAGCATCAGAAAGTTTATCTCTCAATCCGTAGCTGAGGAAAAGAGGAACGTTTTTCGGAATGTTTGTCATGTTGTACGCAGGAGGAGTAGGCTGATTGTAGTGTTCCATGTTTGTGTCTTCGAGATCATAATCGTGCATTTTGAGCGTTCCCCTTCTGACCACTTTTCAAAATCCATAGACAGGAGCAAACATTGAAATTTTATAAGAATTTAATTTACTTAGAGAGGATTTCTGGGAACTTAAAGCTTCAAAATTCAAATGCTATTGTTTTTACTTTTTGTTGCACTTACAACTCACCATTACTGAACCTAGAAATGAAAGAGACTTACTCTGAGACAGATGTATAAAGTTCTTTGTCGCAGTGGGCTCGGGGAAATGCTTAAATAAAGCATCTTTGCTTGAAGAACTGAGGCAGCAATTTGGGCCTATAGATTGCAAGGGGAAAAAAATTAAGTCAATCAGCAATGGAGTTAAAAATAATTAAAAAATTCAAGTTATGAGTGTGAATCATTAACTCTAACATTGTTACTACCTGTTATAGTTGTCAATAAGTTGGAGCAGTCAATGCCTGGTAGTGTGCAGATAAACTCCACAAGTTGTTGTGTCTGCCTGTTGGAATTTTGAGGGAAAAAAAAAAAGTTGTTATTGATGTCATCTGTCACAAATCACACAATTTTGTACCAAATTGAAACTTATGATATTGTCTGCATCTGTCTTAACAACTGAAGCAAAACAGCTTAAGTTGCTATCTCACCCGTTTGGGAATTCATGTAAACCCAACAATTTCAGTTTCTGTTTAACAAAACAAGAGAACATTTTGGTCAGTTATTCTATTTTTCTAACAATAAATTTCAGAATCCATATTTGAAAACAAAAAAGTTCATTGAGTTGTGTTACCTCTGCTAAAAATATGTCCATTAGAATTCTTACAAACAGTGAGGACATCTGACCCAGATAAGCCACCGGAGCAAGCAAAGCAGCTGATCTTAGCAAGTTTAACAGCTTTTCTTGGGAGAAGGCGGCAAGGGCAGTCAAAGTTCCCTATAATTCATTACTTCAAGTCTTAGTCATCTACTTTTATATGTCTAACAAAATTCAAAAGCTTGAATTATGAACAAAAGTACAAATATTTACCAAGGAATGCCCAACATAGTGTAATTTCTGTCCTGTTTGATTGTTCACATAGTGGAAGAAAGCCGGAAGATCATGAGATGCCAATTCATCCCATGACCAGTCCCAGTAAGACTACATATCATATAAGATAATGCATTAGTATGAGATCATGATGCAGATGGCATGATGTGATCAACGTTCAAAAAGGCAAAGAGAACCGGATCATCATCAGGACTAAGCGATGTGTGTCCGCGGCTAGACTTTGTCCCGCGAGAGTTGGCAAGCCATACATCAAAACCATTATCTGCCAAGATAAATGCCAAAGATTGATCTGGTGGATTGAGTAGCCATGATGAAGCATCCTGTTGCCACACACAATTGTTTTTTAGTTCATTCATGTCTTGCACATGTATATGTATGCATGCTCAAATACATTGTGTGCCTAAGTGCAAACCAGTAAGAGCCCATGTTGTAACAGAACAGGCTGCCTGTCTGCTATCTCATTACCAGACCGTCCCTTTGGAATTCTCTGCAAGCCAAGGATGTAACCATCTTCTGTTGTTACCTGAAACTCATCAACAGTGACAAAAACATTGATATCTGTCACATAAACTGAAAAAGATAGAAATAAGGCAGGAAGTACTTTCTGATGCTTACTTGATGTTCTTGGCAAGTATAGCCTTGTGTCTCCACCATTGATTTGCAAATACCAACGACATCCAGATTGTTGATTGACTGCAGCTTAGTTCTTGTTGTTGCAACCACTGAAACACAAAGTAGAGCCAAAACAAGTAGAATGGTTGGAGGATTTTCCATTTGAATTTAAGATGTCTCTGTGTGCAACAGTTGTTACAGACTGTGTTATTTATAGTAGACGAAAGCTATCAAACAGATTATTGTAACACAGGCCTTCAGTTTAACCAAGACACTGATATTTATGGCAGGATCCAGTGTCATTCTATCATTCACCATTTGGAAAAAGATGTAGGCTCACTAAGGCACACTCTTTTTTGGCCACATCAGTTAATCATAATCAGCCACATTTCACCCATTAAAATTCAGCTCCAAATTCTTCACCCAAATGCCTTTCTCTTTCAGTTTCTTCTCTCCAAATTTTCTTGTTTAAATGCCATGCAGCTCTGTTTAAAAAATTTCATTAAAAATTGTCCATGCTGCTGATACTCTTAATTGCCAAAAACGATTAAGCCGGACACTGTCCATTCTGTTTATGAAAGGTATGGAGCTGATTGTGCCAGACATAAATATCGCCAAAAACGAATGTCTCTTTCAAGTTTCGGATTTTAATCAAATGAAACAAAAACTTCATCCCAACGTAGAGTGTCCATAACTTATGAACAGACCATCATTTTCATAAACATAAAATTTCTGGTAATTGAAAATTGGTGTTTATGATGATAATACAATAGGTGGTTTACAATGAAACTAAAATGGGTGGTTTTCTTTTGGTCACGCTCTGTCACTGTCTATTGGAGACTTGGAGTTGACAGTTTTTGAAACTTCCTTTTGTTCAGCACTAGTTTTTATGTGTAGAAAATATATTTCCTTGTATAAAACAGATTACACAAAGTCCCTATTTATACTAGTACAGGATATCTACTTAAGGTAAAAAATAATGAGTACTGCTATTTCCACCCCACCTGTCCTATTTTCCCACCCACCTTATCTTCCCACTCACCATGTAAATTTGAAAAAAATAAAATCTTATCTTTCCACCCACCATTATTCCTAAAACACCCTTAAATTATTAAAATAAACTAATAATAAAATAACATTTTAAAAAAAATAAAAAACAAAAACAAAAACCCTCTCTCCCCCCTTCCCGACGCAACCCCCACCTCTTCACACTCCTCCACCATGGCTTGAGAAAAATTCTCAAAAATACTTAGTTATTTGTGCAGAGCTTCTTCAACCTCTGCGCGAAATTGGGGTTAAGGGTCAGAGTTGCAAGACGAAGCCACGATTAATACCAAAAAAAAGCGAATTCACCTATAGTCTTATATCAATCTGTCAGAGACAAATAACCCAAATAAGAAAACACTAATTCACCAAGAATTCAGAAGATAAAAAAAAAACATAAACAAAAATCTAGAAAGAAAAAATAGTACAGAAGCAAAGGAAGAGGCTTTAATCTCATACACCAAGTGAGTTTTTTTAAAAGAGAAACGATTGTATTAAAAGGGTGGATAAAGCATCCACAACACTTGATTTATTATTATTATTTTTTTAAAAGCAACCACAGCCAACAAAAAATGAGACCACAAGAAAGAATTGAAAAATAAAAACAGAGGAAACGAGGAACACATATTCATTTCACCGCTGCCACCAAATCCAACACAATGAAAAAATGTTGTTTTATTTTTATTTTAGTTTATTGTTTTATTTGAAATGATATTAAAAAAGTTTTTACCTTAGGTCTTTAAAAGTCATTTTACACAAGTATAAATTTATTTTAAAATTTTGAAAATGAGGCGGGTGGGAAAATAGGACAGGTGGGTGGAAATAGCAGCACTCAAAATAATATAGACATGAATACAATCCGATTTACAGCAAGAAATCTGATTTATAGTAGGAAAGGCTAATTTCTAGGAGGAGATTGTGAAGTTGACTTCTGCGTGTGCTAGGAAAGGAAAGTTGCGTTAACACCCCCCGGAAAACTGGGCGTCACAGGATGCACAAGTTTGGAAGACATATGTTGATGGCGTGGTTTGTGAAGGGCTTTGGTGAACAGGTCCACAGGTTGGTCAACATAAGGAACAAAGCAAACTTGATGACTTCCAAGAGCAACCTTTTCAAGTACAAAGTGATAGTCCAACTCAATGTGACGTGTGCAGGCATGGAGAACTAGATTGGCAGCCATGTACGTGGTGCTGAGATTGTCACAAAAGAGTTGGATCGGGAACCGAAGACGCACACCCAATTCATGAAGAAGGGAGCAGAGCCATGTGGTTTCGACACAAGCATGAGAGAGGGCACAATATTCCGACTATGTACGTACGAGACTGTGGCCTGTTTCTTGGAACACCATAAGATGAGGTTAGTTCCAAGAGTAATCACATATCCAGTGGTTGACCGACGAGAATTAGGGCACCCAGCCCAATCCGCATCAGAGTAAGCGGAGAGACGAGCTGCGGCAGTTTGAGGAGTGAAGGTGAGGCCGAGATCAATAGTGCCCTTGATGTACCTAAGTATCCGTTTAGCGGCAACAAGGTGAGAGGTGCGAGGGGCACTCATGAACTGAGCAATAGTGTTGATGGCAAAAGATATGTTAGGGCGAGTAAGAGTGAGATACTGTAAACTGCCAACAAGCTCACGATACTCGGTTGGGTTGGAGATGAGAGCACCATCAGAGATAGAGAGGAGAACCTTGGCAGCCAATGGAGTATATGCGGGTTTGGAGTTGAGAAGATTGGCTTTCTGTAAAAGATCATGTGCATATTGGAGTTGATTGATGTGGAAAGTACCATCCTTATGAAGAACCTGTAAACCCAAGAAATAGCTTAGCGGACCAAGGTCTTTGATGTCAAAGTGGCCACCTAAAACAGAGATGAATTGTTGGAGATGAGTGGAATCACTGCCAGTTACCACGATGTCATCGACATATAGAAGAAGAAAGATGGTATGGGAGGCCTGTTGAAAAATAAATAATGAAGTGTCAGCTTGGCTCCGGTTTCAAATCTCTCTCCAAATAAAAAAATAATAACTGATAAACTTATAGTCGGCACAAGTTACAACTCAAAGAAATATCCAAGAAACATTTTTTTTTTTTTTTTGTAGAACATTTTTAATTTCTTTATTACATTGGAAAAGCTAGTAATAAGTTTATGGCAAGCATATATATTTGATTTTTCAATATTTTGTTATTCGAATATCATGTAAATGGAAGCAGCTATAACATCAGAAATATATCAATTCACTTTTAATTTAGTTGGAAACAAATATAAATATGAATAAAATTGGAAGAAGCAATGAAATTATTGTTTGATCCATTCAACTTTTTCCTAATGAGCTAAGAAACCAAAAATCTCCACTCTCTCTCTCTCTCTCTCTCTAACAAACTGAACGTAACATCCTCAAGCTAAGGCTTGCAAGAGCGTTATAAAAGCAAGAAAAAGACAAGGCCTATTGGTCATGACAACGTTCTCATTCATTTATGAAATAACAGAAGAAAAGCAAGTTTCGTGAAAACTACAAACTCTTGCTCTTGTAGTAGCTTACACAATTTCCGTGTGATATGCCAGAGCACACTTTCAACTCCTAACTACATATATGTATAAGCTGAGCAAGCCCCGAAAACCCAGCATTGCCAACTTAGGAGAGTGAGGTACGTTATGAGAAGCACAGCAAAGAAGCTTAAGAGGATGGAGAAGCTCATCAATTTGGTTAGCAAGCTGAAGATGTTGGGGTGCTCAGCTGACAGGAACCTTAATCAGCAAGTTAACGTTAGAGCTTCACCGCCTTGTGCTGTTCGCTGCGAAGAGCTTTTCTTGCCTTCGAAAAGTGCAAAGGGCCATCGAACAAGAAACAATCATGTCAATCCTTTTTTAGCAGTTCATGCTGCAGCTCAGAATCATTTTGCTCTCAGACCAAACATCTGTATTTGAGAAGACAGAGATGGCAAGGTTTCTGAGTTATTGTTGAGTCTTCTGTCTTGTAATGATCTTGGTGGAAAAGAGAGCTTGTTTGATCCTCTCAGTGAGCTAATTATATTAACAGTTGAAGCTGCCTAGTTTTTCATTGCCTTTTCATAATTATATGGTAATATGAAGCCTAACATTACAGCACATGCTCATCCAGATGCAAATAATCTGTAATATTCTGTTCTGTGATTAATTTGTTTTTGTTAATCATATAATTAGCCTCTACTTAAGGGCACCTAATGCAGCATTTGAAAAGCATGTTCAACCTGCCTACCTACCACAAGCCTTGTAGACATAGTTATAAATCTCATTATTAATGGTGAACAAAACCCTACAGAAGGCAATATGTTATAGACTGCAAAAGTAACTAAACTCTCAATGGAGCCTGAAGAAGGCCAGTAGAGGACCATACACATCTTGGTTGGCATTCACACTCATAATAAAATCCACATGAGCATACTCCTCTCTGTATTGTACCACAAGCTTGTCCCTGTCATGATCTCTGAGCTTGTCAAGCAAAATCCCCACATCGTTAATGTCAGCAATCGAATCTCTCCCTCCATAGCTGAAGAAAAGAGGAACGTCTTTCGGAATGTTTGCCATGTTGTACACAGGAGGAGTGGGTTTCTTGTAGTGTTTTATGTTAGTGTCTTCAAGACCATAATCATACATTTCTACGGTTCCCTTTCTGACAACTTTCCAAAATCAAAAAACAAGGAGCAAAAATTGAAATTTTGTAAGAACTTAATTAAATTAGTTAGGATTTTTGAGAACTGGAACTTTCAAAACAGATACTACAGTTTCTATTATACTTTAGATATTACAACTCACCATTACTGAACCTGGAAATGAAAGAGACTTACTCTGAGACAGATGTATAAGGTTTTTCGTCGCAGTTGGCTGTGGATCATGTTCAACTAAAGCATCTATGTTTGAAAAATTGAGGCAGCAATTTGGGCCTGGAGATTGCAAAAACAAAAAACAAAAAATCAATTCAATCAAATAAAAGTGTGAATGAGCAAGCCTAACATTGTTACTACTACCTCCTATAGCTGCCAGGAGGTTCGAGCAGTCAATGCCCCGTGTTGTGCAGATAAACTCCACAAGTTGTTGGATCTGCCTGTTGGGATTTTGAGAAGAACAAAATATCTAAAACTTTGTACCAAGTTAAGTTTATGATATTATCTGCATGATGTGATCAATGTTCAAAAAGGCAAAGAGAACCGGATCATCATCAGGACTAAGCGATGTGTGTCCGCGGCTAGACTTTGTCCCGCGAAAGTTGGCAAGCCATACATCAAAACCATTATCTGCCAAGATAAATGCCAAAGATTGATCCGGTGGATTGAGTAGCCATGATGAAGCATCCTGTTGCCACACACAATTGGTTTTTAGTTCATTCATGTCTTGCACATGTATATGTATGCATGCTCAAATACATGGTGCCTAGGTGCAAACCAGTAAGCCCCCATGTTGTAACAGAACAGGCTGCCTGTCTGCTATCTCATTACCAGACCGTCCCTTTGGAATTCTCTGCAAGCCAAGGATGTAACCATCTTCTGTTGTTACCTGAAACTCATCAACAGTGACAAAAACATTGATATCTGTCACATAAACTGAAAAAGATAGAGATAAGGCAGGAAGTACTTTCTGATGCTTACTTGATGTTCTTGGCAAGTATAGCCTTGTGTCTCCACCATTGATTTGCAAATACCAACAACATCCAGATTGTTGATTGACTGCAGCTTAGTTCTTGTTGCTGCAACCACTGAAACACAAAGTAGAGCCAAAACAAGTAGAATGGTTGGAGGATTTTCCATTTGAATCTAAGATGTCTCTGTGTGTAACAGTTGTTACAGATTGTGTTATTTATAGTAGACGAATGCATATCAAACAGATTATTGAAACACAGGCCTTCAGTTTAACCAAGACAATAATATTTATGGCAGGATCCAGTGTCATTCTATCATTCACCATTTGGAAAAAGATGTATGGCTCACTAAGGCAAACTCTTTTTTGGCCACATCAGTTAATCATAATCAGCCACATTTCACCCATTAAAAGTCACCTCCAAATTCTTCACCCAAATGCCTTTCTCTTTCAGTTTCTTCTCTCCAAATTTTCTTGTTTCAATGCCATGCAGCTATGTTTAAAAATAGAGATATTTAGTCATATATCCATTCTTAGCACTAATAATATAGATATACCCTACACCATTTAATTTCTATAAACAAATCAAAAAAAAAACCGAAAAAATGACAGCTGGCCCCATTGAATTTAATTTTGATTATTAAATTACTTTGATGCCCTATTGAGTGTTTTGGGCTTTTTTATGAGGTTTTGGGGTTGGGTTTGTTTAAGAAATCAATGGCAGTTTTGTAATTTAAAAGAAGTTAAAAGTTTTTTTTGTTATGTTGTAAGTCCATTTCATATAGGGTTTTTTTTTTTAATTTGGACTCCCATATCGGGCATAATAGTGAATCTCCCTTAAAAAAAATTCATTAGAAATTGTCCATGCTGCTGATACTCTTAATCGCCAAAAACGATTGAGCCGGACATTGTCCATTCTGTTTATCAATGGTATGGAGCTTATTGCACTGGACATAAATATCGCCAAAAACGAACGTCTCTCTCAAGTCTTGGATTTTAATCAAATGAAACAAAAACTTCATCCCAACGTAGAGTGTCCACAACTTATGAACTGACCATCATTTTCATAAACATAAAATTTCTGTTAATTGAAAATTGGTGTTTATAATGATAATACAATAGGTGGTTTACAATGAAACTAAAATGGGTGGTTTTCTTTTGGTCACGCTCTGTCACTGTCTATTGGAGACTTGGAACAGTTTCCACCGTTTCCATGTTCACCAAGTTTTGAAACTTCCTTTTGTTCAGCACTAGTTGTTATGTATAGCTTTGAATTATTTGTACTATATTCCTGATAAAGAACAAGTTACACTACAAGAAAGCTCACACATGTACTGCATACTGCTTAACCCGCAAGGCATTATTTTCAAGTCTAGAATTTGTATAATTTTGCGCGGTGTCAAATGGAAAAGAACTTTTTGACGAGTAAATATTCTCATTGAAGTTTTAAGAAGGCCATGAGAGGATCATACACATCTTGCTTAGCAGTTTGACCCATGACAAAATCTGCATGAGCATAATCATCTCTGTACTGAACCACAAGCTTATCTCCATCATGATCTTTGAGGCTGGCCAGCAACAGCTTCACATCTTTGACATCAGAAAGAGCATCTGCCCCTCCATAACTAAGGAAGAGAGGAAGGTCATTTGGGATGCTTGTCATGCTGTACACTGGAGGATTGGGCTGCCCATAGTGTTGCATGTTCTCATCCTTGTTATTATAGTCAAACATTGCAACTGTTCCATCTCTTATCACTGTACACAAAACACAGGATTGAATTTGATTTTTAATCTTATTTTGAGCACACATAAAAAACATTTGCTTTTATAATTTGAAGATTTTTCCATGGTGTTTGTGAATCAGAAATTAAGAGGACTTACTCTGAGATATATGGACCAAGTTTTTTGTTGAGGTTGACTGAGGCTCATGGTCCAGAAAAACATCTACTATGGAAGAGTTTAAGCAGCAATTCTTGCCTTCAGTTGCCAAAAAAAAAATAGTCAATAGAAGAATGTTTAATTGCTAGTAACAATGTTAGGGACATCTGTGCTACCTGTGAAAGCGGTCAACAAGTGAGTGCAGTCAACACCTGGTTTACTGCAGACAGCCTTGAGAACTTCGACTAGTGCCTTCCTGTTCGTATGGGGAAACATAAACAGACCAGATTATAGTTCATCAAATTAATAGGAATGAATATTATGTCTGTAACTAGGCTTCGCTTGGAGACATTGGAAAAGCACACGTCAATTTGTATATGCAAATAAATTTGAATCAGAACTCTCGAGTCTTCTCGAAAACTTTTAAGGAATATAACATCGAAAAGTTAGAAGCATTTGGAGAAATCGTAAGTTTCTTAAAGTACAAGATAAAATATTATACTGCTGTACTTGGTAAACAGTGGTTTGAGAATCGTAAAGAACAAGTGAACACGAATTGTTACCCTTTTGGATTAAACTCTCTGATATCTGCCTTGTATAATGCCTGTTAGAAGAAGGTAATAGGTTGTCAAAGAGTTGATTTCTTTTGGACAACTAAAATAACTAGAAAAAGGGATTTGCTCTTACCTCAGCAATAAAGTTTTCAGCAGCAGCTCTTGCAAGGGGTGAAGGTATCTGACCAACATAAGCAATCGGGCTAAGTAAGACAGCTGATCTCAATCTAGTCAGTTGCTGGTCTTTGCAAAAAGCACCAAGAGCTACCAAAGTTCCCTACCAAAAATAATAATAATAATAATTCCATTAATATTGTGTCTTTAGAAAAAAATATATATTTTTTTTTAAAAAAGTCCCAGAACAGAACAGAACAAAACTTCAGAGTTTGTGAAATTCACCAGTGAATGTCCAACATAGTGAATTTTCTGTCCTGTTTGATCATGTACATACTGGAATGTAGCTGGAAGATCATAAGCGACCAATTCATCCCATGACCATTCCCAATAAGCCTGAAAAACGAGCAAAATGGCATCTAATATGAAAAACAATATGGCGTTTGTGTTATTGAGCATTTTCATGTTTTCACAAGTAACCAAGAAAAGAATGGCACGTAGTTACCGGATCATCGGGACTGAGTGATGTATGGCCGAGGCTATATTTGGTGCCGCGGGTGTTGCCAAGCCAGACCTCATACCCATTATCAGCCAAGAGGAATGCCAAAGATTGGTCAGGAGGTAGTAGCAGCCATGTTATCCCATCCTGCCCACCACACCATATAAAAAAACTGTTACATCTAACCAATTTACTGAACCTATTGAAGATTTCAAGTTACCGGCGCAGAATTACTGACCATCAGCAGCCCGTGTTGTAGAAGTACCGGTATCCGGTTTCCGGATGCCTCCCCTGACTTTCTAACTGGAATTCTCTGCATACTGAGTATATAGCCATCTTGTGTTGTTACCTATAGAACCCAAAAATGCAACTTTCAGTCAATATTTAGTGTGAATAGCTCTTGATAAACTGAGCAGCAACAAAGGCAGACACATAACTGTGTGTTCTTCACAAGCATAGCCATGAGTTTCCACCATTGTTGCACAGATGCCATCATTGGCAGATGGAGCCAATGCAGAAGTAGCATCCTGACCATTATTGGCTGAGAGTAGCTTTGTTCTTGCTCCAACTGCTGACTCACAGAAAAGAAGAATGACTAGAATACTAGAGGCTAAAATGTTATTACCCATCATCTTCGTCATGTGTTTCATTAATTGTTTCCTGATAGAATCACCTTTATGGCTCTTACATATTTTTTATAGGTACAGAAAAACCAGATAAAAACAGAATTGGGGTGTTCACATGAGCTCATACACCTCCTTTCGTCAACAGATTGCCTTAGTGGTTTAAACTACACAGTTAATCTAAGGCATCTTCGTGGGACCTACCCCCTTCCAAATTTAAAACAATTAAAAACTACATCAACCTCGGATTTCGTCGCTGCCACGATTCCATATTTTAAAAAGAATTTCCTCTGTTAGTTCAAACCTAGTCCAAGAGTGTAAGCCAAAACATGTTCATGTCCAGAGACTCATACGTTGTCACTGTTTGTTTTGTCTAATTAGTTAGAGATTAAGACGTACTGCCAATGGAGGCATAGAAAGCTAAAACCCCATTGCCTCATTTCACACATGGCGAATAAAAAGAGTTCTTACATTCATGTAGATTTCATTTTTAGCACATTATAATCTGACCAGAGAGAGAAAGAGAGAGCACATAATAACAAACGAGGTACCTTTTACAAGGCTCTAATCACAAAACCATGCCACAATGGAGATAAAAAACAAAGCCAAACTTCATAAAACCCCCGACACTTTCTTTGGTTGAGAGAAACTATCAAACTAATAAGGGCTCAAACACTTTCCTCCTGTGTGGCCAATCAGAGTTAAAAACCACCAATACTTTCATTTCCAGTCAACCATTTTCTGCATAAACGAGGTACTTTAAGCAAGCGTACCTCATCTCTCACACAGATTGCGCTCAGGAATCAAATGAAACCAGAAGGAAAAAAATTCATCAACTGGTCTATTTCAAGCAGTTAGCGAGTACAAAGCGGATTCATTTACGCATATCTTGATTCACAACAAGAAAGGCAATGCTGAATCTAATTCCTTTTTATGATTCTCATCATTTATCTTATGTTTCAATAAATACCTGCACAAAAAATAAAACCGTTAACAACTATAAAGTTCTATCAACAATCTTTTTTCCATCAGGCTTTCTCAGCATACAAAAATCTGTCATGATTTATGCTTGCTAACAAGATTGGTGCGATTCTCCAAAATTAGGTGGGGTATGAGTGTCCTTTATCTTCTCTAAAGTTTTGACTGCATTGTCTTGAGTTCTTGGTCTGATCAATGATCTCCTGAGCAATTGCCACCTTTTAGGTTTAATTTGCCCTAGCAATTTCATCTGCTCCCTTCTGAACTTCCTATTTGCATACCACCTTCCACCTCGCCAACCCAAAGCGTAACTGCAATTCAGTTAAAAAGGTGGACATGTAAAAAGCCTGAATAGTTCAATATTTCTAGTTTCATTTGGAGAGGCAATTATATTTCAGACAAGGAAATTAAGATTTAGTAACAAACCCGACAACCAAAGTGGTTCCGGCAGTGGCTATGCATGAAGGAATACCAATACTTCCAGAATTAACAATGTTTCTAATTTCCGAATGTTCCAGATTATGATTGCTTTTCATCTGCTACCAAAACATAAACAAACATCCAAATGTAAGCATAACCAAAATCTAACTAGAAAAATTAAGAATGAGATCTGGCTCACATAATGCCTTATCCTACCATAAAAAAATATTAACAACATAAATGGGATGAAAAAAGGAATACAAGACATGGATAATATAACTAACAGGAAGAAAAAAAAATCCTTGTCCGTTCAGGGCGACTTCAAAACCCAACAGTGTTTTTGTAAAGAGTTTAGCAATATACCAAGTGAAATGTCAACAGTTTTCAATATTGTCCTTACAGCTTTTTCGATTGATTCGAGCCTTTGATCAACTCTTGATTCATGTACATGACGTAAAGTATATCCTGCACCCATAACAGATGTGTATTGGATAAGACATTCTTTTCTAACATGCCATTGAGAGAGACAATAGTAATAAGGTTCAAGGAAAACTTTTGCACCTCAATGCATTAGCAGACCAAATTTTTTAAATTATAATGAATCTTTCAATCATAGATAAATAAGTTAGTCAAAGAACAACATAAACCATAATATGTTTTCTTGAAGATGCCTATATAGTTCATCCATATCCAGAAATGATTAATAATTGATTATATCATAACTTCATAAGTTTGGCACTCTGCAAATCTAGCACTAGAACTCACCTATGACTAGAAAATATTGTATATCTGAAATTTACATGTTATAACATACTGGAATCATTTTGTCCATGTTCACCCAACTTGTAATTCGGATTAAGACTTCATACCCATGTTTGGTAAACTTATCAAATACGTTTGATTGACCCAAAGCTCAGGTTGAATTCAAGTTCATCCAACTGAAGTCGCACTATCAAGGCTTGCAAAAACCCATTTGCCCTTTTATGTGAAGGCTAGTTTAAGGGAATTTGTATATTTACCTTACAATTTGCTCATTATACCTTACACTTATTGAAATAAGGTGAAGTGCAGTGAGAAAATTGTAGGTTACAAAAACTTTCCTTAATTTGAATTAAGGATGGTTTCAAACAAATTACAACGCACTGTCTGCCAAAATTGCAAATCGCGATTGAAGTTGAGTGCCAAAATGTCACTCTTTTCACCATATAGCTAGCTAAACTCAAAATACTAATCATTAACTCACGCCCTTTATCAATTTGACGATCATAAACAAACACATACGCAGAAAAGCAAAACAAAATTGAGAATTAAAAAGTGGCAGAACAAAAAATTCACAAAGAAACTCACCAAACCATGCTGTGGCAACTGAAGCTATGGAAGTTCCAACCGTAAATACAACCTTATGCGTTTCAAATATATCCTAAAACATTCAGCAAAAAGAAAAAACAAAGCGTTTAGAAACCCCCACAAAACTGCACCAAAATCGAAGGCAATTGGTACCCATTAGCTCAAACTCAAAGAAAACCCCAAAAATTAGATAAAGCAAGTACTTTGGTTGAAAAAAAAGTGTCCTGAACAGCTGCCCATGATCTGAAAGCTTTCTTCCTTAACTGGGTCACGGGTAGAGAGCGCGAAATTACGGTCCCTGCGCCTCTAAGTCGCTGCATGGTGCATTCTAGGGGAAAACCAACACGGTAATTCTGGGAGGGTAAAAAGAAGGCAAGGCCTCAACCTTTCCCTTTCTTCTTCCTTGTTTCACCTCTCCTCTTTGGGTCGTTTATTGGTCAAGAATCAAGATCAGATGTGCTCTCAGTGAGTTCATCACTATTTAAACAGTCAGGGAGTCCATAAGAGCATTTCCAGCAGTGCAGCCAAGGGGAGGGCTGGGGGGGGGGGGGGAAGCCCAAAATCGTGTTTCCAGCAACAGACTTTGGCCCGGGCAAGCAGTGGGGCCTACCGAACTGGGCTGGCCCTCGGGCAAGGCTAGCCCCAGGTCCAAAACGAGGGCAAGGCTGACGTCAGTGATGACGTCAGCGTGCGCCAACTGTAATGTGCTATGTGTCACTCCATTTACTTAAATTTACAATGTAAATAAGGAAGTACCCCTTATTTGGATTCAAATAAAAATACTAGAAAATTAAATTCTCACCAAATCAAAATATGAAAAATCGGTTTTGCAAAATACAATTTAGGCTAAAAATGATGGCTCATTAAGTCAATATATACTTCATAATAAAATCCCATAAAATCAAGTTTTCTTATTTGATGTGTAAGGAACAAAAGCTGCCAAAAATTATCTTGAGAAAATGATTATTCCGAAAAATCATTTTTCATACTTAGTCAATATTGCACCTCCGCTAAAAAATTTCTGGATCCGCCAGTGCACGTAGGAACCCAAAAATCTTACCCGAAAATATTATCAAAAATAATTATTTAAGTAAAAAAAGTTTTGAAAAAAACAAAAAAATGAATAGTAGTTGCCATGGCAAGGGTTTGACTACTGGAAACACACATAGCTAAAAAAGGCAAGGGCAGCCACTATTCACATGAATAGGGTCAGCCCTAGCCCCCCCCCCCCTTGCCATGGCAAGGGTTTGACTGCTGGAAATGCTCTTAGAGCAGTTCCAGTGGAGCCCCCCAGCCCGAGCAAGGGGGGCCTAGGCCCAAGAAGCAGTTTCCAGCAGTATAAAACAGCCCAGGCAAGGCATGAGCTCCACAAGCCCTGGCAGGCCCTAAGGGCAGTTCCAGCAGCCCCCTAGGGCAAGGGCTGGGGGGGGGGTAAAACGCTAAAACCCATTTCCAGCAACAAAGTCTAGCCCGGGCAACTACTGGAGTCCACCTGCCTGGGCAGGCCCGAAGGCAGAATCAGCCCGAGTGCTGGCCCGAAGGCGCTGCTGACGCCAGCGTGACGTCAGCAGGCGCAATTCAATTTTTTTTAACGCCCAGGGGTCAGACACCACGTGGCAGCTTCTGGTCCTTCCGATTGCTTTTGTCATCCAATCCAACGCCCAGGAATTTTTCAATGCCAAAAATTATGAAAAAATTTCGGAAATTTTTTTTTAAAAATCCCAAAAATTACTGAATTTTTTTCTATAAATACCAATCAATCCTCTTCATTTTTAACAACAAATCCTCATACATTTTCTCTTCCTCCAACTATTATTCACTTTCTACTCCATATTTTTTTCATTTTCGACTCCATATTTTTTTCACTTTCAAGTTTAATTTTTCTCTATCATATTAGTTTGCTTGCCTTTTCATTTCATTGTATTTTAATGTTTTGTTTAATTAGTTTGCTTGTAATTCATGTATTTTATTTTATTAGTAGTATTGGTTTTCTTTGAGTTACCAAAGAAACTATTAAATAAAATTCTTTTTTATTCAAAACATTCCATACTTAAAAAACTAACCACAACCAAAGCATTAAAAATATAAAAACAAACGAACCACAACTAAAGCATAAAAAAACCAAACATAACTAAACATAAAATATAAACATTAAAATCTTAAAAAACATCTTCACTTCACTTCATTCACCGTCATTGCCTTTCACCGCCCATAAATGCTCCATTAAGTCAACTTGACAGCGTTCATGAATATACGACGATTGCATCATCGTATATCGATCAATCATTTGGTGCATGAAACGACCATCTCTAACCAATGGTTCATGCTCCAATAGTTCTCCATTTGGGCCTATGGGTTTTTCATAAATTCTTGTCAAGGCCGTGTTCATGGGATCCTCTTCATACACCTCTTCAGCTTCGTAATCATACTCATCCTCCACAATCATGTTATGGAGGATGATGCATGTCATCATTATGCTCCTCAACACCTCCTCATCAAACATACGTGCCGCACCTCTAATGATCGCCCACCGAGCTTGGAGGATACCAAAGCACCTCTCCACATCTTTTCTGTAACTCTCTTGATGGGTAGCAAATAATTTTTGCTCTGGGTTCGGGGATGCGGAATTGATTTCACAAATGTTGTCCACCTTGGGTAGATGCCGTCAGCTAGATAATACCCAGTTTGGTAGACGGTATTATTGATTTCATATGTGACTTTCGGGGCTTCTCCTCTCAAAACATCGTTGAACACCGGGGATTGACCTAGGACGTTCAAGTCATTTTGTAATCCAGTAACTCCGAAGAAGGCGTGCCAAACCCATGTATCGAATCCTGCAACAGCTTCAAGGATGATACTTTTTTGGCCTTTCCAATTTTCGTAATCTCCCTGCCAAGCGGTTGGGCAATTCTTCCATTGCCAGTGCATGCAGTCGATGCTACCAATCATTCCTGGAAATCCTCTCCGTTCGGCCTTCTGTAGAAGTCGTTGCAAGTCCATGGGCGTAGGTCTGCGCAGGTAGTCCCTGGTGTACAGATTTTCGACTGCAGCGCAAAATCTAACCAAACTCTCCAAAGCAGTGGACTTCCCCATCCGGGCAATCTCATCCACCTGATCAGCAGATGCACCATACGCCAACATTTGTATAGCAGCTGTGAACTTTTGTTCGGGAAGCAGTCCCAAAACACCAGCACAATTTCTCTTTTGCACAAAGTATTCATCATAATTGCAAATATCATGCATGACTTTATTGAACAAATGTTGTTGCATTCTATATCGCCCTCAAAAATGAACATCAGAGTATAGAGATGTTGGGATAAAATAATCTTCCATAAGATTCTTACCCCGAGAATGCCTATGTCTGTCAACATTTGCTGCACGGCCTTCATGTGAACCACGACTGCTCTGATTTTCTTCATCAAGCAAAGCCACAGCCATGACAAGTTGCTGATCTAGATCTCTCTGGGCTCTTTTGCTTGCAGCTCGTCTACGCCTTCTTTCTCTTATTTCTTGCTCTTGCCTCTCCAAGACCTCCTCCATGTCTGACATTGAGAATGGAATATGGAATCTGAAATCTAAAATCTAAAATCTGAGAAAAGAAATTTTTGAGAAGATGTAGTGTGAGAGGTTTGTGGAGCTGAGCCTTAGTTTTATAGAAAAATTTAGGTCGATAGACATGACACGTGGCGCAATTTTATAGGGTGAAAATCTTATCCGAAATTTGAAATTCAAATGAAATTTTTCGGAAATGTGAAATTCAAATGCAAAGGTGAAATTCAAATGAAATTTATCTGAAATTTGAAATTCATATGACACGTGGCGCAATTTTATAGGTTGAAAATCTTATCCGAAATTTGAAATTCATATGAAATTTATCTGAAATTTGAAATTGAAATGAAAAGTTGAAATTGAAATGAAATTTATCTAAAATTTGAAATTCAGATGAAATTTATCTAAAATTTGAAATTCAGATGAAATTTATATGAAATTTAAATTTTGAAATTTATCCGAAATTTGAAACAAAAATTTATCTGAAATTTGAAACTGAAAATCTTCTCCGAATATTTTATCCGAAAATATTGTCCAAATTAATTGTTTAGGTAAACAAATTTGTGAAAAAAACAAAAAATTGAATAGTACTTGCCCTTTGCCCGGGCAACTGCTGCAAGTGCAACTTACGATTTGCAAGGGCAGACACTATTGAGGTGAATAGTGTCAGCCCTAGCCCCCCCCCTTGCCATGACAAGGGTTTGACTGCTTGAACTGCCCTAAGGCAAAAACAGCCTGAGCTGTTGCCTTAGGGTTGTGACATCATTGATGATGTCCGCAACAACAACAAAAATTAAAAAAATCTGAAAAAACACCAAAAATTTCAGAATTTTTATATTTTTATATTTATAAATCACTTCCCGCACCAAAACTTTATACAAATTACTCTCCTCATATCTCACGTGAATGGTGGTTGCCCTTGGGTTGCCATGGCAAATGGGTGGAAATGCTCTGAGAATAGAAAATGAAAGAATGTAACATAGTACTTCTTAAGCAAATACAGAACATGGTTGTTTAATCCCAATACCAGGTCCAAAACTAATCCCAATACCAGAACTACAGAAATAATTGCTGGAAACAGATGGTTTGGGAAAGGGCGAAATAGCTTTTCCAGCACGCTCCAAAGTGAAAATTGATATCAAAGTATACTGCAACCTAAATCTTGATGTTGAAGTAATCTGAGTCAAAGTGAGAATTGATATCACAGTATGCTGCAACCTAAATCTTGATGTTGAAGTAACCTAAATCTTGATGTTGAAGTAATCTGAGTCAAAGTGATGTAGACGTACGTAACCATCCTCACCTCCACTTGAGAAACTGACAGTTACAAAATACAATAAAATAAACAAATCATTACACAAACAAAAGGACAGTAATGCTAAAATACTTCTGATTACAGAAACATGAAATTGCTGTCCATGACAATTGTCTCAATGCAAACAGGCAGATAATAACCCACTTATCAGTTGAGAAACATTGATACCGCCATACCTACCTCATAAATTAAACTCTAGCACCCTTTTAAAGACTTTTAACCAGGTACATATGCCGGATAGCATGTACAAAAGTTATGCAAAATCTCATCTCGGTTTTATAGTTAAAATAACTTTTTGGAGCTAAACAAATTGTTCATGTACAAATATATCACAATGAAAACTTAAAATGCAGTCCAATTCTAATTAAGAAGAATTTGCTCCTTACGTATTCATGAAACCAACAATACCAATTATGGGATTGAACTGTACCTCTTTCCATCAGGATTGAAAGCCAAAGCATTTATAGGTCCAAAATGCCCTTTAACACCTCCAATCTCTTCTTGAAGAACCTATACATGTCATTGGGATAAAAAAAATGATGTACTGAAGTGACAACAACCTATACAAAAAATATAAACAAAAATATTAAGGTTTACCTCGTCATAGAATTTGGCTTCGAATTTCCCAGCACGATGATCAGTTGTGGTGACAGCTGATGCATCCTGACCACCACCGAGTACCACCTGGACAGCACATAAGGAATTTTGTTTTGAGAAAAAGAAAAAGACTTGTATAATGAACAAGGAAAAACAGTGCATAAACGAGATATAAAGGAACGTATCTTTAGTAAGTATCATCCATTCATCAAATTTAAACATGCAAATTATTGAGTATGCGACCGGTAGAATGCATGTAATCATATTTGTACTCAACCCACTATTAACTTAATACGTGGGAACTTATTGACTCAAATGGAAAGGAAAACAAAACGATGACAATTTTACGAATATCAGTAACTAATAGTGAAAAAAAGAGATTACAATAACATACATGATCAAGACGAGGAGACATTGCAACGGCATTGACTGGACGCTCAGTCACGTAGGTCTTGATAAGCGTCTAATATCCCAAAGCTGAAAATTTTGCAGCAGAAAACACAAAATCAGTACAAATACAGAAGCTACAACTCAATAGAAACAAAAAGACGGAGTTTATGAGACGCAGTGCCTTGGCCGATTTATCTAGCGAGCCAGTGAGGAAATGCGAACCATCAACAGATTTTGCAAGTGATGTAATCGTCTTTTTGTGACCCACTTCCTTATCGTTCTCCTTTAGTAGTTTGCCAGTCTGCAAATTGGAAAGAATGGAAAACAAAACTTAAGACAATAAACTAAAAGCTTCCGAATTTCCAATGCACATTGAATAACATTATAAGCCAATAGTCACCTCCGAGTCCCAAATACGAATAACAGCGTCTTCTCCGGCGCTTATGATGGTTCTGTTCAAAGGCCCCCAAACAGCCCTGTTAATTCTGCCCTGAGGTCCTTTGAGTATCAGAGCCGATTCACCAACCTCTGAAAATATTGAAACCACCAATGACTCAGAATTCAATTATTCTGTAAAAATTGAATACAATCGCCCACTGAGAATTCAACCGCCCTCGCCGGACAGTCAAAATTAAAGGTGAATAGCTGCTGACCGGTTTGAACGTTCCACAGCTTGGCAGTCTGATCCGCGCTACCGGTGATGAGGCGCGCGGAGTCTCTTGAGAGATCGCACGCCCAAACGGCACCGTTGTGGCCGCGATAGGTGCCGAGGCGCTCGCCGTTGTCACCGAACCATACATTTGGTGTATGATCCTTGCCGCAGGAGAAAAGGAGGTCCCCCTCCCTGTTGTATCTCAAAAATGTCAAGGGCCTCCCGTGCCCTTTCATCAGAATCGGCCTCATGTGGTCACTGTACTTGCAGCTATTAACAAATCAAGTCTAATGTCTCATTTCCGTCAATTTCATTAATTAAAAATTATTTAATTAAGTTAAAAATAATTAACTTTAATATAAAATTTAAGTATAATATATTTAAAAGAAAATTAATAAAATTAAAACTTAAATTAATAATAAATAAATGTGGCTGGTGGGGTTCTTCAAATCTGGCATCACATAACATCCCAGATCTCGGGGACAAAGATGAAGAAGAAGAAAATATAGAATAACTTTTTCATGTGTCATTGTATTATTGGCCGGAGATAGCAAAACAATGCTATACTCGTTATAGGTAAGTTTTTTTTCAGCAAAGCAGGCCAATACAAAGATACGAAAACTATTTATTTATTAGCCTAAACGTAGTAGTGTCAGTGTGGAACAATCATATGTATACATCTACTTAAACACGTTACAATCAAATGTACAACCAAGCATGCATTACATGAAGCACAATACAGTAGAGAAAAAATAGAGCAGACTCCTTTTGCTTCAATTGTAGCCTTCAGGTAGAACTCCATATGTTAATATTTCCAGGACTAGAAAGTAATACATGTCTCAAGGGAGGACTTGGCAAGCCATAATAGGCCCGGATCATCCCGCTTCAACACTAGATAAGTTTCTGGTCTTCCAATTTCATCCACAACATTTTCATTGAAGCCAAGCAGGAAAAGGATAGCCATTGCAGCTAAAATCACAACAAAACGAGGGGGAGGTTAAAAGTTGTTCATTTTTCATCATGAAGCTACAGCTTTAATTTCAAGCAGAAAAATTATCAGATATATTCCTATAATTATTATCCAACCCCTCAGAGTTCCATTTAAATATGGGAAATACTCCTTAAACCATATTAATAAAAATAAAATCCAGATGTAAGAGAAGTTTCAGACCTTTGTAGTTTGCCACATTCCTTTGGATTGCTGGGTTAGCCTGCAATATATCACCCGTCAGCTATTAGGAGAAACATTTAACGAGGAGGAAACTCCAATATTAAAGGTAAAATGACATATTATTCAGGGTAACAATGTTGTACCTTGCGCAGTCTTCTGTATTTAATCTCACCTGGGTGTTCGAGCACATTCCTACAAAGAATATGGATAAGCCACGATGAACAACTCAATGTAGAAAGGTACAACAACAGATTGACATAACAATGCAGTTTATATGTAGGGGATTCCTGAGTTCTATAAGTTGCTTCAAAGCAAGAGACTGGATATAAATGTGACCCATCCCATGCTCGTTGTAAAAAATAAAAGATAAAACCAGCTGGTGATATACACCAATCGAAAAACTTCTATATGTGCATGGAGGAAGGCTATAAGCTAAAAGTCAAATTAGATTACTGTACCTAATTATCTTAAAGAGAGTTTGGAGGACTGTGGTAGCCTGTGTGGGATTAACCTCAGCTTGCAGCAACTCAATGTTCTCCTGTAAGCGTTTACAAAAAATTGTCACAGGGTCTTGAATTCTTTGAAATTCTTCATCATCTGGATCAGGTTCATCAATCTGCATTCTGGATATTTCCCGTGGATGCACCAAATTATCATCAGGATCAGGCTCTGTCTGAATGATTCCAAGTGGTTGAGAATCATCAGGATCAGGCTCTGCCTGAATGACTCCATTTGATTGCAAATCATCAATCATTCCAATTGATTGAGAATCATCAGGATCAGGCTCTGCCTGAATGACTCCATTTGATTGAGAATCATCAGGATCAGGTTCATTATGAACCTTCCTTGGATGGGCTTCATATTTAATAGTTTCACTAACCAAAGAATCATCATGGTTAGGTCTTATGATATTTCCATAAGAACCACATCCTAAATCTGGTTTTGCATCCAAGTCATCAGGATCAGGTTCGTCCACATTATTCCTTGGCTGAATCCTGCTTTCCAAAATCTCCATCTTGTGAGAGTGAAAAGGTTCAGGTTCAGCTACAACATCATGCTTCAAGCAAGTTTCCATATAATCAGCATCTGGTTCTTCACGAGACTCTGTCCCTTCCAACTTCCTGTTACTTACCGAATGCGACACAGGGTGAGACATCACAGACTCACTGAAATCTTGTCCAAAAAGGGTCCCGCTTCCCAAAGATTGTGAGGAAGATTCATCAGGACTGGGCTCAAAATTGTTCTGATTACCAGACTGGTCATCAGGATCAGGCTCCATATCAGGTTTCCACTGAATTTTGTGTGAACTTCTGATCTCTAAGTTTCCTTTTCCCACAAAATCCATATGGCTGGATTCTATTCGCATATGGGGGATGGAATCATCAGGGTGTGATTCTTCATGTACTTCAGACACACTATCATGAGAAGCAGTTGCTAGACGTTGATAAGCAGCAGCCACTGAAGATGTACGAGCACTTGGAAGCCGATCTGACATATTTCCTCCAAGCTTCTGAGAAGAATTACTTCTGCCTCCAACATAGAAATTTTCTTCATAATGCTCTGAATACTGCACTCCACTCAGTGTGTGACTTCTTGATCTCGTCCAATCTAAACTTTCAGCTTCTTGGTTCAACTAAACAGAAATAGCATTAAATTAAATGAAGGAGACTAAGGTGGAAACAACCATGGAAGCCTAAACATGCACACTCTCACATATGAACACCATTATTTTTTTTTACCTGTTTATCCAGAGCATAGAAGTTCGCATCATGTTCAGAATATACCATGTGAGCCTGATATGAATATGAGAAAACTATAAGGCCCCTAAAACCATAACACCATATCATGTAATCATATGCATACACCACACAAAGCTTCTGCAGACAAATAATGTACCCACACAAAATATGTGCACACAGTGAAAATGTGGTAAATATATAGCTTACAAGCTCATGCAAAAGAGTTTTCTTGATACTTTCATATTTCCTGAAACCCTTAAGGTCATCAGTTCGAAGGCGCAGAGATATCTCCTCCCCGTGGTTCTGCAACAGCAACCAAGTGTCAATCAGAAATTAAAAGAAAAGAGAAAATACTATTGCTACTAATTTCATCATATATTCTGATGTTTAGAGTGTGATTACCTTATTGAAGCCGAGGATGCATTTGGGACTTATGCCAACATAACCAATAGGGGCCATCTCGGTCATGATTCCCACACGCCAACGATGCTTTAAGAAGAACAATGCAAAGATAAATTACCAGCAGGGACGCAAGAGTATACCAAGGAATCATATGCACAGCATACTGGACATTCTGCTTATACAAGTGTGAGAATATGCATCAATGATACCTTGTTCATGACAGAAATAATTCCAGGATCTGCAGCAAGCATGTGCATTCTTTTCAATGCCTCTGACATCGGAGGGTTCAACTGCAGACAAGTAACAAGAAGTTGAAGTTAAAAGCCTCTACCAAAAATTGATAATTGCAATATCTTCACATTTCCTCATACATAATTTTAGAATACCTCAATTCCTGGAAGTTGAAGTGTTCGGAAATCACAAAAGATATAAGGTCCTTGTGGAAGTTTCAGAGTATGAGGCCTGTATGACATTCGCTGCCTCAATCTCATTTCCTCTTCATCAAATCCAGCTATCCTTAAGTTTGTCTTTGCATGTTGTAAAACTTCATCAACCTCATGTTCAGACACTCCCATCATTCTGATGGACTTTCCCTGAACAAGAAGAAAAGCAATCAGTTATCATGCAAGAACTCAGAAAGTTCATCATAGAAATTCAATCAAATAGCAAGATTATCCCCTTAAAGAAATTTATTGCACATCATTAGTGAAACTTGAACAGAAATCGAAAGGGCGCTTAAGTGTGCCGCCTTGCCATCTAAGTCGCTGACATTGAACTTCTTTTGGGACAAGTTATCAGATCTTATAAACAAGTACAAAAACCAAACTCCATAAGCAGTATCCATAGCTAGATATTCTTTTCTGATTGTAAAACCATTTATGCGAAGACAACTAAATATGATACCTCAATGATTGAAGTTTCCTCTAAACTCAACTTCTCATGCTCATCAGAGAAAGGAGATAGCAATTTTGAGCTTTTATTAGAAAACTGTGGAACAATTAGCTTCATCGTATCTGCTTTGACATTAGTTAACTTTTGCAGTTCATGCCCGAGGTCCTTAAGAGTAGCGCCCGCGTTGATCTCCACATTAAACTTCTTTCCTCTCCATATGACCCAAATGTTGTGTTCAACTTGTGGATCTTGCATGTTGTCCTGCAAAACAGTGTGACAAATTTTTTTGATTATGTGCATCTTTATTGTCTATAATAATAGCTATAGCTCCAAAGAGAAAATGTCAACTTCTGATATATATATATATAAGAATGTATGCAGATTTACCAACAAACCAAAATTACTTATACAAGATGCACACTTAAATTCCTAAACTTTATTTACTGAAATACAATAATGAAGAAAGCTAAGTGAAAATCATCAGTCTTTTCAATACCCAATGAAAACTATCATTTCTTCATTCCACCATCAAAATTTTGAAATAAGATAGAAAACCCACATAAAGTTTTCCACTTTAGCGGTAATCAAAAGCACCCATAAGTACCTAATATTACCCCACTGACAAAAACAACAAAAACAAACAAGAATTCACCTGAAATTTCAATGAAAATCAGCTCAAACTGAGAAGAAAAAAAAAGGGCAAACAGTTTTCAAACCATCAACATAATCCATAGGCATAGAAATGAACGAACTAAATTGAATAGTACAGAGATTTTTGAAACCAATTAAGCCTCAATAATGAAATTATGAAAGAAAATTCCATAATTGAAGAAACCCAGATTGAGAATTGGGATGACTTACTCAGATTATGATCGAACTCTGTCTTTCTGAGAAGCGGATATTCTGAGAATTACGTTGTCCTATATATCAGCTCAATTTTTAAGACGTCAAATGGTAAAAGAATTTTGACGATCAGTTGCTTATATAGGAATGGGGGCGCGGAATAAGAGGCGGCGTACTTTAGTAATATGTGGGAATATTGCTAACATTAACAGCAGTGTGTAGTTGACCGCATGTTACGTATGTGCTGGCGCATGGCCATAGGGATTAAGGGATTAGCCAAGCTAGTGAACTTTCTAGATTTTTGTATATATACATATATTTTTCTATTTAGAACTTTCTCTTTGTCTGTTATATTCATTTAATTTTTGGAGCAATGTTTATTACAAATGGAGTGATTGGTGAAAAACGTAGCATAAGACACAGCTACCAAAATGGGCTTTATTGACAAACATAATCCAACATTAATCCATAAAAAAAATATAATTTATTAAGTAATTATAACACAAATAGTTGGGTTAGTTGGGCTTTATTAAGTAATTATAACACAAATAGTTGGGTTAGTTGGGCACGGTGTGCTTATTCATTACACTCGAGTTTAATCTCACTCTTCCGTAATTTACCATCGATTGTATTTCAAAAAAAGAAAGAAAGTTGTTTATACCATATTCGACCAAGCAACTAGAAGCGATGCTAAACAAGACGCAGAGTCCCACATTGAAATATTGCAAGAAGTGAAGACTCCCTCTTACCTATAAAAGGAGACCACACTCCACTTAGGAAGGGATCTCCCCTTGGTTGGGCTTGATCTTTAGTCTCTTTATATTTGGGCTCAGCCCCTTGTACAAATGTAAATACACATTGTTATAATAATGAGAATATACTTCTCCGTGGACGTAGCCCATTGATTAAGGGTGAATCACGTAAATCTTGCCTTCTGTATATTTATCGCTTGCCCAAATTCTCACACACTTGGTGATGGTCCTCACCTTCACCCATCATCCATCACACCTCATCTCTAAGTTGGGCTAAAAAGTGCTGAACCATTTTTTAGCGTCAATAAAAGTAATAATCAGTTTACATAACTCAAATCAGAGTGTGCCCAACTTGGTATGCCAAGTTACTCTATAATAAGTTGATGAAGTGATTCTTTTGCAGCAGCTTGTTGGTTTTTGGGAGATAAGTCATGCCTGGAAAATGCGGAAATGGATGATGATTAATTCATTGTAATTACTTTTCAAAATAAGAAAGAAAATGAAAATATGTGAATGACCACTACTTACTGAATTTTACGTGAAAGTTGAAACATGGAAGCTGCAGCCATCCCAATACTGACACTGAAAAGATTCCAATTCTTTTGCGGTCCCAAAATGAACAAACTATAAGAAAAAACTCAAAACTTATATATACTGCAAAATCATTGGCCTAAAAAAATAAAAAATTAAGCATTAAGTTAATGAACTGAGGTTTAGAATTAATTACTGGTGTAATTACTGCGCTGTTTCTTGCCCATATAAGTCCATTGCATGTAAGGGCTGGATAAAATGGGGATGACAAAAATTTCTATCAGAGGCCTCAAAAAAACAAACAGAGAGAGAGAGAGAGAGAGAGAAATCTATTAAACCAACCTGATTGCTGAACGTAGGAGAGTTGCTCAGGTGGTTTTGAAGAGTCGATAATATTGGCAATGGTTACGCCCCATTTAAAAGTTGGAGCCCAAAAATGGACTGCAAAATTAAAACACATGTATGAGTGGTTCTGATGTTCTTTTACAATTAGCATCACAACAGTAGTTTTCACATTTTTGGTTGACTGAAACACAAGAGACATAAGAAAAATCAATAACCTGAGGTCATGGATTGTTGAAACCTGATGAGGATTTTTTTTTATTTTTAAATTAGTGTTTGTACAATATCTGGCCAAGCACTCCCCAAACACTCCCAAGCCAAAGGGAAGGGAGTCCCACATCGACAAAACACAATAGGAGGGGACTCTCCCTTCTTTATAAAAGGAGACCTCTCCCCTTCAAGAAAGAGAGAGTTGGGCAGGCTACTTGGGCCTCATGGGCTTACCCATGAGCCCATTTACAAGCCCACGGAACATTGGCCTTCAGCCAGATCTTCAGCCTCCGACCTTCAGCCTTCGGTCTTCGGTATTCGGTCTTCAGCCTTCGGCCTTCAGTATTCTTCCTCTTCTCCTTGAGTTTAAACCTATGTGCAATGTATACTCACATTATCGTAATGAGAACATACTTCTCCGTGGACGTAGCCCATTATTTGGGTGAACCACGTACATTTGTCTTATGTATGCATGCCTATTTACTTACCGAATGCTCTCACACACTGAGGGTCCTTACCTTCAGCATCCACCTCATCTTTAAGTTGGCCTATTTACTACCCGTCTAGTTTTAACGCAAACAGTTTGGCGCCGTCTGTGGGAAGCGATACAAAATACTATGTCGTTCTCCTTCACGAGTGCTCTCGGCACCCTTTTGAGCCATGCCCCCGGCACCTCCTACAATCGGCCTTCGGCACCCCATCATCATTCGGCGCGCGCGATGTCTTCACATCCCCCCAATGATTCGGCATCTGCCTTCAGCCTTCGGCACCCTTGCATCATTCGGCGCGCGCGATGTCTTCACATCCCCCCAATGATTCGGCATATGCCTTCGGCCTTTGGCACACCATCATCATTTGGCACGTGCGATGTCTTCACATCCCCCCAATGATTCGGCATATGCCTTCGGCCTTCGGCACCCTTGCATCATTCGGCGCGCGCGATGTCTTCACATCCCCCTAATGATTCGGCATATGCCTTCGGCCTTCGGCACCCTATCATCATTTGGCCCGTGCGATGTCTTCACATCCCCCCAATGATTCAACATATGCCTTCGGCCTTCGGCACCCCATCATCATTTGGCGCGTGCGATGTCTTCACATCCCCCCAATGATTCGGCATATGCCTTCGGCCTTCGGCACCCTATCATCATTTGGCCCGTGCGATGTCTTCACATCCCCCCAATGATTCGACATATGCCTTCGGCCTTCGGCACCCCATCATCATTTGGCGCGTGCGATGTCTTCACATCCCCCCAATGATTCGGCATATGCCTTCGGCCTTCGGCACCCCATCATCATTCGGCGCGTGCGATGTCTTCACATCCCCCCAATGATTCTGCATCTGCCTTCGGCCTTCGGCACCCCATCATCATTCGGCCATCAGCCTTCGGCCTTCGGCATCGGTCATCAGCCTTCAGCCTTCGGCTATCAGCCTTCGGGAAGGGAGTCCCACATCGACAAAACACAAGAGGAGGGGACTCTCCCTTCTTTATAAAATGAGACCTCTCCCCTTCAAGAAAGAGAGAGTTGGGCAGGCTACTTGGGCCTTATGGGCTTACCCATGAGCCCATTTACAAGCCCACGGAACATTGGCCTTCAGCCAAATCTTCAGCCTCCGACCTTCAGCCTTCGGTCTTCGGCCTTCAGCCTTCGGTATTCTTCCTCTTCTCCTTGAGTTTAAACCTATGTGCAATGTATACTCACATTATCGTAATGAGAACATACTTCTCCATGGACGTAGCCCATTATTCGGGTGAACCACGTACATTTGTCTTATGTATGCATGCCTATTTACTTACCGAATGCTCTCACACACTGAGGGTCCTTACCTTCAGCATCCACCTCATCTTTAAGTTGGCCTATTTACTACCCGTCTAGTTTTAGCGCAAACAATTAGAAATCAATAATAATCTCAGTCGTGATCTTTAATTTGAATAACTTCGATGCATAATAATAATAAAGCACCATGGAGCTGATTTGCATGGTTCTTACTAAAACTTTAATGTACAGAACTCAGTTATATGATCTGCAGGGGATGCTTTGATATCAAACTTTCATACTAACAATTCATCATTAAGAAATTAGACGAACAATATGGCTAAATGATCAACACAAAACATGTAGAGATATGTAGAGTAAGGGGAATTAGAGAAGTAAACGAACTAGTTTTCGGGCCGGCTGGGTGGTTCCAAATTGCTTGCAGCTTAGAATTTGCCATGAAATTAGAATTTGACCTCTCTCTCTCTCTCTCTCTCTCTCTCTCTCTCTCTCTCTCTCTCTCTTTGTTTGAAGTAATGTAGCAAAACTGAGGAGGAAGAAGAAAGGAACTTATTATTATGTCGATTGAATACCTTTTGACTAGAAGAAAGGGACTGTATAATATTTAAGCAGAGGATAGAATCAAAATTGTATCTCTTTATGATTTGGTCAAAGCCATTAAAAAATTGTACATCCGCTGGTTCAAGTTATTCATTTGTTGAGAGGTGACTTTGAAGGCATTTTAAACTCTTTTTCATGAACATCTTCACCATTAAGAAATACAAGTCTTGTACATCACCTGTTTATGTCATATTCTTTGGGTTTTTCATGAATTGGTATATGTAATAGGCATATCTTGCTACAAAGCAGCCTTACAATACAACTAGCAGCTAGCAGTGCTCTTAATTAGGCGATGGAACGCTATTTTCTCTAGGCGAATAGCCGTTGTTAACTTGTTAGTGACTGAAATACTGCAATGACCAAAGCTTTGTAAGGTTTTTCTTTCCTTTTGGTTAAAAGGAAGGCCAAAAGAAAAGGGAAGGATTCAAACTCTGGCTTTGAGTGCAGGGATAAACGCTCTCTACCACCTAATTAACCCTCTTTCAATGGCTTGTATGCGCGGGGTTAAAGGTGCTGAATGAAGATGTTTATATAGAGAAGTTCTGCTACATGTACCACATTGCAGACCCCAATGTATCACTTTGTTTTGCTTAATACAAACTAAAAATCTACATGTAGCATTCCAGTCATAAAGTAGTAGGTCTGGGAGAAAGAAGCGATCAATGAGGTTAAATTTTTCATTGGCCTCAATTGAATCATGAGGTTCAAACATAATCCAACAATAATCCATCAGGTGGTTTTGAGGAGTCAAGAATATTTGCAATGGTTAGACCCCATTTAAAAGTTGGGGCCCAAAAATGAACTGCAAAATTAAAACACATAATAAACCTTTAACATGAGTGGCTCTGATGTTGTTTTACAATTTCTTATCACAATAAGTGTTCATATATCCTGTGATCCATTGGGAAAGTTCTGGTTTTGCCCACAAAAATCTGAGGCCTAAGCTTGTACCTAAATCAAATCTGAGGCCTGGGTTTAAACACTGATGAGGGTTTTCTTTCTCTGATAAACTAGTTTCTGACTTAGAAACCAATAATCTCAATCATGTTCTTGAACCTCAAGAACTTTGATGCATGGTTATTAAGCACCATCTAGCTGATTAGCATGGTGTTTACTAAAAAATGAACTAAACTCGGACATAATTAAGCTTTCAAACTTTGATATCAGCAATTCATCATTGAGAAATGAAGAAGAACAATATGGCTAAATGATCAACACAAACATTGCAAAACATGTAGAGTAAGGGAAACAGAATTAATTAACTAGAGAAGTAAACAAACTAGTTTTTTGGCCTGCATCAAGATGTTGATGTTCACAAAGAGAAATTCTACCACATGACCAAATTGCGTGTGACCTCAACCATAAATAATAGTACAAAAATTTCTGAAACCAATCAAGCCTCAATCATGAAATTGTCAAAGAAAATCCATAATTAAAGAAACACAGATTAAGAAATTGAATTTTAGGGTTTTTTGAGAGCTCTGGGTATTTCAATGGAGGTACGATAACCCTATTTTTGATATGTTGATCTCTGTTGCTGTGGTTTGAAGGTTTTGAAACCGTTTTGTTGATGCTCCTTTTGGGAGGGTCAACTTAGGAAAGGAATGTGTAGGAAGGTGGTATCTTCAATAGGGAAGAAGGTGAGGACCTTCGGTAATCGAATGACCTAAGTTGACTGCTGGAAATGCTCTAACATAACTTGCGAATAACAAAAAAGGGCAGTAGGCCAAATTGAGCAAATTGGGCTGGAAATTTCATAAAGATTTAAGATCTGGATTGGGCCCAATCTGTTGTGCTTAACCTACCCAATTCTATGTGCAGCAGAGTACTAGAAAATTTTACCAAAAATATCAGAGATACTAACTAATGCGACAATTTCGTAGTGGGTTTAGAATGAAAACAAATGACAAAAATAGATTTTCATAATACCTCTATTTGGTTGTTTTTTTTTTTCTCGAAAAAATGAAAGATAAAGAAAGAAACAGGTGTCCTAATCCTCTGCCTTCCAATAGATTTATGGTAATTAAGATTTTATTTTAAAAAATAATAATAATAAAAAGGGAAGAAAAAAAAAAAGATTTTCTTTTCTTCTTGTTCCATTTAACCATACCCAAAGCAAATAGGCATATGAAAGAAAATTGTAATTATAATCTGAGGGACAAAACTCCATCACAGTTTTCTTCTTGTTCAACGGAAAATAAAAAAGGTATACAAAGTTGCTCAATTACATTTTGAATCCCCGCAGTTGGTCATTTTCAGGTATATTAGTCTTATTTAGGTGGCAATCAAGTTCTGCAAGTGTAAGGTTGTTAGAAATACAAACCAAACTCAATTGTCAAAATCAAAATGATGGAGACCAAAATGAAAAATAAAGCAAGTTACGTTACGGCCACCAAAAATATGATTCAGCCTAAGAATATCAAGAGTCATAAAACGACGAGTTTTGAGATGAATATAAATGATGGCTTCAGTGGTCAGTGCTTCTTCACCACCACCACTCATTTCGACGAACACCCAAAGAAATACTCCCAAGATAAACCCAAGTTAAAGAAATACTCCAAGATAAACCCAAGTTTCTTGTTTGCGAAATGCCAAGCTCAATCTTTTCTATGATAAATTTGTAGGGGTAGAAAATGTTCGAGCGTAACCCGACAAATTTATTTGTGTTACTTGGAAAAGAAGAAGCAAAAGGAAAAGGGAAGAAAAGAGAATGATTATAAATAGTTCCTATAGGAACAAAATCATGAAGTCTTCTTCGCACACTAGAAATAATGATCATGCTCAACACAAAGCTAGGAATTCCCCGTTGGACAAGTCTTCTTGCAATAGCCACGTCTTCTCCAACAATTACTAGCTAACACCCACCAAATAGAATCAAAGTAAACAATTTAAATAAATAAATAAAAAAGAATCCAAAGATGAAACAAGTTAAGTTGAACAACAAAAGAGATGTTCCAAAATCAAAGACTTTTCCTCACTCACTTTTGGTAGTAGTAGCTCTTGCAATTAAACATTATATTTTTCCTTTATTTTTTTGTCTTTCTTTCATTTCACTTGTGGAGGAGTGGAGGTGACTGAAAAGAAAGAAGAAAAGAGAAAAGGCATGTGATTTGAAGGGCAAGCTTCTCTCTCAGTATTATTCTGTAAGGTAGCTAGGGAAGGGTGCCCTCTGTCTGCAGGAGGGGCCTTGGGGTTTGGGGATATATTGATATTTGATACTCAATAGAATCTGCATAACATCACATGTGCAGCTAATAAATGGTTCTTATCAAGAACCCTATCAACATGCATTGCCCCCCTCTCTCTCTCACCAAACAAATTTCTGACTAATAACAAAATGGAAAGCTTTCCTTTGAATAAAATAGAGCCCTTTTCTAAATTCAGATAATGTTCTGTACACAAAGGGGAAAAAAAATAAAAATTAAACAAAGATGGGTATTGAGAATCTGATGAAGATTGCAAAAACCCAGATCAGATCTTGATCTAGTGCTGGGTAAACAAGATCTAATATTAGCTTCAACAATACACAGAATATTCCTCCAAAACCCATCAAGTTGAAGAAGAAAACCCAGATGCTATTTCTACACAATAATATTCTAACAACGTAGAATTTAAAACAAAACAAGAAAAGAAAAAAACTCAAATTCTTCTTCTCAATCACCAAGTACCAGATTTCCTCTTCTTTTTTTCTTTTCTTTTTTTTTTTATAATGATTTTCCCGAGAAAATAAGGGCAGACAAAAAAAAAAAAACGAAAGAAGAAAGGAAAAAGGGGAGAACCATTATGGAGATCCATACGGTAATTAGAGGCACAAAGCGGTGGCTTGAAGATCATGATCATCACCACAAACCTCACCGGATTTGAATAAATCGAGGCCGTCCATCATCGGGGGCGGCGGCAGGTTGAGATCGAACGGCAAAGGCGAGACTCTCCGAAACGACGACGTCAGGACGCAATCATCGCCGTCGTCAACGACGGAGGATGAGGAGTCGCAGTCGCTGTGGCAGTCATCGGGTGGGACAGGGTGCACGGGTCTCCGCTGCAGCTGAGCATCGGAGTTGGGCCTGGGCTGGGGGCGGGGCCCACTGAACGACTCGACGGTGCTGCTGAGGCTGCTGGAGGTGGGCCTGCTTGCCTGAACGACATCGCAAACCGTGTCGTCGTCGTAGAGAGTAGGATGATGAGGAGGGAGGCGGTGGTTATTGTTGATGTCGTAATCCGCGGCGGAGGTAGGGGGAGGGAAGTTGGTCTTGGCCTTGGGCCCACGGAGGGATCGAGCGGCTGCGTCGTAGGCTCGAGCCGCGTCCTCCGCCGAGTCGAAGGTGCCGAGCCAGACCCGAGTCTTTTTCCAGGGGTCTCTAATCTCGGCGGCGAATCGGCCCCACGGCCGCTTCCGCACGCCGCGGAACCGGATTTCTTGGGCCGCCGTGGGCTTGGGTTTGGAATTGCATAATTGGGCTCCTGCTCCTCCTGCGGCTGCTGCTGCTGCTGCTGCGGTGGCTCTGCCTCCTCGCCGCATGGGAAAAAGAAACCGAGAAAGAAAAAGAAAAAAAAAGGAGATGGTAGGTAGAGATGAAGATTGAAGAAGGGCCTTGGATGAGGGGGCTCTGTTTTCTCTCTCCTTCTTCTACCACCTCCTTGAGGGGTTGGGGTTGGAGGGGATTGTGATTGTTAGTGTTGTAGTTGTTGGGTCTTCTTCTCCAATTTTTTGGTGTTTTTGGATTTGTTTGATCACTTTCTTTCTTCTCTCCTCTTTCTCTCTGCCTTTGCTGTTCCTCTCCTGGTTTTCTTTCTTCCTTTCGCTGTTTGTTATCATTTTGCCTTTTTTATTCTTTCGAAATGGGGAATGCGGAAAAAGAAAATGGCTGTCGTGAAATTACCTAAACACCATTCCTCTACAAAAACACGTGGATTTTTGTGCTTTTTTTCTGCCCTTTTCCATGTGTCTCTCCATTTCCTTTTTTCTTATTTCAAACTAAATGCCCCTCTCTTCTTTTTAACTTCATATTCTCTTGCACACTCTATAAGGTCACGTAAAACGCCAGCACATGCACGCAATGAGAAGATTTTTTATCTTAACCCCAAAAAAAAAAAAAAAAAAAGTTTGTCATGCCATATACACATTTGTTGTTTTAATTGAACTATTTATCTATATTTAAATTATTTTCAGTGAAAATTCGTGATGTATCGAAATTCATAAAAATACTTGAGTGTCGTGGTCATATTGTCACGTATCTATATATTTATTCTAGGGTTATTCGCAGCAATGATCCCTCAACTATACCCGTAGTTACACTTTGGTCCACCAATTCAATTATTAGTTGCGGAGGTCATTCAACTAGGTGCTACGTTGCACCAGTAGTCCCTCCGTCAAACTCTGTTAAATTTTCTGTCAAAAATGAGGGTAAATTCGGAACAGCTTTTCTTTTTAGCATATCACCTGCATATCACCTTTTCTTTTTAGCACAGAAACTAAAGAACTCTGCAAGAACAGCTTTTTCATTAAAAACCCACTCGATTGTGAGTCCATTCCCATCCCCCAACTCCATCAATTGTTGGGTTGCAACTTCAGCCAACGTATCCAAGGAAGAAGAAGAAGATGATGATGATGAAAAAACCCTTTTGTTTTGCTTGACCATGGCCTTCTAAGGAATCAAACACCCATCAAATCCATATCCACGAAGTGGGTTGCAGCAGCAATTTCTCATAGCCATGGCCATGGCCTTCTTAACATCATCTTTCTTCCAATTTTTGACGATAACAAAAACCTCAGAGAGAAGATTCAACGAATTTGAATCATGCCCAAATTGAAAATCACCCTTCATTCCCATAACCAAAATGCAAAAACAGAACTTTCACCTAAAAGATTAAGAACACAGAAATAAACCCAACTCGATCTATGCAGTAAAAGCCTTTGGCACTTCCAGACCCAATTCTCACTCTCTCGACGACTCTCGCTTCGCACCAAAACAAACGCTCGCAAGCCAAGGTAGCGTTTCACCACTTCTCGTCCGTTTGGTTAGAGAGAAAAGAAGAGAAAATCAAAGCTGCGAAAGTTCGATCCATGGCCCATCTTCTTCAAGCGTGAGTGGAGGACGAAGGCGTGGGTTGAGCCAATTCAGCCTTGCCCCATGCCGCGACGATCATCTCGTCCTCGATCCATGTACATAGGCCGGTTATAATCTTTTGGTGGTGAAGAATCCAACCGATCGAACTTGGTTCTTCCTCTATGGTTGTCTGAGTAATCCAATCGATCTCTTCGCATTTGATGGTCAGGAAACCTGCCTTCATGCCTTGGAGGTGGCATCCCAGCGCCAAAATCTCTAGGGCCAACTCTAGCCCAGCCACGAGGTGGAGACCTATAGCCACCATTCAAGCTCCTTCCAAGTGGAGGATCAACTGGAGGACCACTGGGAGGAAGGGGAGGATTGTTGAGGAAAGGGAGGGTTGTGGATGAATTTCCGAATTTACCCTCATTTTTAACGAAAAAAGTCACAAACTTGACTGAAGGACTACTAGTGCAACATAGCACCTAGTTGAGTGACCCCTGCAACTAATAATTGAATTGGTGGACCAAAGTGTAACTACTGGTATAGTTGAGGGACCATTGCTACGAATAACCCTTTATTCTATGTGTATATTTATTGGATTAATCCGTTATAGCATGTCAATACGATGATTACAAATTTAAAAAAAGAATGTGACAATCGTCTAACAGAAAACAGAATAAAGGAAGGCCACATTAAAATAAATTATTTCCAAAAAAACATAACGGTGGGTGAAGTTTTATACATTTTTTAGGAAATTGATACCATTTCCTCATATGGTCGCAATAAAATTGTTGCGGAACATTACAGGAAATTTTTGAAGCCTTAGATACCCTATACTATTATTAAAGTGCCACAATTCGAAGATACTTTATGCATGTTACTATAAGAGTGCTGCTAAACGAACCCTAAAATTAACTGAGTACACCCTATGATCTAAGTACACCCTAATATTTTAATCAAAATGTAAAATTAACTAAGTACACCCTATTTAACTATCAAAAATACCCTTTGTACACCCTAATACACTCTTATTACACAACACCCTAATACCAATCCTAAACCAAATTTCTCTTTTTATGAGTGTTATACTTTTCCAGATCTTACTTGTTGCAATTTCTACACTCATGAATCTTAATGTCTACAATTTATTTAAATTTTTTACTTTGGCAGGAAAGCAAAGGCATAGAAGACTTTGGTGATGTTATTAGAGAGGCCAGTGTTAATCTCAATGTCTGCAATTTATTTAATATTCCATACTTTCTCATCTTCTTCAACCTTAAATTAAGTAAACCTACTTGTATGATTATTTGTTGGTTGATATCCAGCTTGATGTCTTGTTTGGTTATAATCTACTTGTATTCAGTGACTAAAATTAATTCTTTTTCTTTTGTCATGAAGGCTATATTGCAGCTGACAGAATCAGGTTCATTTTTCCTCCGGTTATTGATCTGTTTAAAGTGCGTGGGAAGTTTGCCTTACCATATGTTTATGAAGATCACTTTTTACTCCGCAAAGGAAAAATTCTTCTAGTCACTCATCGAAGATTGATACTATTGCAAGTAAGTTAGCTGGATTAGAATCATTGCTATCTATCCCTTCCTATCTGCTATACACCATTCAACGACACCTCCTTGCGCCTTCATCAGTGCTTGCGGCGTTGTTCGTGGGCACCAAGGAATATGAAAACTTCTCTATGTTTGATTAGGGTTGAATATGATGAGTATGGTGTACTTATTAAAATTATATTTATTTCACAATTTAATATATTCTTTTTGGTCATTTTATATTAGGGTAAATTAGTAATTTAATAAATAGTTTGGTAATAGGGTGTACTCAATTAATTTTAGGGTTCATTTAGCAGCACTCTACTATAATTGCCCTATTCTCTTCATGAATAATTAGTTAGACAATTACCTAATATTACAAAGTATTATTAAATTACATCAAAGATTAAAATAAATTGAATTGATATCCATCAAATCAAATTAACTTATTTCCATACTTTTTCTTCCACTTATAATATTTTCGAGGGGACATAACAGCTTGACCCCAATACATGACATCCTCTACAAGGGCATCCTGAATAAAATCAAGGGACACCTCAAACCACTCAAAATTATCATTTAGAGTTACAACAAAACAAGCAAGCTGATGTGCAACTCCGTTGCTAACCCGAGAAGCATAATGGCACCTAGCCTCCGTGAACCCCTGCAAAACAACACGAGCATCTTCAACAATCCTCATTATGCGAGGTAACGGCGTTTACAACAGCCAACGAGTCTCCTTCAAGCACAATTCCTGCCTCATGTATGAGACTTGCAAAACAAAGTCCTTCCCAAGCCGATGACATATATGCGTAGGGCTTTGCCATAGCAGCCACAAAATTTCCTGCACTGTTTCGTATAACTACTCCCACCCCCGCAGTGCTTCGAGCGAAGATGAAATTTAAATACTAATCATCAGTACATAAATTAGTTAGTGGTAGCTAACCATACTAAAATGCCATTTATTTCCAATGGAGTCTAATCCAATGGAAACTAGCCCTAACTTGAAAATTAGTGGTCTCATATTTGAACTCTCATGATACTTAAGGGCCCGTCTAGTAACGTTTTTAGAGAATGTTTTCAGAGAATGAAAACAAAAAAACAAATTTGCATTTTCAGGAAATGAAAATGCATCTGGTATATTAATTAGAAAAGATCTTCAGAAAACAAAAACAATGAAAACGTGTCTGGTAGTACAATTTGAAATAATAATATGTGAGTTATTTTTATGAAAACGTTTTCCACGAGAATGAAAACAACTTTTTTCTGTTTTCTACAAGTACACATGAATTTGTTTTCATTTTATGAAAACATTCTCAGTGTTTTCTGTTTTTGGGCCACCGAACGTGTTTTTGCCTCATTTTTGTTATCTGAAAATGAAAACAACCTCTTAAAACGTTACCGAATAGGCCCTAAGTGTGTGTGTGAGAAACCTCATTCTCTGTAGTTTATATTATCACTTGTATTTTAAAAAATATATTATCATCTATTTTTTCGTCTTAATTTTTTATTTTCTACATTTATTTTATACAAGTAATACTGATATATGAAAGAATTGAATACATGATCTTATGTGAAATGGTAAATATTTTTAGCCACTTTAATTACAAGCTCTTATAATTTTCATGACCATTAAATACAATGAAAATTAGATGTTCTCTTTCGCTGGCTATGGGGATTAATTGATCTTTATGAGATGCACAAGAAGAAGATAGGTAATTTATCATGGTTAAAATCAGAATTAAAACCCTTGGGGGCCACTCATTTACTATTTTACTGGCAGTATATTATTATTGAAGCTATTTTGCTGTTGCTGTTTTAACAGTCTTTAATGTGACGGGTTTGCACCTCATGACTTATTCCCCCAATCAAGTATGAGTGAAGCAGACAAAATAGGATTAGGTGCGTGATTGAAGTATTTATTTATTTTTTAAAATTGCAATATGAAAATAAAAACTTCTTTTATCGATGGAAAATTAGTTAGCTAAATTTGGACATATTTCTAATGTTAGAAAGATGAATATCATTCACAAAGACCTAATTGGTCAAAAAACAATTTGAGACTTTACATAGTACATTGAGAGACTTATTGTTGATGTGCACTCTAGTTATAAATATTTTTTAATATATAAGTGATATTCTATTTTAATATAATCTAAACTACGATGAGAGAAATTCAAATTTGAGTGTAGAGTAGGAAGCACATTCGCTTTAGCCAACTTGACTAGGCTCGTATCTGCTAGTAATAAGTATCACAAATGGCTCCTAAGGTTTTGAGTGGGGGTGGGGGTGGGGCTGGAATTTGGGTAGTTGTTGAGGGATAGGTCTTGAGTGGAGTTGGGGATGGGGATGGGGATGGGGTAGATCTTGGGTGGGGTATGGGGGTTATATGGTGGCGTTGGGCTCGGGAGTTTTCTCGATAGAGAGAAAAACAAAGGGTGAGAGAAAGAAAGAGAGGGAGAGAGGGACGGAGGTGGGGAAGGGGGGAATTGGCGGTCTATGAGGTTGAGTCCATGAAGAGGGTTGAATTGGGGGGAGGGGGTGGTTTGTGGTCGATGGGGCATGATCTCATTGGTTATGTGGGCACCACATACGTGCCACGTTCCTAATTTAACATAAAACATTGACGGAATTTCACGGTAGAATCAAATTGATATGTAAGGTGTAACATAAAAGACTAATAATATCATAAGAAAAAAAAAACTATAAAGAACCACCGAACATGTGATAATTTGATAAACCTCATAGACTATTTGTGATAACAACTCATTTCTAATTTAACAAGATTGATGGTATGATATAGAGCAACGTTTTTCATCATACTTAACACTTATCTCAAATTTTGCAACTCTAATTGAAATGGCAAATATTTTATTTGTTTATATTTTTGAAAAACAGGATCATGCAATCATTTTAGAATCAATGGATGACAGGGCTAGATAAAAACAACACAACGGATATCAGTTTTGCTATATATTTTTCATTTATTGGTTGATGTATCATATCGATATCCCAATATTTTCTCATACTTATGGAAGTGTTAATAATTGTTAGACGAAATTACCCCTTCAAATAAGACGAGGGCAATTTTGTCATTAAATATCAATACGTAGTTGCATAGACTGCACATACCACCGAACCGACCAAGCCCGCTGCCCCAACACCGTAATGGGCTTATGGGTCCCACTTTGAACGTTTACTTAAACAATTTTGAGATTGAGACCACCGGTCCGGCATTTCTCGTTTCATTGAACAAATGCGCACAGCCCACAGCCAGCTTTATATTCAATTTTATTTACTTATGGCTACATTTTTATTAGATAGCCACAGTGGTTATTTATCTCCCTTCTTCAGATTCAAGAACCCGCTTTGAACCCTGCGGTGCCATTTGGGCTAGTTCTTTCCCACCTTATTATTTATTTATTTTCCAATTAAAAAGGGCTATTATTATTCTTTTAAGTTCAAATTTATAATCTTAAACTAATACGTGAATTAGGCTAGTTAGGCCAATTAGTTAATGCAATGAGTCACCCCATTTGCACCTAAGGTTATCCTTATTTCTGTAAATTAGATTAATTTAAAGCATGTTTACCAATCCCTAATTGGATTAGGATGAATTAAATTAGTAGGAATTCAACTCCTTATTTTGATTCCGATTACTAATTAATAGTCATTAGAGTAATGTAGACTATTACTTATATTGAAAAAAAAACTCTCTCATTACTGTGAATTTGGGTGCAAGTACAATCCTTGAGGCTGAATTATGGGGTATCTTTTGGGGGCTTAGTTTGGCTTGGGACGCTGTGATGTGGAGATTGAATGTGACTCTAATGTTGCTGTAACTCTTTTATCTTCTCCTACTGTTCCAACTCACCCTTTTTACTGCATAATTTCCTGTTGTAAAATGAAGATCCATGAACCATAGTGTTGTGCAATTAAGCATATCTACCGCAAACAAAATGTAGTTGTAGATGCTTTGGCTACCAGAAGTTATAATCTTGGCCCTGGTCTCCATGTCTATGATAAGGTGCCTGACTTCCTCGAAGATATTCTTGCTATGGATGCTAGGGGCGTTGTGAGGCCTCGTTCTTTTATTTTGTAATTTGTTTGACTTTGGGCTTTTAGGCCCCCACTTACCCCAACCCAAAAAAAAAAAAAAACTCTTGTATAATATTTAAGTATGATAAAATACAACAAGTTATTGCTGCTTTAAATGTGTATGTGTATATGTATAGTCTCATTCTATTGAGGGAGGGACACCCCATAAGGTCCCCTACAAAAAAAAATAATTCAATGATTCAAACCATTTATTTTTCACATCTTCATTCAAAGATCATCCTTGCAAAAAATCATGCAAATTGAAAATCATTAAGATATCTAATTGAGACTAACAAAATCAATGAACACGATGCTTTAAGAAAATACTTAAATTTTAATAATTTAATTGAGTGATCAAATGATATCGGATTCGAGTGATTTTGTTGAGATGATCTTCGAATTATGGTTTGGATTAGTGAAATACAATGTGGAGTGGGCCCTGCAAAAGTGTCCATCAAATGAGTTTATTTTAGAAATCCCTCAACAGAATCTCTATATAGGAGTGGAGGTACTCTAGGGCTTGAGGTGGCCCTGGCCCCTTCACAATTTGTTCTCAACACAGTAAAGGTTGGGCTTTAGTTCGTATATTTAACAATGCAAACCATATAACCATTCTAATGGCCCCCATTGCAATTCATAATAACTTCATTTATAATTATATGTAAAATATTTGTGGACCCATTACACCGCTGAGCCAATAATCATAAAAAGGAAAGTATTAATCCTTTAATAATCAAACTGATGAGCCAAGGGAATAAAAAATAAATAGTTTAAAGGGAAATGAGATTTTATCAAAAGACTTTTCTATTTTGATACATGAAATTGATTACAAAGTTGTAAAAAATATCAATTTTTTCTTATATATATTATTGATGCATGATTGATTTTTTATTTCTATACTTGTATTACAGTTCAGCTCCCACACATACAATCCTAACTCCGCCAATATATATTCTATAGTTATTGCTTTTTGTCTGGGATTTGCCTCCTCTTGACTGGCAAGAAGCGTGTATATATGACTAAACTTGTTTGAGTTCATCGATATCTTTGAACTGAAATTAGGACTTTGCATGCTCCCCCTTTTTTTATGTTTTTGTCAGGTACAAGACTTATTGCTTTCATAATAAGTGTTTTAAGATCCAAACTAAAATCAATTCAGTCTAATCAAACAATTTTAATTGGTTTTCTCCTCTACCGGTTGGATTCTGTGTGAAATGTGAAACCAATTTAATTGGCTTTACATCCTTTTAAGTACAAAAAATATTACATGTTTAGTGTTATAGGGTGTGAGTTTGGACTTTGCCACTTTTTCTTTTTTCTTCTATAAATATTTATGTCAAGGGCATGTTCTTATTTAATTGTGAAAATGTTGAGAATTTGTATGTTTCAAATATCCACATAACCTAACACGAGGATTACGAAAACACAAATTCAATCCAACTTCTAATTGCATTAGATTGGATTATGAAACACAAAACTCGACTGCAGTTAAATTGGATATGATTAACTTTGAATTTATGATCTTCTCAAAAAATAAAAATGAAAACTATATATCATAAGGTTAGATTGTCACTAAAAGATAGAATAATGTTTTTTAAAAAATACAAGCGATAGTCTAACTTACAAATGAAAAGGAGTTTCTCACACATACTACTAGGGTGTCACGAGAATTTCAACCTAAAGATAGAACAATGTTTAAATTAGCCGATTTGAACAAAGAAATTTCTTAAACTTCAACTTTAAAAAACGCTCACAAACTAATGTCCAAGAAGTGTGTTGGGACTAACAATGTTAATTCATGTATTTTTTGTCCCTTAAAAACGAAAATATTTATGGTGCCCTTGATAAATAAAAATAAAGAAATAAAATAAGAAAAAGTTTTTTAATTTATTTTTAATGGTAGTCTTTTGATTCAAAATTCCTAATGAAAGACATAATCACTGCCACAATCAGACAAGTAAGTCAGGCATCTGCTACCATCCATCCGCGTGAATCACACTAATCAAGACCCGAATATGAGAACCGGGAGCACCGGTTTCCCGGTCAAAACGAGTCAGACACCTCACACAAAATACCAAACCGAGGCGACCTTCCCTGAGAGCCACACCTCACAGCCAACCGACAGCTGTAGACGCCTTCCCTCGCTCGGCCCTTTGCCTATATAATCTATCACCCACTCTCTGACCCACACGTGTTCCTCTTGTACACAAATTGCTCCATTAATTTAATGAACTCAAACCACCTTTTGACTTCAACCCTGTTTTGTTCGAGGCATAATGGACAATGTGCGCCCTGTTGCTCTGTGGGTTATGCCACGTCACTCGACTCAATGATGTGGCATAAGGTCACTCATAGAATAAAACGTTTTTATTTATTTATTATGGGAGCATAGGGTCACCCAAAAAAGCAAATTTCACTTAAGGAATTAAGGGTAAGCACTTTTTTTTTCTTCCAAAGTTAAGATGGGTAATGAGGATTTTTCACTGCGAAGGTGTTATTGAGGTTCAAACTTAATATCAGTGGACTACATAGAAAATGTTTTTAATCGCTTGAGCTACAAATTCCTTATCAATATGTACATAGTTAAAGATAGATTTTAGCTTGAAAAATCTTCTTAAAATTTGAATATTGAGGTTAATTTCGAATTGAAAACTAGGTACAATAGATAAAAACTAGGTAAGAACAATAAATACACAATTGGAGATGTTGTAATTCCATTTGAATTTGGTTTAGAGTAGGTTTCCTATAATGTCAAATTTCTTAAAAGGATAGGGCACAATGATGATGTGAAAATGTATCTACCTCAGTACATTTCTGGTTTAATACTTAAGTCACTTTATGTGTCACTAGACCTAATTCACATGTGTAATAACTTTCCCACCAACTAAGCAATAATTCAGAGAATTACTTTTTGCTAGTCTAAAGATGCATGTTCACACACGTGTAGGGTCACTATTCAATCCTTCACATTTTATCAATAATTTTATTTAGTTACAAAGGAGAGGAGACTATTTAATTAACTTACCCTCTTTACTATTTTGGTAAAGATAACTTTTCATTTACATTTCCCCACCCTAAAATTTAAAAAAAAATGTTGCTAGATTCATTTTCTCTACATCAACTTTTAAAAATCAAATTTTGTCTCTTTATACACACCACAATTAAAGAAAAAATGAGATTTTTTTTATTTATAGGAAACTTGCTACCATAATCACGGCGTAGTGATTTTGGCGCTCCCCTTTAAAAAAAAAAACATAAATGCACACCAAAATGTATTTATTTATTTTTGGAAAAAACTATATTTTAACTATTCTAATGTTGTGGGAGGATTGAACTCATGTGCAATGTGAGGGTACACTGTCTTGGCATGTCATCCCTCAATCCCTTTTTTTATATATATATATTTTATAAATATAATAAAAAATAGTTTAAGGGGAGATTAATTATTCTCACCACAAACGCCAGAGTAGACCCACAACCTCGAGCCAGATTGCTGGCAGTGAGACTTGAACACTAATGAGACTACACACAGTATATGGACCTTACCAACTGAATAAACCCTCATTAGCCCTCAATCTTATTTTTCTTGACTATAAATGCCCCCTAAGGTTGTTTGGGAAAGCTATTGTAACAAACACTTATGTTCATAAGCAATTTTTTATTTATAGAAATGCTTCTAAGGAACGTTAATTTTTTTTTATTGAAAATCCAAATGCTTCTCGATATAATGTAAAATAGTAATAATAAGTGGGTGCAAAGAGATATTTTGGGTGCGCATGTAAGAAATACAATTTGCTTTTGATCGAGAAGGCATTGTAGGTCCTCTAGACGACGTGGCGAGAACTGAAAGCGACAGCATGGACCATTATGCTAAGCCAAAACCAGAAAATCAGCGCACAAACCAATCACGGGGCTACGCTTCCAAAATAAGCTTACCCGTCGCCTTGTTTGGTTTCTAGCTTCGGTTGCGTTTCGTTGCTTTGTTTGCGGGATTGCCACAAGCGCACGTTAGCACCAAGCAGAAGCAGGGGCAGCTTTTTTCGGGTTTTAGTTTTGCGGGAAAGAAAAGTAGATGGTATCGTACGCAACCTGCGCAAAAGAGATGGGGGCTGCCGGTGACTTCGCTTGATTGCATGCTTGCGCCAACGAGGGGTATAGTGGTAATTGTGGCAAAAGGTGTTTGGTCGTTGTTAAATCATTGATCAGACGGTCGTGGTGAACAAAGAGTTTGACTGGTGCGGGGGATGATTAAATGCGCATGGTAGGTGTGGGACCCTATTTAATTGCATCACAGAGATTTTGGATGGAAATATTTTGATGCCGCTCTGTCACGTGACTCGGGACCTCTGTGCATGTGACCGTGTCTTGAGCATCATAAAGTCTATAATATAATTCCATCCCGTAAAGAAAAAAAATGTGTGATAAAATAAGTGGTTTTGCTTACTAATATTAAACTTTTAAATAATAAATTATTACAAAACATAGGTACAAATTTTATATTAAGGTGATACAAGGATTAAACCATATGTTGTCTTTTGTTGGTAAATTAGAAAGAGATAGAACTCATAAACTATCCTAATTATAACTCACATTCTTTCCATTCCTCATCACTCGGGTTAGCCATAAAAGTTTGTACTACCGATTTTCATAGACTTATTATTCTCAATTTTTTAATTTCTCTAAACTTAAATCTACATAATTGCTATTAGCACTATAATATAGTAATCCTACACTCATTTCTATGTTATTTTTCTTCATCAGAAAGAAGTTTGTGATGATTATTTTAGAGTGTCAATAATAGCTTCTAACCTTGAAAACGTTTTCTCCTTTATTCTTCCATATTGCCTCTTCCCCGTTATTGTTGTATAAAACGTGGCTGGCCCACATTCTTTAAGGGAGTAAAGGTGCCCAACAAGGCTCAGCTATTGGCAATTTTGCACAAGAAGAAGACCCGCTTAGCCCAAAGTGTCATATCAATCTCTGTTGTTTATGTATTTGCACTCCTCATCCATACCATCCACATTCTAACCATCTGATTTACATAACCAACAGCTAGCCATTTCTTGTCACTTGTAACAGAATGCAAGAATTCAATTTTTCACACCCAATAGCAATCAAAATTGAGGTTTAAAAGCACAAACTTCCTTTGAACAAATAAAAACATCATCCAGTGAGCCAAACTGGAGAAAAGGTATCATCCAAATAAAAAGATAGTTTGGGGGATAGGGAATTTTAAAGGAAAAAAGAAAGAGGAATCTTAGAATTTTCCACCTGCGTTTTATTCACCACAAAAAAAATGCTTTCCATGCCCCCCAGTTTTTGCTCATCAAATTGATCTCCAGAGAACCTATCCAACTCCGGAGATTCACAGGTGAAAATGGGGGGGGCAGGAGAGTGTGTATTAAATATTCCCTTTTAAGATACTGAAATAAAAAAATAAGCAAAGTGCACCTAAAAAAATCTGGCTTCAACCAGATTGGTCTTGTACGGGTTCTGAGGAAGTTGGAGAAGGTGGCACAGAACCAGCTTGTTCAGGGGAATCGTCAGCAATCTTTGTATCTGAGTTCTCATACTTGTTGTTCACAGGTTTCTTGACCCCATCAGGAAATTTTGCGGAGATGGAGGGGGAAGTCTCTAATCCATGGGCCACTGACCAGCTTCTGGGATAACCAAGGAGGGAGGAATCAAGTGGCAAAGCATTCATACCAAAATTATAGCCAGCAGAATGTTCCACAAATGGGTGATCGAATCTGCAAGTTGGTCCATACTTGCAGATTCCATACATGATGTAGTATGAACATACTGGTTGCCCCTGCAAGTTGGCTAAGATATTAAAAAGGAATACTGATAGAAGAACCATCGAAACAATTCTCTGAGTTGTTTATAAGAACTGAGCTGAACAGTGCACAAACCAACATGCACATCACTGTAATCTAGAAAATAGAAACAAAACTTACAGGTCTTGAGGGAAGCCCAAGTGGGTGTGTAGCTGATTCTGCAATCCTTTCTTTTGGGTGATGGTACTTGCAATCTATTCCATATTTGCAAGTCCCCGTGCTCATAAAATACCGGCATTCAGGTTGATCAGGCCTATGTGGGAGACTTGAGCTTGACAACAAGTGAACCTGCCCATTGGAAGCTGACTCCCCCTGAGTTCTAGAGTTGTATGTGAGGTTGGAGCCAAGAATTCCAGTGGAAGTCACAGGGCTAATGTTTCCCTATTAAACAAATAAAATATGAATTAGAAATAAAGAAAACTTGCAACAATTCCTCTTTAGTCCACAAAAAATTCAATCACTGAAATCACCAGAGATGCAAAATGTTAAGGCCTTTATGAGCAGCCATATCAACTTTAAAGAATAATGTAGGACATTGAAATTTGAATAATAAAGGGCATATAGATGTAGGACATGACAATGTTAGGCTGCAGCTTCCTTTGGTTTGGTTAAGACTCTTGAGCAACTCATAATTACATGCCAATATGAGGGGGAAAAAGAATGTAACAAACATTTCAATCCACCCATAGAACGCATTCGCATAATGGGAAGGAAAATTTCTTCATAGCTAAGGATATAAAGAAGCAAGGAGCAGCATAGTTGACAATGACATCAGAGATTCTTAAAGACTTTGTACTTTCCACTGTTTTCGACAGATGACTGTCAATGATCCTTGAAGATCATATAAACTCTTCATACTAAACAATTCATCAGTGTGAAGTAAACTACATGACAAATTTTGAAGTGTCCTTGCCGCATTCCAAGCTGAAACCATGGCAATCTTATTCAAAAAGAAAAGAAAAAAAATTGAAAAGGCTATAAAGCAGTTTCTTGTCATTTCTCCCAAAAGAAAAAACCAGCTTTAACACAGTGTAATACCACAATATAAGCAGAGAAACCTTAGTGTTCCTCACGAATGTATGACACTAATAGGAACATAATATAGTAATGTCGGCATTTTGTTCTATTAAAGAGATAAGACACTGACCACATAGGTGTTCCATCCATGGGCAGGTACAATGCCTTGGGGTGGAAGAACAACAGGCATGTAAGAATGTGGAGATTGTAAACGTGGGCCTGATAAATATGGCGCTCTTGGAAATGACCATGCAGAAAGTCCACCTGCATAAGGTAGACCTGAAGAAGGCAAAACTGTGGAGCCTGCAGCTCCAAAAGCAGGTAAGACAGTGCCAAGTGACTGAGGCTGGGGATGATGAAACTTGCATGCAGGTCCAAACTTGCATGATCCAGTTCGCATGTAATAAGGACATGATTTTTCTTCCTGAGATTAATCAATCTAAAAATTGTTAAAATGGCGAGCACACTTATTCTCTGAAAGTCTAGTTGAGAACAACCAGGACTCAAGTGACAAAGTTAAGTCAAGAACCTGATGCATGGGGAGTCCTAAAATGTTGAATACGACTGGTCCAGCTCCACGCCTGTCCCTTGGATGATGGAATTTACAGGTAGATCCATATTTGCAAGTTCCTGTCTTCAGAAAATACTGCCACACAGAGTGCATACATTTGCTACAATCGTTAATATTAATCCAAGTGTGAAAGTTTCTTTTACCCAATGAACCAACAGCTCACAGATATATAAAGGAATTAAAGGAAAAAAAGGTCTTATGTTTAACCCCATGTTAATTGAAACATGGGATTATGCCTACTAATGGTGAACAAATTTAACAAATACCCGTAAAGAAAAAAAATAAAGGAGCATCAGGTCATAACCAAATACAATATTAGATGTAGCAAACAACTGACTATAATCGGAATATCTTTAGAACAAGCTTGCCTAGATATCATCATTCAATTTTCATGTTTCTACTTAACCCTAAGAGATTCTCACACTGACAGTCTCCATAAAAGTCTGCACTTGGATAATATAGTAGATACATTTTTTAAGAGGGAATAACTTGGTTAGATCTTATTAAACAAGCGACCAGTCTAATGTTCTGTTTGTTCCCAGGTCCACACCACTAGGATCAGCAATATATTTGATATTTCTCTTCATATGATGATTCAAATCGCCAATTACATAATTTATACACCTAACAAACTTATATCAACTCAACCAACAAAGTGTATCCGATGAACAAAACAATACCCTGTTTTCAATCTTATTCTAATTCCTAGAAGTTCTAATCTTATATGACTTAGAAAGCATCAACGTAGGAAGCATACAAAGAAGGAAAGGAGGGAGAAGAATGAGTAAGAAAGAAGATTCTTAATCAGCACAATCTGAATTAAATGAAAATCTTACCCCACAGTCAGGTTGTCCAACTCTTTCAGGGAGTTCTCCATTGTACTGAGCAGCCTGCAGATATAATAATGTACCATAAGTTTCAGTTCACTAATACCATTTGAGCCACACTCTGCATAGTTAAGAGCCAGAAAAGAAAAAAGAAAGAAGCTGTGTAGAAGCAATCAATAGAACTCCTCACAACACTCCAAGAAAATTGCAAAAGGCAAAGAAAGAAGCTGTGTCGAAGCAATGAATAAAACTCCTAGCAAGGGCCGCAACACTTCAGTCAAAATGCAATCACTCTATAGAAACCATGCATATCAATTAAAGGAACATTCTTAATTACCTGTGAACCATATTTAGGGTGATTAAAACGACAATTACTTCCATAACCACACAAACCAGTCCTCAAATAATATATGCAGTCAGGTTCACCAGGTCGATCAGGGTATGGGTTAGACTGAGCCACACCGCCCCCATCTTGATTATCGTTGATACTCAACCGCCAAAATGCCTCTACAATGGATACAAGAAATAGATGTGTAAATTAAATATGGACATCAAATCTTCAAATTTCCAAAGCCTCAATCTGCATTGTATAATCTATCAGAACTCCTCAAAAGAACTAACATGAAGTAGCAAAAGATTACAATTTCCGAAATGTGATACTAAAAAAGCCGTAAACTAGGATCAATCAAATTTTCAATTGGTTCTGAAAGTGAACCCCCAAAAATAGAAACTTTGAAGGCATAATGTGAAATCTCCAAACGAATTGAAAATTTACAACTAAACAACGATACAAAACAACATTCTTCAAAACCCCAATAAGAAAATGACTTGCATCAACATCATACTTCTTACCAACTAAATACCCACTTGTCACAAAAAGGTAAAGTTTTTAAACAACTGAAAACAAAATTCCGAATTTCAACTAATATACTATGAACAAACACAAATTCCTTGATAATCCACAATATGCATTGCACCTACCACTGGAGTTCTCCGAAACCATGACAATATCAACACATCAACAAAACACAGAATCAAAACAATTCAATACATTCCCAGAGTAAACCGACACATAACACATTGCACCGTCATGATCACAAAATATCATAACCATAAAATAAGAGATATATTTCAATACAAAACCATCATCAGATCGTTATACTCCCAACTGGGTACATCAAAACGCGGTGTTACCTTCAACGTTGCCATCGGATTGATTCGGAACAGCATTCTTCTGGGCCTGCCGAGTTTCTGGCATCGGTAGCACAGAGGTTGTGTACACCCGCCCTTTGTTTTGCTTTGCTCTGCTTTTCTCAGTTTCGCCAATCAAACTCATAAAAAAAGCTTCGGACTTTCTCAGGAAAATCACAGCAGCCGACTCCCAAATCTCAGAAATTTGCAACAAAAACAGACCCAAAAATCAAAATAAAAAGGCTGTGTGAATGTGATCAAAGACTCTGAAACTGGAGGAGATAGAAAAAAAACAAAAAAGCTTTTGGAGCATAAAAAAAAGGGACTGAGAATCAGAGAGATATAACTCTAAATAAAATTATGGCTATGACAATGTGTTTCTTATTTGATATAAATTTGTTTAAATTTAATTTATTTATTTTTTCTCCATGCTTTTTTTTCTCTTTTCCTTTTCCAACTATATCAAAAAGGCCAAGGAACTGTTGGGGATCTTTGAATGTGAACCCGGAAAAAGTAAGTTTCATCCCCTCGTGTACGAATAATTAAATAGCTCCTTGCGTGAAAAGACATTTATGCCCACCACGTGTCGGGCTCTTATGCTGCGTTATTTTGAGTAATTATGTTGGTTAATACCTTTGATTAATGCAGAAGCATGTTGTCAAAAACTAAAGCGCACAGGCCCATGCCATTGTTTACTGCTTCATTCAGGCGATCAGGAATTTATTATCTTAAAGAAATAAATATTTCTTGGTCCGGAATATCTTTTTCTTATTATATATTTTATTTATGGTTTGGAAAAAGGAATTCAATGTGATATAATTGAATAAATCCATCACTGTTGGTTCATAAGCCTGTGATTTCATATGGATCGTTGGATTCAGAATTCTAGTGGAATAGATTCGGAGTGATCTTTTGCAAACTACCGTATTTTGTAGAAGACGAAACTATCCCCATGAATGAAAAAGTTATTCACAATAATGACAACAAGAGTGTTTTATGTCTTCCTGAAAGAAGTATTTGTTTACTACAATTTGTATTTCATTTTGTTGGGTTTGAAGAAATGTAAAAAAGGTGTATGCCCTTAAAAGGGCAGGAGAGATTTCGGCAAGATGAAAGTTAGGGGGAGGTGGTGAGATTTCGACCACAAGATATAAAATTATATATGGGAGTTCATTAGTGAAACCTATGGATCTTGAATTGTAACTCAAATTTTAGTAACGCACCATCATGTTTAATTAATTATGCGTACTAATTTTTCTACTAACTACTCATTTTAATTACAAACAGTGAGCGAGAATAAGAAAACGACATGTTTCTGTTAATATGCTAAAATTATTTTGAAGATATACTCTCTTTTTTTCCACGCATTAATTGATCTACCAACTGCCCTATTTGACCTCAAACAACACTTGAGAATGAAAAAATGACACGTTTATGTTAATACGCTAAAATTATTTTGAAGTTGTACTATTTGTTTCTTAGCGTATATATAGTTCCTCAATCACATTTGTAGAGGACTAGCACTCCAGTGGTTGTGGTGGGAAATATCTACTACAAATGGAACATAAAAATTAAAATTATGGATAGAGAAAGATCCATGCTTCATCCTATAAACAAATGTCATGCTTCACTCTACTAGTAGCAATAAGGATATCATAGGATCACCTATATATATATATATAGCTAGGTTTGCCACCACCATGGACAAGGTCTATGCATTTTTCAAAAGTGTAGGATTTTCTAAACGTGTGCACCAACGTTGTCAATAGTTTTTTTTTTTTTTTTGAAGTGGACTGGACGAGGAGAACTGAACCAGTTCAGACATTATAAAACCCTTTTCTTTTTCCTTTTCCTTTTATTGTTTGTGAAGAAGGAAAGAAAATGAGGGGAAGGGTATAATGGTCAATATAAGAAACTGAGACCCCAAGCACTTCGCTGGGTGTCGCTATCACTGTAATTGAGTGGAATTAAATTAATTACCGTAAAGGGGGACTCACCTGGGATTGGGAAGGGTACGATGGTCCAAAGAGGTTAATTTTGCCCCAAGAAATCTCTTTGCACAATTCACACTACACTAACAGGTGTGGGTCCCGGGGGAGGGTGGGCAATTAGATTCGACCGAGTGGACCACCACCAATTGGCAGCGTAGAAAGTGTCATGTCCAGACACCCAGAGAGAGAGAGCCCTTGGCCTTCTTTGTCACGACTCGCTCATTTTTGTGATTGGCTAACGACCCCATTGTATGTCCTCACTGGTCGCTTTAGGCTCTGTAGCACAGGCCCTGATTTCGTAGGTTCACTGCGTCGCAGCAACTCAGGACTATTGTTGACCCCTACGTCAACTTAATTTCTGCCACAACAAACTGAGAAGAAAGTATTCTCCACTTTTGACCACCGGTTTGGGTACGGGGTTTTCTTTTCTTTTGTTCTTTCTCAAAATTCTCTGATAAGCTAAGCAGTCAAACAACATAATTGCAGTAACATCGAAATGATTTGTTAAATTGGACAACAGTTTAATATATAATAACTTTCAAGACTCATTTTTGTTAAATTGGACAACAATCCTGTATCTTATAAATCCTACATAGAGATGAGAACTGGTTTAGACTTGACTCTAATTCAATCCAAGACCAAGACCGGCCATCAAATGAGACCATAGTACACCTATGTGATTATTAGATGCAGCATAAATGGTTGGGTGTTTTAAAAAAAATAAAAATAAATCGTAAATGAAAATACTTGGGTTCGTTTTAGGTGCATATCTTGCTTGGCAAACGCCAAAACAGGCAACTATGTCACGATCTTATGAAATATTTTTACCCATATCGAATTTTCCATTTTCGGTTAATAGTAAAGTTTGAAATTCGTAAACTCAGTACTAATTGATGTTTTATCACTCCTGATGTGAAAGTCTTTATAAGTTAGCTAACTGTCACTTTTGTGGGCTTCATACCTAAACTACTGAATCTCCGGAAATAATTCTGACATTGAAATTATAGGACAACACGTGTCATCTTTTATCGAAAAGACCTGTCAAGGCGTCCAAAGTAGTCCTTTGGAAGGTATGTTGCCCTGAAACAGGGAAAGGTATGTTTTGAGAGAGAGAGAGAGAGAGAGAGAGAGAAATCTAAAGGCAGCTGCCGCATATGGAAGAGGACCATGATAGTAAACAAACATAATAAGAAAGAAGGGAGTTGGCAGTTGGTCAAGGACGTTAAAGCTTTAACATAAATTATTGAAAACTAACAGGTCAAGCAAAAGCCAGTAGAAGTAGGCAACAACACTAGCATGAAGTTAAACATCGTCTTCGGTCAGGCACTTTAAAAGTAAAGTCGCCTTCACATTGGCTAGTTTGGTTCCAGCTATAGATTGTTAGGATCCTAAGCTTTTAGACCAGATGTCCCAAGAAAACTAGGAAACGAATCATATCCAACAAGTTCACAAGGGGACAAATTAGCATGCATAAAGGCTGGTCAAACCATGCTTTCGAAAAGTCAATCATGACTAACTTACATTTTACCAAAAGAATTTGACTGCGACAGAAGCTAAGCTGTGATTTTTGTATAAGCATTTAAATTCCCCTGCTTAAACCAAAGGTAAACAATAAATAAATTAAAGTTGAAAGAAGCCAAAAATGCGGAATCATACCAAACATATATGCGAACAGAAATTCCAAACTCGACCAGTACACTGATTCTGTTGGTCTAAGATCACAGAGCAAAGATAAGCCATATCATAAAAATAGTGAGAAGTAAAGACATGAGATAATATTAAATATAGGAATAGTTCACCTTCTAAAGCATCATCATCCTTAAGCCAGCAAGTGATTCATTTCACCACATAAACTGTGGGAGAATCTCGTTGAAGCGATCATCCCAATGAGCTTTCTCACAATCCCCATAAAAGAACAGTTTACATCGAAATTGATATATAAGTATTAGAGTTCCTGGAGCAAAATTGATGACAAAATAAAAATGAGGTAGAATGAAGTAAAATTTTCAAAGATTGTTCCATTGAAATTAAGTCAATTACTTCCAAAAACATTTCCTGATAGTCAAGTCTTGATTTTGAACGTCTTTAAGTCCTAGTCATACCCCGAACAAGGGAGACAAAAATTACTTGTTGAATTCAGCTACCTCAATAATATCATCCTGCAACATATAAAGCCTCAAAACTTGTCTACAAACTAGAGCAAGAGGTCGCTAATCTGTCTGTACACCTATCTCTCCGCCCTACCTAAGAGTAAGCCGGGATTGTCTTTCCTACTCATATACCCTTATACTGCTAGAGTAATTATAGAGTCAAAAGGCTAAAATTATATTAGCAATATTCACAAGAAAGCTAGGAGCAGCAACTCAACAGAAGAACATGGAACCCTGGACATTCTTATGCAACTTAGGGAGCTCTGGAAATGGGATACTCTCAGCTGAAGTGACACTGCCGTTCCCTGATGAGGTTTCTGAGAGATCTTCAAACTTCATAAACTGCCCCACTTGTGCAGCAGCAAGGTGGGCATAACATATGGGCGCCACTGGAAAATGGTTGGTAATAGTGAGATGGAAGTAAAGCTCTAGACTAACTAGATTTTATCATTTCCACTGGAAAAGAATTTAATAAAAGAAAAAAGATTTAATTGCAGAAGTGTGTTTAATTTACCAATGGAGATTGCAGTTGTACTCCTTTGGTACCTGAAATAAGCAAACATATATCTAGATAAATTCAATTGAAAGGTTATTCAAGCTGAGTCATATGGAAAGGGATTGAAAATGAAAAGCTTACACGTAAGAAAGGGAGTGGATTAAGTTTTGCAAGCCATCAGGAGAAAATCCAATCTCATCAACCAGGACATGATAGTGTGCTGGCCGCGAAGTTCCCTGTCATATGAAGCAACACAAAAGATAAAAAACGTGATAAAAGGAAATTTAGACACCTGAGTTGAGTTGGGGGGAAACAAATACGCTGAAACACTGGGTAGGGGGCGGGTGCTTACAATCATTCCTGCATGAGCACACATGTAGAAATCATAATTCCTTGGATGCACAATATTTGTGTCCACCACTGTCCCTGGAGAGAGAGGGAGAGAGAGCATTAAAACAAAGAGATAAATGATAAAGGCAATAACAAAGTTCAGAAAGTAGCAGACCAGGTGGAACATTATCAGTGGAACCCCCGGTTTGAAATAGCTTCGTGTGATGATTTTTCTGAGCAACAATCACAGTAAACTTGGGAACATCAACCTCCCCAAGGTGCTGGTAAGCCTGCAATAAATAAAAATTTGACCATCTTAATGTTGAGAAAAAAAAGAACAAACTTCAGCACACGGTTGATAGCAGGTCCTAGGGACAAACCCACAGTCCATTAATGCTCTTGGCATAAAGGGGCTTATGCAGGAATAAGGCAGGAACTACTAAACTTCTGGGTATTTCAACAATTTCAAGGCATGATTGGATTAAATACCACAGACTAATTGATTAAATATAGCAATTGTCTCCTTGAGTGGGTATTCCGATAAAAAGCTTTCCTTAGATCAGATATAATTAACTGTCAAAACTAAAAACGCAAATTGGGACATGTAGCACAGAGAGAGTAAATCATCCTTCAAATCAAGTACTACATTGAATGGCCCAAGAAAAATTGAATTGCAGAACCTTTATGATTTGGTCCAGCTCGATGTTCAAGACTTGATTAAATTGTGATTCGCTGACTCCGTCCCTAAAATAAATAAATAAAAACATGTCTTTACAAGTAACAGTAGGAAAAACAAGACAGTTGCCACATTTCATGCTCCAAAAATAAGTAAAAAAACCAGTTCAACTGAGGGGAAAAACGAACTAAGCAAATAGAAAGTTTCTAATTAAATTAAGAGGGCCACTAGAAGCATAAACCACACAAAGAGAAATATTCCTATTTAAGAGTAAAATGGAAGGATGAGACAGCATAAATAGGCCAGATACATCCTTCAGTAAGAATAGTATATTATGTGAATTTAGCTTGACAAAAGGGGTACATTTCTCTTTGTGGATTTAGCTTGACTATATTTGCAGCATCCACACATAGTATATGACAAATTAACACCTGCCATGCAGGGTGGCCACATTGCCTCAAATCAAAATACGACTAGGATGAACGGCCTCCAACTGGAAAATACCAAGTAATATAAACTACACAAGTTGCAATGTGAAGTGAATCCACTATATCTGATATGATATGATATCACCACAAAAGGAGTACATTTCTCTTTGAGGATTTAGCTTGACTATATTTGCAGCGCCCACAAGATATTACGAAACATACTGTGAGTTTGGGACTGTATTCCGGTTTCGTTTCGAAGGAAGTCACTTTTGAAAGACCAAAACTGGGTCATTAGCATTTCTTTTTCAAAACAGCCAGAAAATTACCAATACAATGTCATGATACCTGAAGACAATAATCTGAGTTGGTTTACGTCCATTGCTTGTTTTATAGAAGTCCACAAGCAGTTCCCTGCAACAAAAGGCATTTCCAGCCTTAGCAGTATACTGGAATTGATAATTTAAGATAAACGAATTTCACCAGTCTATCTTAAATCTTTTTAATTTCATCCAACTTTTTACAAAATATAAAATATTGTAATCAGGTCTCATTTAAGTTACAAGAGATTAATAGCCACAACTTTTATGTAATAAATTTGGGAGCGAAGACTTTTGAACCCGTCTAATGGGCCATATTAGAGAGTCCCATAAGTGTTAAAGCAAACTATAATTCTTAACATGTGATCAACTGGTACGAATACTAAATTCCCTGCTCAAATACCTGATAATACCAGCATCAGTTCCATTTTCAAGTGGCTTGTACAGAGCATCAATCATCTCTAGCTTAGGAGATTGTGTTCTAACAGCTGCTCTGTACCTTGAAATAAGTGGCCAATTTCGAGAGCCAACAACCTGAAACTCCAACAAAATTGAAGAAACAAAATGACTATAAAGCACAGAATGGTATATAATATAAAAAGAAACTTGAATTGTAATTACCGCAGCCACAGAAGGAATATCTGAGCGACCAGGAGACCCATGAGAGACATCCATCCCCAGAATCATTGTAGGAGTATCATTAACCAGAGGAACACATGAGGAGTGCTCTATTGCCAACAAAGAATTTATTCCTCCAAGCTATATAGAATTAAACAAACAGAAAAAAAATCAATAGGGTCCATTAATTATTAAAGTAGCGATATCAGATATTCACCATTTAGCTTCTTGCCTTAGAATTGATCTTAAGAAGAACATTTGTCAGGTACTGATCATTAATCTTGGAAGGGGAAATGCATTGTGTGACAATCCCGAACTCACTAAGACTTTTTTTCTTCCAAGGTCCTATAAAATGTATAAGAGCATAAACTAATTACATGATCAGATTGAGGGGTAGTTTGATTATCAATTATTAATAACAAAGCCATACCATATACATCACAATTTTTTCTCTCTGGTAAGACACAAAGAATGAATTGAGGTTCCCCTGGAAGCTTAGCTAGAATCTGTTCGAACATCTTTTCAACTCTTGCAACAGGGCTTTGTCTTCTACATTGTGGATCTTCTTCAAGTAATGTAAAGGGACGCTCAATAAACTGCACATGTGGGAGAGACAGAGACAGAGAGATCAGAATCAGCATAAGTCTAAAAACAAAACTTAGCAAATGGTGTAACCTACAATGCCTTTCTTCCTCCCACAGTTGATAAGTTCCCGTGAGATATGACTGGTATCACAGCGTGCAGAGAAGTTGACAACAAGCCAACGGTCAATGCGAGTAGGGTTGAAAAGTGTCTGGTAGATTAGGGAATTGCAAGCAGAATTAAGTTCAATAAGCTAAAATCAAATTCAAATAGTAGTAATGAAGGAAACAAAACAGTGCAACCTCTTTCTCAGAGAACAACTGATAAATGAATTTTAGAAAACTTAGAAATAGTAGAAATAAATACCTTATTGTTGAAATTCCATCGTCCCTTATGAGGGATGCAGTCGTCACTGTTACCAACCTTTAACTGTTCATCAAAGGAGAGAATGCAATGCATTAGAAAGAGAGGTGATAGTTGATTGAGTGAAGAGGGCACACTCCTCTCTCACTCTCTTTCTCCCCACCTCTACGGACACATCCAAATATACAGAAACTGTTTACCTTCGGAGTCTCGAGAACACGGCCATTGACTTGAGTCAATTGCTTCTCTATAGAAATACCACATGTAGCAAGCATAGGATCATCATCATACTGGTATTTTTTCACTGCCTACAATAGTAAAGCAATTGAGCAAAAAGAATATTGCAACATGTGGTCAAAGAAGAAAATTCAGTGACCTGCAAACTTACATCAGTCACAGTTCGTATTCTTTCATGAGGCTTCTGCCTTGATTTTTCAACTAAGGATGCCCTCTGCATTGAAGATAAAGCCTTTGTATACCGTTGTAGTGAAACAAGCGAACAGAGCTAAAACACCTCGTTGGGGGAGGAACACAAATCACGATCTCAGACGGAGGATAAGACTAACAAACAATGATATAATAAGCAAAAGAAATTTGCACACCTCCAGTGGCAGATAGTTGGGCCTTTTGGGCTTGCCAACATCAAGGCATGGCATGTATTGGGAAGAGGTGAGTTCTACACCACAGTGCTTAGTAAAATACTCATACACAGTAATCTCCACAGTCTGACCCTCACTTGTGCCATTGGCACTTTTTAACTTCATAGGGAAACTTGAAAGGGAAAAAAAAGGACAAAAATTAGGAAGTTTTTCAGATGTGAAGAAGTAGGAAACATACTTTTAGGAGATAAGCACATACTATTGTTGATTACAGGGCTTCTCACTTAAGCCTGTTACTTTGAATTCCATGTTACGGTGCCTTGCGTTAATCCTCATATTTTTCAGCATTTTCTTGGCCTGTATGTTACCATGAAATTGAAATTTAACAGACTAAAGTTGATGCTGAAATCTGAACCTTTAGTATAAGATTTAACAGTTTTCTTTTTTACCTTAACCCAGTCAATGTAGCGAGCTTCTCGTACATCCTGGTTGGTTATCAGAAAATCAATGACAGGTCCAGGCGTTAGGATCATCGTTGTAGATACATCTGCACAAATAAATGGAAACAAAAATGTCAACAAAACAAGTGACAACAATGCTAGTGAGTTTTGAAGACTAAAGAAACCAAATCATAAGATCTGGTACCCATATTCAAGGACAAGCCACCCTGTGTTGGACGGAAACTGGAATGAAATCCCCGAACACCCTTTACGCCTGCTCCAACATCAACAAAGTTTCTGGAGTCATCATGAAAGAATGATTGTCGTACTAGAAGACACCCCCTGTGCATGTTTAATGGTCATAAATAAACAAAGTTAGAGTTCACAGAAGAACAGAGTACAGTTGAAAAAGAACATAGTAAACATATGAGAGAGAGAGAGAGGTACCTGTTAGCTGCTTGCTGCCGCAGAATGATATCAAGCACTTTCAATGCATCCTGAGTATTATCTACATCCACTCCTCTCAAGGCAAGAGCGATTGACTTCAGAGGTATTTCGGCAGCATAACTTATTTCTACATTGAAGGTTTTTGACTGAAAAGAACGCCTTGACCGTTTGTCAGTCCCACTGGGGCTCCCATTTTCACTAACACACAAGAATGTCAGTTGGACAAATACAAATGAATTGTTGATAAGAGAATAAAAAAGAACTTTTAAACCAAGACCAGGAAAAAGGAATAGGAGGACAAACTGCTTTGCAAATGTCTCCTCCAGCACAACAGAAAACTCAAGCCTTCTCTGTGGCAGAGGACCTAGTGTGTACAGAGCTTTGTCCCCATCATATGCAAACTTTTTACCACCAAGTTCTGAAGAGTATGTTTGATAAAGCCTGTCAATCAGTTTTCTCCCAATTCCCTTGCCTTCAACAGCTATCTTATCTTCTAAAGTAATACGAACCTGCAAATAGTATGGCATTATGAAATTGGTACTAGATACAATAAAATACATGTAAAGAGAATAGTCACAGGAGGTAAACATACAAAATACTGGTAAAATACAGCATCTGGAACATTCACAGAAACTTTAAAGTGGTTTGCGAGCAATGGTATCGTTTGTCCAGTAGTTCCTGTCCCATGCCTACTCATAATAGAATATTGAGGAGGAGCCACTAGTTCTGGCTTCAAATTAGGGGGCACGGTTGGAGGAGGTGGGGACGAATGTGGGTCCCCACCTGCATTTCCAGGGCCAGCTACATCCTCCATTGTTCACTTGAATAAATATGATCTGCAAGGCTTTAAAGCAAGGAAGATCAAAACTAATTAGGTGAAGAATGGACTAATTCCCATCCTCATGGAAACCGAACAGAAACAAATGTACTTATACATAAACTCAGATTGTCAAACATTCATGATTCCCTTAAGGTTACATACCAAAATCTGCCAAAAAGGTTGAAAGCATAACCATAAATTTCCTGATAGATCATTTGACATCAGTTGATTTTTTTTATTTGGTTAGACTATAGAAGTGCTCTAAGTTCAGTAAAAAGTTGTAATTGCTCGGATCTTGGCTCTGATGCAGAAAGTACTGCTTCAGTCAGAACCAACGTTTCAAACAGTACTAGATGGAAGCAAATCAAGCTAACTACTCAACTATTACAGATGAACTTTCATGTGCATTATAATCAGATTTTTCTCTCAGATAATTAAGATTACAAAATCCCTTGAGTTTTTTTTGCTTCAAAGTTGAAGGGTAACCATATAAAACAGGATAAAGAGTTTTCTAAAATGGGGACAAGAGACTCTTCTCAAAACACACCATAACAACCAGAAATTAGTCACACTTTGTACCAAACATACTATGTATAAATTTAGAAGGTATAACTGAGATAAAAGAGACATAAAGGCACTAACACAAATATGACCACAAATCCAAATATTTTAAAATAGAATGTTTTCCATGTGTTCGATCACTATAAAATAAAAGGAAAATAAAAGTTCAAAACTATGAAGATAGTTATATTAAGATTGACAGAAGAACTATATCAAATGAAAATAATTGACCAAAAAAAAAAACAACAATAACAGCAATAGAAGCAAGCGAAAATAATCATAGCTGAGATACTTTATAGATGAAATACTAAAAAATTCCGAGGCATGTAGTAAAATAAAACAAAAATATGTGAAATGTGGAAAATATGTAGACATACAAATACAATGACATACGTGAATTGCTTGAAATTTTGACAACTCAAACCTACTGGCAGGTGAAGATGAAATATCAAGACACCATAAACGAATATCAAAATCTGGAAAATTAATAAATAAATATTATTTGTGTATGCTATAAGGTATGCAACGCTATCAATTTGGGGACTAGAGGAGCGAGGGCGAGAAGTTAAAAAAAAAAAAAAAAAAAAACTGAAAAAAAGAAGAAAAAAAGAGACTAAAATCAACACTAACGCAAGCACAAAACATAGATTGCATTAACGAGAAACAAAGTTTTCTGGAGACTTCCAGAAGGCAATGCAGCAAGCGACTCACAAATTTCTTCCAAAACATTACAGTGTAAGCCGATTCAAGCAAAGTTAAAACTATGAAAAGCGAAAAAAATCCTTCACAAAGTAGACGAAATGAGCACAGAGCGATGCATGAATGAAATCGCGGAATGCAGAGCATGAGAAAGAGTGAGAAAGCAAAGCTTAGAGCGAGAATCGTACCGTGAGAGCTGCGGAACGAGCTTCGTCTAGGGTTTTGCAGAGCCACTGAGAGTTGGGAGTGAGAGAATTCGAAGAGTACCTCTCTATTGGCTTGAGGGAGAGAGCGAGCGCATGGAGGGAAAGAGAGGCTCTTTTAGGAAATAAATTTGGTCATGGACTGCTGTGTTGCAATTTAGATGAATTTCAAATTTTTAATGGAAAACCAAAAATTCGTTTTCCACAAGGAAAATGCAGGTGAATTATGTCAGCCGTCCAATCTGATTAGATAGCAATTTGATATCAGCACCGTGTTTTTCTCGTGGATCCAATGGGTGTTGGGTGAGGCATCACCCTGATCGTCCCGTACGGAATCGCTCGTGGCGTTAGAGTGGCATTTCCGATAGTCGCGCGGCCAAGTGTCGGGGCCAGATGGACATGGAATTCTGTGTAATTCTGGTGGAAGTATAGGGCTATTTTGGTCATTTGAGTATATGGTTTGCCAGAGAGAGCCATTGGGTGCGATGAGGTCCATGAAAGTCTAAAGCAACTAATTAAAGAGAGCCGTCAAATAATGTGTTGGTATAATTGTTTAACGGCTCTGATTGTTGAATGCTTGCCGTTGCTTAGCCTTAGTCAAAGCAGCAAACAAGGCCAAGGCCACTGTGGCCAGCTATGGGCTTTCATGCAGCTTATTCATCAAGGTTATTTTCGGGCCTTTCTAGTTCTAGGCTTTGTTCTTGTTGGTTTTTCTGGGTCTTTTGGGCTACATGCCCCCAATGTATCAACAAAAAAAACATTCATGGAACAATAGCACTAGTCTTTTTATTCTTCAACCATCGACAATCTAATCTGCGGAAATGAGGATTCGAATTTGAGTACAATATAACAGATGGGCTCACTGTCATAATCAACTGTGTTAACCCACATATGCATAATAGCACTAGCCTTTTCTATTACCAATTTGGTTTGGCAAAGTGTTCAATGGCTAATCACACATTTTTTTCCACTTAAAAAAGAGGGGGATTTATACGTATTGGTAGGTAGACTATGAGTTATGAACTAACAGCCAAAATAATTGGTGATTGCAAACCCAGTATGAGTGGACTTGGATTGGATAGGCTAATGCAATAATCTTAGAAAAAGTTGGATAAATGCATAGTTTCCTCTTTCCATTTTAAGATCTTAATCACAAATAATATTTAAAATATTGAATTAAGAGTCTAAGAGCAGATCTTTAAACCAAGTAATTAATTTTGATCACAGAAAAGCTAGAAAACAAAAACCAGCCAAGATCACTTTCTAAAAAATACAAGCTTTTCATTTCCAAGCAACAAGGCTTTGCATCGTCAAAGCATACACATGTATTTTAAAGATGAAGAATGCCATAGCAAAAACATCACAAAAGAAAAAGAAAAATACATCATCATCTTTGCAACCCATGCAACACTGTGGTTGGAGATAACATAGCTAGCTCAGGAGGGATAGAAGGGGGAGAAGAAGATCCACGAACCCAAGATGGGGTGTTTGCATATTGAGCTATCTTGACCTGTACTTTTGCACTGTCGGGCTTGCAAGGTCAAGAAAACTCGAACATTCTTCGTGGAGTTAAAAAAATCAAAAAAATAAACATAATAAGAATAAGCTCAGAAGAGATATCGCCATGACTTCTACCAGCACATCTTTCTCTTTTCTTCTTCGACGCCACAAACCACTTGACCTACTGGGTGAGCCATGAGACCCATGAACACCAACAAAGCCATGGCCGAGACCAAGAGAAAGTGGGTGAGAACCAGAGAGCTTGGAGAAGATGAAGGAGGGGGATGTAGGTATTATTAGGGTTGACCACCGGTACAAGACTGGTGAAACAGTGCCATGAAGATTGAGAAGGGGGTGGGATATATGACGCTATTTATATTGAGGGAGTGGTCACAGAATGAAATAAAGGCTGATGGGTATAATTGGTTCTTTAATGGAAAAATAAGGTGATGTGTCGTTTTCAAGGTAGGGCAGACACTAGGCATAATGAGAATTTGTTTTCTTGGGATTCAAAAACCGACTCTATTTCCAGATTAGGACTTCTTTTTTGTGCTTTTGTTCTTGTTTTTTCAAACAGTAAGTTCCCTTCTGGTTTTTTAGAATTCTACTACTGCCATATCCCGTACTAAACTTTTTACAACTGATAAAAGTATGTTTATTATATTCAACTTTGGATGAGAGATTGAAAAATTTTATGTTTTTTTTATAAAGAAATCTGACCTAATTACTGGTTCACAAAGTTAATCCAATGTGAGATGAGAAGTAGTGCACTTATAGCATACATCTGTGTATCAGAAAAAAATTGCATTACATGCATGCAAAGGTATAGCTTTGACCATTTTGAGAAATAAGAACAAAAAACAAGAAAAAATAAGAGAGTGGTTTCTGACCATTGAATTTCTCACCAGATGTAAACTTTTTCAAGCAAATCTCTGCCTTGCAATTCAAAACCACCCATCTTTCTCTCTCTCTCTCTCTCTCTCTCTGTGCTGATACAGATAGAGAAAGAACAAGAACAAAGCCCTAGGAGTTTAGATACAGATGGGTCTCTTCAGCAAACCGCTACTTTATTCACTGTTCCTTTTCTCCCTCTCTCTGCAACCTTTCCAAAATCACACAAAACCAAAACCCCCCAAACCCTAATTCTCATGTCTTATGTAATTATTATACCCTTTGCTGCTGCTGCTGCTGCTGCAATTCTCTCAGAATTGGGACCTGCACTATTGTAAAGTCAATCTCAGATATTATGGCCTCCTATATTAATGGCCTTTTGAACTTTTTGTTTGTCACCTTGTATGTAAAATTTTCAAACCAAAATCAAATCTTGAAAGCCTTTTTTTATTTTGTTCTGCTAAAGAAAAAGTAAAATCCTTTTTTTTTCTTCTCAAATTTAAAAAAAGGGAAAATTATTATAAAGAAGTTCCGTGTCCGATATGATGACCATACAAATCAAAGTTAACTTTATAACTAATATTCACAGGAAGATGAATGAAATTAAATACAAGTATTATCAGTAGATTATACTTTTTACTCAAAAAGTCCGCTACCATATTAGCTTCTCGATAAACATGTTGAAAAGAGACATGAGAAAAAGTAAAATCATTGGCATAAACCAATGTTTCTTTATCTTTGTTTTGGTAATTAAAGTAGGGTATTGGCCAAATTGTAAGCCCGTAAGTGGCCCGATGACATGTCCCTGGCCATTCCTGGGGTACAATATAAGCTCAGACTCTGCTGCAAGTATTAATTTCACGTACTCGAGTGCTCCATCCAACCAACCCAACTTGTATGTCTGATTCAAAACCCGTGAAGGCTACTCTCAGATCATCATGAGCCCTTACGTCACACTATGTCATTTGCATTGCTGTGGGGACCTATCTTCAGATATGTACATATATCATGTTGTCGTCTTGGGGTTCCATCTGCTTCTGTTATCCTTTTGATTTATGTACTCTATACAGTATGTTATTTTTAATAACTTTATTACAATATTAATCGCATTTGAGAGCTACAGTTTCACTCTATTATTGGTTAAAAACTATAGAGATGACTAGGTGCATGGTCTCTGAGCAATTTGATGCATATGAAGAGAAAATAAAAGTTGCCAAAGGGTCTAGCTTTGGGCCTTGATTTGCAGAATCATGTTCAGGCCGGGTACTTCTACAATGAGGGGGATTTTGATAACGGGGGGTTCAATGATGGGTTTAATCCAACCATTCAATCATTAAAAAAGTTCAAGTCCATTATTTTTTATCTCTTGTTGGATAGTGGGATTGAACCCTCCCACAACTTCCTTAACCACAACCCCCTCATTATAGCATTTTCGGTTCTGGCCTCTATGGCTCATTGACAGTGTGTGCGAGAAAACTTCACCTCCTCCCCAATATCACTTTGTATTATAAATTAATAAATAAATAAACAAGAAAAGAAAAGTTTACATTAATCACAACATCAAACAAGTTTGGGATGGTTCCCTGCTAGAATGAAGTCATTCTATAGTGAGGGCTTTATATATGGTCCTTAAGTGAGGTCTTCAAGCCAACTAATTTAATATAACGACTAACTAATTTGATCAAACTTTTAAAAGATAAGGTCTCACTTAAGGGCCATATATAAGGCCCTCATGATAGAATTCTTGTACCAGAATGAAAAGTTATGGGCCCTGTAATCCAAGAGCGATATCTGTGCAGGCTGGGCTTCTAACATGTGCAGCAAGCTAGGTGCCATATTTTGCTGGAGCTTGCTTGTCTGGTGGTTGGTGGACACTTGAAAGTGTTTACATGGGCCTGATACAAATAGGATTCAATTATTTTGATAAGCGGAACTTAGCGATTCCAACGGAATTATGATAAACGCAATCTAATACCAAAGAGTTAGTACTATCGAAACAAAGGGTGATATTCTCTTGCTAAGCATGACAATTTATACCATTAGACTGTCAATTTAGTGTATATATTCAAATACGAATCTAGTTAAACAATAGATGTTTATTTTATAAAAAAATAAAAATAAAAATTTAGGATTGCATTCATAATTCAACCAAAAAAATCACTAGCCACAAAGGGCCATTACAATAACGGAGAGATCTATTATTAAAATTAAGACTATATGGAGCTCCTCCACTAACGATCACCCAAGATCGAAGAAATTCTAGCATAAGCATCCCAACTAAGAGTGCAAATTCAGAACAACTAAAAATAAATAAAGTTTGAAATAACAATAATTCTAATTAGAAAACATTTTCATACAAACAATATCGTTACTTGTGCTTCTTATCCGCAAACAAAGGGTGATATTCTCTTGACATTTTATACCATTAGACTGTCAATTTAGTGTATATATTCAAATACGAATCTAGTTGAACAATAGATGTTCTAATTAGAAAACGTTTCCATGTAAACAATATTGTTACTCATGCTTCTTTTTTTGAGTACAAGCGATAGTCTAAACTATATGGGAGAGGGATTTCACTCGCACACACACAAGTGGAGGTTCCAGGATTCGAAAGCCAACTGGGCAAAACCTACATACTAAACTCATCGGGTACGAGTGAATTTCATTAATAAACATAAAAAAATACACCTAGTCAAGAAGGACGTACTAAATCTTACCCTCAAATGCATCTATATCCACAAATTAAAGTTCCACAAATACAAAAAGTAAGAGTGAAAGTAAAAGTAAAAGTAAATGCAATGCAAAATAAAAACAAAACTATTTTAAATCTAATATTGAACCATGCGATACTTAAAACTCTTAAATTCCTCAATTATTGATGCATTATCGATATTATTAGCAAACTCTCTTTCATCCCTAATTAAACCCTAGAATACTCAATTTTAAATTATAACTATAATTAAAGATATATAGAAAACAAGGGATAAAGAAGTTGTTGATGTCGTGTAGCTAAGAGAGAGAGAAACAAGTTGATGTGGCATAGCCAAAAGAGGAGGAGAGAGAAGATATGGGACCACTTGAATGGGTAGCATGTGAATGGGTAGCATGTGTGTAGGGTTTGCTTTGGATTGGACTAGCACCCAACCGGCCCTGTGCACAGAACCGCCCATGACATACATATGATATCATGGGGAGGCGATGTGTAATTACTTGTGCTTCTTATCCGCAAACAAGTCAATACTTGTTCGTTGAAGTAATAGTCTCATAGTCAATAATATCAGTTGTCACATTTCTCACGAAACCATCCACAACCTCTAATTATAGCTTTCGTATTGCTTCTCAGATAATGTGACCACATCCCCATTCCCATTGTCAACCTATCCAGCTCGGCGTCCGTACAAGCAACCCACACAGTACAATTTTCAATTATGAACCCCAAGAATTTTCAAACTATGACCGAGTATATGTAGATGCCATACGCAACCTTTCACCTTTACCTTTTTTTTTCTGGGGCTTCAAATTTTCATTAATTTACTTTATTTTATGTACTACCAATACATTATAAAATTGGGAATTAATATATAGGAATTTAGTGAAAAACCCAAAAGAAGTAAGTATCTTATAAAAACACCCAAAAACTTTTCAAAATGACTAAAAAACCATTATCTTTAGCATCAAAGACATGCAAGCCTCTGGGTCTCTCTCCTCCGTAAAAGACCAAAGCAACATGTGAAGTCTTGTCCTTTTTCCGTAGCAGCGCAGTAACAGTATCAGCAATAGCATAGTAACAGTGCCGCCACCAGCAACAACAATGTAGCAGTCCATATTTCAAGAGCTTTGTTTGTACATGAGAATCTGAAATAGCCATGTGAATTTTTTGGATTGTATATTGTGTGCATGTGAAGTACATATGAAGTGTAAAAGAGAGTTCAGAGAAAGATAGTATCAGATAGAGAGGTTTCTCCTCTCATCCTTAGCCATTCTTAGTAGCAGAAGATAATGACAACACATATTGGAATAGCCTAGGAGAAGAAGAACTCCATAACATAGACAACATGATTGAAGCATTATGGAGTCCTCATCCTTTCACATGAAGGATCATCCCAGCAAAATGACGACTATTTGGCACTATACGGCATTAGTTGAAAAGAAGAAATGTTTTGGTTCCATACGGCTAGCAAGCAATAGAAGGACTCCTTAGGAAACCCCAAAAAAGAAATAAGGGCAATTTTGTTCAAACACTTTAATTTTGTCCTTCTTTATAAATACTACACCCACTTTGGGTTTATTTATAAGTCTCCCATTAATATATTTTTCATGCTGAGGAAATTTATACAAAGGCTCGAATTTGGGGAAGCACGCATTGTCTGTTTCTTGTCAAGTTTTAGGTCCATTTACGTGTCTTGTTAAAACAGTTTGTGACCTAAAACAACAATGAAGAGTCGTGCCTCCGGGTTTGAAGTTTGAAGCAAGAGCATCCATCCTTGAAGATTGTGTTTCCCAACTATAATCCTATTCTTTGCATGCCTGCCTTGGATCCGCCAAAGTAGGGTTGCGTCTATACTCAACATTATTGACAATAATGCTTTATGTCATGTTTGCTTGGGAGACCCGCTAGGTTGATTAATAGTTTAATAACATAAGATAAATGTGATTTTCTGGTTGAAGATACAAGTTCTACTAATCTTGAGCCTTTGCATTTAACAATTGTGCATTTATTCACATTTCATTACATCTTGACCGTTTCAATAATTTAACGACTTAAGATATGACAAGTTAAATTCCAAATTAACCCCGTTAAGTCTATATAAATTTAAAAATAAAATAAAACCAACCAATTAATAAAAATAAAAAAGCCCCGACAACCACCCTACACCCACAAGCAGTATCTCTTCTTCCCTATTTACCGCCAGCCAACCTCCCCTATCATCTATCCCCTTCTTTCTCTCTCTGCCCTCTTTCTCTCTTTCCCCTATCTTGCTGAATAGAATTTGTCATAGGGGAGTAATCACCTGGTAAGGGATAAAGGCAACAGAGTGGTCGATCGTCCCCTTCGTCGATCCTAATGCCCCACAATCACCACCCCAACACCCAATTTGAAACCCATCAGTAAAGCATCAACCTCTCAAAACCAAAATTGAAGAGGAGGAGGGAGTTTCCTATAGCATGGGTTGGTGGTTGGTTAGTTGAATTAATAGGAAAGACAGAAAGTGGGGGAGAGAGAGGAGGGGAGGTTGGTTGGTGGTAAGGTTTAAAATATCGATTGTATCGGAAATATCGATAATCCAAAAACACAGAAATTTCGATGGAAATATCGGGATATTTTCGATATCAATAAAAATTGAATAAAACCACGGAAATTGTAAGAAAAACTTGGAAATTTTTATTGAAACTTTGGAGGATGTTTATTAAGTCAATTATCTATTAGTTTATCACAAAAAATTGGAAGGAAATGCATTGCATGATGGGTTAACTAATTTAAGTTGATTATATAGCGAGCTGACAAACACTGGGAGTGCAGAAAATTATATAGTAATTAATGCAAGAAGATTAAACACACCATAATCATTTATATATAATGACTACAATATTTTACACTTTATTTATTGCATGGTAAGATACATGAGTGACTTAGTACCACACAGAGTTCTTATGAAGTTCAAAATTTTCACTATCTTCATCATCTCTATGTGTAGAGTAAGTGTATTGTGAAGAGTAGTTATCAAATGATAAACCCCCAAAATAGTTTTGCATGTAATTGTTCAAAACAAAACAATATAAATATACATATTTTAGCATATTATCACAAAAACATAAGCAATATGGTGGTTAAGGCGTTGGATGAGTGAAATGGCAAGGGTTTGAATCCCTTTTGTGTGTGTGCTTTGTGTTTTTTTTCTTTTCAATTTTTCCATTACATCGATATTTTTTATATTTTCGATATTATAGCGATATTTTAACAAAATATTGATGAAGTGTGAGCGAAATTATCGACATCGATATTATCGATATTTATACGATATGTGTATGGCTACGTTCCGAAATATTTGTGACCCGAAAAAACGATAATATCCTCAATATTATCGATATTTTAGACTATGGTTGTGATAGGCGGAGGGAGTTGCCTATAACGTGGGTTAAGGGGTCGACCATGGTGTCGTTTGGTTGACCGGTAGGTTTTTTATGTTGTTTTAAAAATATTATTTGGACTTAACAATGTTAACAGAGACTAGTAATTGGAGTTTGACGTGTCATATTATAGGTCGTTAGATTATTAAAATGATCGAGATTTAACGAAATGCGGACAAGTTCTACTTAAGGAAAAATTTGGTGACCACCTCTTCAAATAATTGAGCCTTAATAATGTCAACAAAAAGAGCTTTGATATTTTGGGTTAATTAATATCTTTTGTTGACTATATGATCGACCATTATGGATGAAAAGGGTTACATTCTTTATTTATAAAAAGGCGATATAAATTTATTAGATCAACAAGAAAGAGATAAAAACTGTAAAGGGAGCCATCTTATTAGCAATATGACATATATGGGTAAATTTTTTCCTAATGACCGAAGTTAGTCAAAAAACTAAAATGATTTGGACGGGAGAGAAATCAGTCTCGGAAAAGTGTTACATTTTTTTATTATTTGAACTTCGAATATTCTAATATGATCATACATTGATGTATTTGGGTGTGGTTAAATGCATGATCAATTACAAATGTTTGACCTAATTCCGATGGAATCATTTTTGTGGACATAATTATACTGGCAGATTGGCCAGAGCAAAAGCACAAATGCACTAATCACATTAAACTAGTTATTTATGGTAGTGCCAAAACCGACCTAATAGTTAGTATGTACCGCCCTTCGAATATAAACCAACGAAGTTGCGCATGGGAGGAACCAAGATAAACGACCATTAACTCGAGCATTAGTTTATGCGTGCTTGATATTTAGTCAATTATTTTGTACAAAACTTTAACTCTAAGAACACAATAATATTCATATAAAAGACAAATATAAGTGCTGTTATTTTCATATAAAAGAGAAATGCAGAGAGAGAGAGAGAGATAACGTATTGAAGCTACTCATCCAAAATAAAGCAAGCATGACTTATCAAGGACGGAGTATATAATAGCTTTTGACAAATTTTGATTCTCGAGATATTGCTTGCCTTCTTCTTTAAAAAGAGACACTCTTCTTTATTGTAAATTATGGTTTGATATATGTGCAAAAATAATTTACGAAAAACACAAAAAAGAAGATTTCTACGTACATAATAAACTGCGATTGACAAGAAAGTAAGAGTTCTTACTTCCCGAAAGAAAAAGGAAGCAAGTATTTTCCTCGAACCCTCCATAGTGAGAAAAAGCAATACGCCACTTTACAAAGATTGAAACATCTATCCCTTTATTGCATAGAGGTGGACAACTCATAAACTTGATATAACACTTATCTCTAGCTATTGGAAGCATATTAATATCATTGATGATTACAAGGCCATTTGCTACTTTCAATCTAGACTTGACAAACTCCTGGTCATGCTGGCATCTTTCTTCGAAAACGATATATCATTGTGTAGGTGGGGGTGTCAATTTTTGGGATTCAATTCATTATAAGAGCATCTCCACCCATGTAGGCTAAGGCAAGGTTAAGGCAAGGCAAGGGCTGGTACTATTCACATGAATAGTGCCAGCCTTGCCTTAGTTGGTTCCACCCTTGGAAGGCTTGCCCGGTCAAATACTATTCATTGTACTTTATTTTCTATTTTTTTATACTTACCATTAATTTTGATAAGCTTTTAAGATAATATTTTCGGTTGCCATGTGTCACTATTTATTATAAAATTATCACCTCAAATTTCAGATAACATTTTCGGATAAAATTTTCGGATAAGATATTTGGTTGCCACATGTCCATGTCAGATAAGATTTTCATATTTAAAAAAAAATAAATTATAATCTCAGATTTCAGATAAGATTTTCACCCTCTAAAATTGCGCCACGTGTCCCATGTCAGATAAGATTTTCATATTTAAAAAAAAAATTATAATATCAGATTTCAGATAAGATTTTCACCCAAGACTCACACAACACAATATCTTCCACAGTAATCCAAGAGCCTCCGGCTTCGACAGAAGAGGCCATTTATTTTTTGATACAAATGGAAACTAGTAGAAAAATGTAAAAAATATTTGAAGGAGAGTGAGTGGAAAGTGAGTGAAATTGATAGGTATTTATAGGGAAAAAATACAGTATTTTATGGTATTTTTTTTAAAAAAATTTGACTTTTTTTGGCAAAAAAAAAGAGGGCCGTTAGATTTCTGAGAAAAAAGCCATCGCAGCGCCCAGGAAGCGCCACGTGGCATTTTTCCGTTGGGCCCTGTCAGGCGCTGACATCGCGCTGACGTCAGCGAACGAAAGTCAAATTTTTTTACCGTTGGCGCGTGAATTTCACGCACGCGCCAACGGTAAAAAAATTTGAACTTACCGCTCGCTGGCGTTAGCGTGACGTCACGCCTGACGTTAGCGTGACGTCAGCGCCTTTGGGCTGCTGCCCAGGCAAGATCTGCCCGTGGGCTTGCCCAGTTCCGTGGGACCCATGCCTTGCCCGGGCCATTTTTCTTCCGCTGGAGCATCTTTGGGCTGCCTTGGGGGGCCTTTTGCCCAGTCTTGTGCCAAGGCTGGAGATGCTCTAAGAGTTTTGACGTGTCACATAATTATTATCCATATATAAGTTGTGGAGCAGAAAGAGCGTACTAAAAAACTATCCACAACAATGATTTTGAATCACTTTCGTGCATGCTTCTAATGAAAGATATGATAAGCGTGATCAATTATGTACATTATGGGTCTGCTGGGATATGTTATAAGCATGTAAGGTTGATTTCCATGTCCACATGCGTGTCACAGTCATACTTTTTGGACGGTTTTTTTTGTTTTGCAACGTTGTTTTGAGATGTGACAAAATGTAGTTAATTAGGGCAAAACTATAGTTTAGTAATTAAAGAGTGAGGATTAATGTAGTAATTAAATAGTGATGATATACCATGCTCATGCTCTCATGTGTGATTATATGCCATGCATGTAGTCGATATCGTTGTCTCAATCTTTAAAAATTAAAATGGAACTTTAGGAGGAGAGTCATGATAGTTAGCGGCTAGTTTTTGTAATTGATGTTATTGGACTAAATTCAGGGAAATTATGGCGGTTGAAAGGGGTTATAGAAAAGTTATTTTTTAGAGTAATTCTCTCCACATCGTTTCAACCTTTCAGCTAGCTTAGGGCACTCGGAAAGTTTTATCCATACCTACCATATTGTTATTGAATGGCTCCTTTTACAATCTGTGTCATTTATACTCTTAATTCATATTGATCTAATAAATAAATAAAAAATGGAACTTAACAGCTTCATGACGTTCATTTTGACTTTAAACATATATGGCATGCTGATGAATTATTATAAATTATTAATTGGGAGATTCACTAATTCATATTGATCTAATAAATAAATAAATAATGGAACTTCACAGCTTCATGACGTTCATTTTGACTTTAAACATATATGGCATGCTGATGAATTATTATAAATTATTAATTGGGAGATTCACTATTATACCCAATATATGGGCCCAAATTATATAAAAAAACCATATATGAAATGGACTTTAGAAACATAACCAAAGCTCATCGACAACATAACAAAAAGGCTTTTAACTTCTTATAAATTACAAAACTGCCATCAATTTCTTAAAACAATCACAACCCAAAACCTTATAAAAATACCCCAAACACTTAATATGGCATCAAAGTAATTTAATAATCAAAATTAAATTCAATAAGACTAGATGTCATTTTTTGGGTTTGTTTATAGAAATTAAATGGTGTAGGGTTTATCTATATTATTAGTGCTAATAATGGGTATATGACTAAATATCTCTTTTGAATTTAATTTTGATTATTAAATTACTTTGATGCCCTATTGAGTGTTTTGGGTTTATTTTATGAGGTTTTGGGGTTGGGCTTGTTTTAAGAAATCGATGACAATTTTATAATTTATAAGAAGTTAAAAGCCTCTTTGTTATATTGTAAATGAGCTTTGAGTGTGTTTTTAAAGTCCATTTCATATAGGGTTTTTATTATTTGGGCTCTTATATTGGGTATAATAGTGAATCTCCCAATTTTAAAACCCGGCCTTGTTTAGTAGCTCGATTTGAACTGGAATTGTTTCAATTAAATTGGCTTAATTGAGCAATAATTCAATATGTTTCGTCTTATCTAAAATAATGTGACTCATAAAAATTGACTTGAACCAATCACCAAACAAGGTCCCAAGACTAGCTATTGTCAATAGGTCTAGATAATGGTCATCCCTCTAATGCATATGTAGATATAGCACACCAACAAATTGATGCCTCTATTATTTGGTCAAAAGTTTAAAGGAAGCTTGAAAAAGTTAAGCAAACTATTTTATCATATAGTAGGGATAACTTTTAAATCCACAAATATTCAGACTAATGTCAGCAATGACAAAAAAACATACACCTTTGAATAATTCAGTTAAAATCTCCCAAGCCTCCAACCATGTGACTTAGAGCATCTCCAAGGGAGATGTCAAATACCAAACATTAAATTTAAATTTGATGGCTGATGTGGCAATTTGACATCTTACATAGCTTTACACTCCACCCGATATGTCAAATTAAATTATTATTTTATTACATTTTAGTGTTGATTTATTTTTAATTAAAAAGAATAGAAAAGAAAAAATAATAAAATATTCATTTGACATCTTGCTTTTGGGATGTCAAAAATAACATCTCAATCTTCAGCCTTCATTCAACATCAGTTTTGACACATCGATTGGAGTGTGTGAGATGTTATTTCTAGCTGTTAAATGTCTATGTGGCACTTTTGACATATCGGTTGGAGATGCTCTTACCCCATGTTACCAAAAGTAGTGAAGTATCTGACCGTTTAATTACTTAAATCAAAAGCCAACTTAAATAAAATATATACAATTAAGATTCAAACCGGAAGTTAGAATCTCTTTACCCATCAACTTATTTTGGAAGTTAAAAAATAATAATAATAAGCGATAGTCTAAATTATAAGAGCATCTCCAACAATAGTAGAAAATAAAATAAAAAATAAGTTAAATACTCATTCCTAGGCATAGTTCTATAAAGAAACTATATACCATTCAATGTATATAAACACACCCAAAAAAACCCAAAACTGACGGGTGTTACATTTTTTAGTTTAATTAGTTAAATGAAATACCTTTATTACCCTTTTAGTATTAAATTAGTTTTTTTGAAATATTCTGGGCACTTTTTCTCTCTTGTCTCTCTCCCTTCACAGAAACCAGGCCGGCCAATTTTGGTCGGCGATCTTGGTGCTTCGGCCACAACCAATCGTGAGATTGGTTGGAAAAGGACCGATAAGGGCCGGCAATCACGTCTGGGCTAATGCTTAGCCACCTCAGCCACTCACGACGCCGTTGCGAGCTCGGAAAGGTATGTGGATTTCGAATTTTCCTACTTCGTTTTCGGCGACTCCGACGGTTGTTTCCGTCGATCGAGGTATGAAACTTCATCTACTCTTTGTGCTCTAGCTATTTATGTATGTGGTTATGATCGATTTTGGAGTTTTGGAAATTAATCAATACACCCAAGTTTGACTGACGACTTTAGCAGTGTTCCTGGTTGCTTCTGCCACTTTTTGGCCGAGGTCCGATACCAAAAATTACTCCCCCTGTTAGTCTGTACCTGTTGGTATAGGTACTGTAGGGAGTTTTGGGAATTTTCCGTTGCCGGAATTTTCTCAAGACACCCATTGTTGCCGGTAGTGAGTGGCGGCGCATGGGCCACTAATTTGGCAGCCTGTTGTGTTCTAAAATGTGACCCACATCGTCTCTAGCATGACGGTAAGCTCAGATTAGCAATAGGTTATAGTTTGACTTTGACGGTATGTTCGTTTCAGACCTTATCTGCGGTTGTTGGAATGCTAGTAGCATCTGTTTTCTATCAAGAGCTTTCCCTACTTCATTTCTACTCTACTAACCATGTTGGGCTTGAAGGGCATTACCATTGGGTGTTGCAGTTCATAGTGTTTTTTTTTTTCATGGCAGTTTTGGCAGCAACTTGTTGCCAAACCAATCTTCCTGCAGCACTTGTTCTTTCCATTTCAGTTGTATTTCAAGGTTGCTGGTTTACGAACATGAGGTTTTTGCTATGGGTTCCTAGGTTTGTTCCAAAGGGTTGTGTTGTCCATTATGTTTTTTAAGGTTGCTGGTTTAAGAACATGGGGTTTTTGCAGTTGTACATTTTTATCAGACCTATTATGCAAATGAAATGTAGTTATTAACTTCCAGTAAGTGGTATGAACAATTGTTATACTGTTCATACCCTGCAACTGAGTTGATTTCTATGACGTAGTATTAACAGTGTACTTCTATGACATAGTATTAACAAATTTTCAATAACAAAGCATGCTCTATATATAGCTGTGTACTTGAAGTTTATGATATGCAGAATGTGATTTTTACTAGGAAGATAGTTCTATGACATAGTATTAACAGTGTATTTTTTCTTTTTTCTTGTAGAGGTATTTCTTTTTACCTTTGCGATTGTTTCTGGTGAAATTGTGGACAATTGGAGGTGGTTTTTGCAAAGGATATCGGATGTCTTGCTGGGTTTTTTTGGATTTTTTTTGGGTATGAAATGGTATTAACAATGTTTTTCTATGAAATGATATTAACATTGTACTTCTATGACATGATATTAACAATGTATTTCTATGACATAGTATTAACAATGTACTTCTATGACATGGTATTAACAATGTACTTCAGGCTTGCTGGGCTTATTTTGGATTTTTTTAAAATGTTTTTTTAATGTTTTTTGTTTTGTTTTTGTTTGTATTGGGCTTGTTTTCAGTTAATCAATGGCATATATGTAATTTATAGGAACTTCAACACTCATTTTTTAGGTAGTAAATGCTTTTTGGATATGTTTCTAAAGTGTATTCCATATAGGGTTCTTTTATAATTTCAAGTGCTATTTTGGGTATATTACTAAAACTCCCAAAATAAAACTCTTCAAATTGAAGTTTTTTGACCTACGTGGCAATATAAAAAGCCTTATTTGCTACTTGAATAATTTTTGCTTCAATAGACTTTTCAATTCAATTACTACAATATCATGGAAAAGAATGAAAAATATGAAAACACGTGAAAAATGTCTATGTATTTATTATATACAAATAAAAAATGCATGTTTTTAATATTTTAAAGATAGGTTTTGTTTTTCGAAAGTAAAATTAAATATTTGAAAAGTCAAAGTCAATTTACTAGTCCTGAAGAGATAGAGAGAGGTTGAAGAGACTATTTGAGAGAGTTTTTATGATGTGGCTCACCTATTTTAGAATTCCAAAGCTATTTTAGAGGATGTTGGAGATGCTCTAAGGAGATGTGGGTTTCTCACATATATACTACTAAGGTGCAATAGGGATTTGAACTTGAGACCATTTGTCTACAAATTAATGCCATTTTTTATTGAATTAGACCTGATTAACATATCTTTATAATATTAAAGCTACAGTGCATTTGTATAATTTGCACCATTTATAAAAGTGTGCGATCGCGTGATATACCGACGTATCATTTCAAATTACACAAATTATAACACATATAATATCATTCATTAAAAATTGAGTAAATTGAAAACACCAATATCAATAATAGTGACCCTAAAAATAGAAACCAAGTCAGCAATGAGTAAGCAAAGAATGCGAGTGACCTTTTTTGGACACTTTTTTGGACACTTCATAGCGTGAGATTTTATACAAACAGACGAGATATAAAGTACGTGGCGCACGGGCCTCGCATTCCCAACTCACTATAATACAAAGGCAACCTTCTCTGTCTCTCTCTTTGCAACGAGCATATTCCTTAGAATGTACCATTTATATTCTTCTCTCACTTCCATATACAGGATATTTAAATTAATATAATGTTTCATTATAATATAAAGTTATAAAACCATTTTATTCTTGTGAGTTTGTGAGGTTCTGCTTGATAGTGCGATTTAACACGTCCGTCTCATTGGACCATCGATTGCAAGTTTGGAGCATTATCAATGTTCTTAGTATCCGAAATGAAGTGGGTTATTTCATGATTGGAGCTTTTCAGGTATAATTTAACAAGGAAATAGCCTAATTGGGATGGATGATCAAGTAAAACTAATTTTTATAGTTGGGAACTCAAGAGAAGTTAAAAAGGATGAAATACTTGTTCCATATGTTATTTTGAATAATATTCCATTTGCATTATTCGTCTATAAGTTCTCATACGTATTCGTCTTAAACAAGAATCATTCTACATCAATGAGACCAATTTCATTTATGTACGTTTATCATTAAACAAAGTTACTCACGTAATAAAAAAGATTCAAATCACAGTTGCTGATTGCGTTGCTAATACATAGATGATGAGATATACGCAACACTAATTTTCTCACATTACATTAACATTGAAAGAAAATAAGTTCATCTAATCCAATTGTTGATTTCGTTTGGATATGTACAACAACAAAACATTGAGACTTATTTTGGTAAAAACATAATTAAGATGTTTACGCGCCCTTTCCATAAGTGGCGTCCAAATCAGAAACACGCCGCTCTCGCTTCGCCCAGTTATCTTATTTTCTTCAATATTTTATTTATTTTCATGATTTTATTCACCTAGATCCACGCAGTTTATATTTATTATTTATTTATTTATTATGCCAAACACAATTTTTTCACTTCGCCTCTCTACAAATACAGTTACCATGGATGCAATCGCACACAGCTCATTTTAACAACCTGCGCCACCCGACCTTTCTCTCTCCTCTCTTATCTGAGAGAAAGCCCCCCTTTTTCAACTGCCTGTCACCAAAAAATTAAATAAAAAGAAGAATCGCAGCCCGAAGCAAAAGCAAAGGCTATAGGAATATCCTAAGCGATCCCCAAGCCAAGCCCCCGACTTTCTCTCTCCATAAATACCACGCTCTCTCTGTCCTCGTCTGTCCTTCTTCTTCTTCTTCTTTTATAAGCTGGATATGAAAGTGGAGCTCAATCCTAATCATCACCATCAGGATCAAGGGACCGAGACCGAGACCGAGATGTGCAGGACTATCGAAGTCGTCGCCGGAGGCGTTGTGCTCTCTCCGGCGAAGCAAATCGCCGGCGCGGACGACTGCGCCGAAGACCTCTTTATTCCGCCGCTCAACTTCTCCATGGTCGATAACGGCATTTTCAGGTCCGGCTTCCCGGAGTCCGCCAACTTCTCCTTCCTCCAAACCCTAGGCCTCCGCTCCATCATGTAAGCCATTACTTATATAATAACATCATCATGATTCATATATAAGTGTTTGATATTGTTTTGATTATTATTATTTTTTTCAAAATTATTATTATTATTATTATTATTTTGTGTTTGAATTATATTTTTATGTGATTAATTTATTTTCATGTGTGTATGCAGATGTCTGTGTCCAGAGCCGTATCCAGAGGCGAACGTGGAGTTTTTAAAGTCCAATGGGATTAAGCTCTTTCAATTTGGGATTGAAGGCTACAAGGTATGTCTACTTTTCTTTTTTCATTCCATTGGATTGAGTATTGTCCCTTTAAGCTAAGTTAAAAAAATTATGCTCAAGTTGAGATTATTGTGAACCGGTGACTACTATGTGCTGCTTACATTCAAATTGAACTTTTGAAATGGAGGAAATTGATGAAAGTGTGATCTTTTAGAAATTACTTTGGTAATACAAAGAGTTAAGAAAGTGCGGTTGGATATATTTACCAATGAAGTAGACGTTTGGAGGCTTCTGCGTTTCCTGACGTTTGGGGCACATATCTAAATAATATCAATACTATTTGCTAGCTAAGATATATGTATATATACAGATAGCTCAATAGTAGAGGACTTTATATATGCATATGTTGAGTAGCAGCGAGAGAGCTAGTGGTTTAGTCTTGTACCTATATCGCTCGATAAATCAATCAAATATCACATATATTCTTCATCTTTAATCAACACTCCTTAATCCTTATCAAGATGCTTTGGTGGTTGAGTCATAATGGCTCATTTATTATGATCGTCCTTCTTTTTGTTGCATGATAAGTTCAATGATATGATAACTACATTATTTTTTTAATAATGAAATTTTTTAATTTCTGTGGGGTATTGTTGGTTTGGTTTTGTATGGGATGACAGTTATCTTGTCTTGGCATATCTAACTAGAGGGCCAGGATTTCTGTCATATATATAGAAACAATGTTTCATGAATTCCTTTCAGTTTCAAACATAATGCATGCGTTGTGTTTCTGTGATCTTCACTGACTGATCACATGCGTTTATTCTTTCTATTGTTTAATACCCTTTTAGGTTTAGAATTTTATCTATAAACTATATTGCCCCTTTTTGGTTTTGAGTTTTGCTGGAAACAAGTGATGTATATTTCTTTAATACTGTCTGATTTCAATATTGACACTGAACTGTAGGCCAAGGTTCCCTTGATTTCATTAGTTTGACAGAAACTAGCTTTAAAAACTTAATAGATTTTGTCTCATCCCAATTGTTTTAAAATTCAAGTATCCTACTTTGAGTATTATTATCCGAAGTAAAGCTTTTACTGTTTTACATATTCAGGAGTTTGTGTCCTTGCCAATGTTGTTACACTACATAATTTTTACGAAGGTACTTCTCACTCTAGGTTTAGCCTGTAGGTACCATTACATCTGTCTTGCTCCAATCTAAAATCATTGTTATAGTATTATCAAATGTCTAGGATCAGTTTTAACAATTACATATCTGAACGTTTTTTGGTCTGAGTTTTAGTGGATGCATCCTAATTTTAGTCATCATGGAACAGATTCAGGATCAGTTTTTCTTTATTTCTAGTAAACAATGATAGAGACCATCAATCCTTCCTCGTTGTACATCTTTAATTACTCGATTGCATGAATGTTGAACCAAGTTCCTAGTTAGAACATGAATTCATATTGAACATTATAACCTGATATTCAAAAATTTCATTGTGCATTCAGGAGCCTTTTGTAAACATCCCAGAGGATATAATCCGTGAAGCGCTAAAAGTTGTCCTTGGTACTGCAAGAAATTAACCATTTTGCACTTAGTTTCATACAGACCAGAATTACAGCACTGTTATATGCTTACATTAATTTACTTTTCTGCAATGCAGATGTAAGGAATCATCCTGTCCTAATTCATTGTAAACGAGGGAAGGTATGTGCAGCATTGATTGATCTCTTTATAGATTCATTGCGGGATTTTGAATAATCCGTGACAGTTTTTAAGTTGTTATTAGCTGCTAATTTCTTTGATTGTATTTTCAGCATCGAACTGGTTGTCTCGTGGGATGCTTGAGAAAATTGCAGAGGTGGTGCCTGACATCTGTTTTTGACGAATACCAGCGGTTTGCAGCTGCGAAAGCCAGAGTTGCAGATCAGAGGTTCATGGAGATGTTTGATGTTTCTAGCTTGAAACATCTACCGATGCCATTTTCATGTTCAAAGAGGTAAAATCAGCCAGGTATTATTGAATGGCTTTCGCTTCTTCTTTTAGTCAAAGAAGAGAATCCTAGGTCTTTTCTACTTTGTCGGAATAAATAGGAAAAGGTGATGATGAGTTCCTGGTATGCATTTCAGCGGAAAAGGAATTATTTCTTCTTTTTTTTCCTTATTCATAAATAATAAGCAGCCTATCTATAAAATCTCACTTTATGTGCTTTGAGTGTTAGTACCCTTTTTTACTCACATGTCTCACCCCACCCTCTCTCCTTCTTTTCCCATTTTATTTATTTATTATTTTTAGTTCTCCTTTTACTTTTATTTTCATTAAATTACTAAGCTGATGCCGAAAACGTCTTGACTCTTGGCATTGCAAATCAAGACGGTCCATGAATCTCGTACTGGGGGTGACTCAGAATTTGAGAGTTGATCTAATTCCGTCATAATTAGTTGTGGAGTCCAGAATTGGAATTCCAAAAAAAAAAAAGACAGTATTAATATTTGTATTTGTATTTTATTGAAAAGTAAAATACGGTGCAAATGTTACTAACATATCAATAGTAAATGGAAAGCTGTATATTCGAGCAGAGTGAAAAAGATTGATGATCAAAACAAAAATGCTTCAGGGAATATGAGGGAAGGTTCAGTTCAGGCGTATGATACGTACTGTAAATTCGTGCTCTTCCAAATTAAACCGTCGTTTACTGCATAATGTCTTGGAAGTGACATTTTTGATAGCGCCAAAACGCTTTTTTGTTGTTCAGTGTTTGGTTCACTTTTGACGGTCAAAGAAGCACTTTTATGTTTCTTTTAGACCATCTACAATCATGTTAGGGCTAAATTCAAATTTCCACACTCCAAAATATAATTATTCATGTATTTTCAGGGTTTAAAATTTAATTATTTAAGAATAGTCAATCCCTAATTTTTGTTGTCGTTAATTTTTCTTGAAATTATTTTTGTTTCAATTTAATTTTCTGAACATTTTAAACTTAAAAAAAATAAAATTCTAAAACATAATATAATTTCACTTAAAAATAAAAACAAGCACAACATTTTATTTCATAGTCTTTGAAAGAAAAACAAGTAGCACACAACTTATATTAAAAACAATGGAACATGACTTATTTGGTTAGTTGCAATGTGGTCACAACATCTACCCAATCCATAGCCCTTGCAGCAGCTACTTTTGCTTATGCCAGGAATAATTCGAACCCTTCATTGAAGCCATTGCCATAACTGTCTTCCATTTTTTTCTTTATATTGTTCTAGTATTAAATGAATTGTGTCATTGCCACATTTACGAACTACAAATTTTCCTTTGATGATCTTGGTGTTGGACTTTGGATATAGCTTATGGGTTCGGATTTATGAACTTTGGGTGAAGTTGGACTCTAGGAACACTTGTTCAATGCATTTCTTCATTATTACCGGAGCTAGAGGTGGATTGCACCTAGGATGGGGGGATCACCAATCAAATGTATGATGCTCCCTTCGATTGTTAGATTCCATTGGTGTAGTTGATCATGTTGCATATGAAGGTAAATATTTATAGGAAAATGGATGGGTATATTGGTTTTTTACTTCTACCTCATTGGATTCCCTTATCCTTCTTCAATAATGTTCTAAACTCTTGCCTACCTCCACTTGTCCTCTTCAATTATTTTTTGAACCCTTTCCCATCTCCTATTGTCTTGTTTCATGTTATGAACCATCACTCATCTTTATCCATATCACTTTATTGGATTCCATTATCTTTCCCTATCTTTTCCTATCTTCATTTAATTATTTTCTAAACTCTTTCTCATCTCATATTGTCTTGTTTCAATCATGTTCTGAACCATTGCTCATTTTTTTCCATATCACTTTATTGGATTCCCTTAACTTTCCCTATCTTTTCCTATCTTCATTCAATTATGATCATACATGTAGGTCATCTCGTTTTGTCATGTTGCCATTATTTCCTCACTTCCTCCTTATCCTTTGTATCTTGTCTTGATTTCCTATCACCTCATTTCATCCTTTTGTCTATTTAAGAAGTGTTATTCTAGCCAATTGAACACACTCCTTCAATCTCATTCTCCTTCTTACAATGAATTCACGTGGGAAGGCTATACAAAATTTCTTTGGTTGAGATAACCGTCAATACCTTTCCCTTTCTTTTTTTCATCCTTTTATTTATCTCGTCCGAGCGGCCTTGGAGTGGACATGACCATTTCATCCTCATCTTCCTCCAATTTGATTGTATTGCCAATATGAGAAGAGTCTCTGAATGTTTGTGTGGGAGATTCACAAAGGTCATTGCACTTTGGGCAATCTGTTAAGATTTGTCAAGCATGATACAACTTGAAAGACCTATTCAAAGGCTTATTATCATTCAAGAAAAGTGTTTTTGCATGCATATCTTACACACGAAATAAAATAAAAAGCAAGTTAATATTTGAAAATAATTAGAATTATAAATTTAAGCATTGAATAAAATGGGTACTCACCACATCTTCAAGATTGGAGCCACTCACATGCCTTGCATTGGCCCTTTGCGGTGTTTGCGTCCCGGCTCCAGCCATGCCCGAATTATTTTCCACAAACTTGTGGTACACACTCAACCAAAATGATTCCTTTGATTGATTGGTGCCAATAGCCCCATGCCTCATCTTCTTGTGGTTTCCAATTCACACATCTTTGGAGTTTTGGGGCCATTCTCGACAATAATGAAAAGAGAATGAACAAATATAAAAAAGGGAGAAAGAAAAAAAATGATTTTGGGTGGATTTTTTAACAAATGAATGGTTCTTTATAGAGTTTGGGATGGGTTTTGGGGTTGGATATAATTTAGATTAATTATAAAAATTCTTTTGACTGTTGGATTTAAAATTAATCATGGCCGTTGATATGTTGATATAGCCGTTGCATTTAAAACAAAACAAAATACCTTCATCTTTCAAATGGAGTCGTTAGATTCCAACGACTCATTCACCATGCGCTGCCACTTGTCACGTTGAAGCAAATGGAGAGCAGACAACTTTCTGTCACGCACGGCCGCTCCTTTTTTCTTTTCACGTGGGCTGTGCATCATTGGTTGTGCTCCATACAAAATTAACAGTCCAGGCAAAACCCAGAGTGGAATTCCGCCTAGAATTCTACCCATCTCAAAATTCCACCCCTCAAAATACATGGGTTGAAGATGGATTTTAGACACAAAACTCAAAATTTGAGTTTCCACCCCTTAGGTTGGAAATGGTCTTAAGAGGTGCTAACATTGCAGACCTCGGCTTAGCCAAGGTAGTTAGAGTGGATGTGCTCCCCACACTACATCAAAGTTCAAATCCTCGTAAATGTTTTTGTTGATAAATTAGGCAAAAGACCATCAGCCACAAGGGCAAATACAAATGCCCACAAAGGGGTAATACAAATATGGAAGCATAATAACCACATATGGGTAAAAAAGCTTTCTATCACACACGGCTTTTATACAAGCCACAAAAGGCCAGATAAATTTTGACATAAAAGCCGCATGCGTGATCAAACCAGACATGAATCAGATCACCCAAATCTATTTTAACTCTCTCAAGTACAAAATACAAGTAGAGAGTAGAAAACAATCAAACACCCAACTCACAAGGAGTTGATGCAATTATTACAAAATAAGAAAATTGCAAACAAACAACCAAAAACCAACAGAGCCACTACAGTCTACCGCCGTTGTTGCCATCGCCACCATAGACGTCATCTCCGTCTTGGAGACAAAGAACACCACCGAGATTACAACTAGTAATTTAGATTAGATTAAAGTAGAATATCGGTTGTATAAAAAAATAATAATAATAAAAGATGTGCTAAAATTGTAGAGACACTTTCAGGTTTTAATGACGACTACTTTATATTTCACTTTTAAATTTTTTAAAGTTATGTCTTCAAATAAACTAAAATTGTCCTCATTTAAGAAGAATTTCCAAAACACAACTATTCTACTTTAAATAGACAAATACGTAAAGCAATAGTCTATTGGCATGCGTGTTAAGAAAAATGAATGGGCAAAAATGCTAACCAAAAGTCTAAAAAACACTCCTAAGGATGCCCTACGCAAAACACGGAAGGATTCCTCTTCTCGAAATCATGATGGCAGTTGTGTGGTATGTCTGGTTCGTGTCTTTTAATTATATTGTCTCTCTGATTATATTACGATGTTCTGCTTTGCAAGACAAGGAAACAAAAAAGGTCTAGTTGGCTGTTTTTAAGGTTCTTGAAGGTGTGTAGTTATAAATGTTTGTTTCAATAACCTTCACTTTAGATTATGAATTGGATCTTTCTTAGATTCTGAGATGCCTTCAGGTTCCCAATTATGATTAAAACTTGAAGGTAGGTACGTATTGGACGCTCCACTTGCACAAGTTGAATCCTTTTGTCGTGTGGATGTTCCAAGTTACTATAAAGATACATTATTGTTGTGATCGTCATGATCATGTTGGGGAATGATTTTATATTTCAAACTTCTCTAGATGATTCTTTGCTTGGTTCAAAAGAAACTTCTCATTGTATGTCCCACATGCATTGACAATCATGAATGCTAGGGATATATTGCTCAGCTCATGTGTGTGCCGGCATGGGTGAGAAACTTACATGATCCGGGATATATGTAATTTCTCATGTGACATCTCGTGTTATGAGAGAAATAGAGTGTAGGTTTGTATTCTTGCGTTTCATGTAAATCATTAATTTATTACAGGGGTAGGGGATATCATTCTATGGAACAGCTTATCTTTCCATGACCCGTAAAGTAGTTTGAGCTGCCATTCCCTCCCGGCTTTTCTTTTGTCAATGTAATTCAGCCAAAATAACTTAGTTTTGGTGGCAGATCCTGATATCATTGGCACAAATAGAAAGGTCTTTATGGTGATTTTCCCATCTTGAAAGCTCCTTTTTTGTTTTATAATTTGGTTTTATGCTTTTGATCATCCTCTGTTGCTGCTTTTGAAAACTTCAGCTTCAGATGTTCACCATTTCGGCATGGCTGCTGCTATTTGGCCACAGATTTTATAGCCCTTGTTTTCTTTTTTCTTGGTTGAAGAAGTCCTTGTTTTCTAAGGTGACAGCTTGGATAATTAAAAATTAAGAGACCTTCAAATATAGTTCATGCGAAAACTTTGGTCACACCCGTAATTACTTTAAACAAACAAGCTTTCCTGCTTCTAGTAAAACTCAATTTCCTCTTAAGCTGTTGAAATTAGATCCAAACTGAAATTAGCTTCCACTGCTTTCATGGCTTCAAATCTTGGTTCGTTGGCCTGGAACTTAAGGCCATCATAGAGCTTCATATAATCTTTGAACACGAATTTCAGGTAAACTTGATTCTTCCCCTCTGCTTCTTTCTCCACCAGTGTTGGTGCAGGGCAAATGACAGCATCACTGCCAGTGCCGGGGTTGTAGAAGGAAGCTATTGACATTCTGGTGCCATCAGTTTGGGCAATCACTCTGTGCACCACACTCTTGTACTTCCCATTAGTGATCACCTATGCTATAGGGGAATTCAAAATTGTAAGTTTATTATATATGTAAGCAAATTGACTTGTGCATGAAGTAACATTAATTTGGAAAGTTGCGTTATTTGGGGTGACTAATTTTAATACCTCAAGTTGGTCAAGGTTGATAACAATGGAGTAGCGCATACATCAATCCATTGGCCATCTCCACTGACCTTGTCATCTTGGAAGAGCAGGATCATACAGCCGGCAGTGTGCCTGGAGACCCTTGATCAGCTCAGGGTTGGGACATGGAGGGTAGTTGCTAACCTTGGTGCCAAAAGCTGGCCCATTTGTTCCACAGAAGGCCTTCTAGTGTGTCTAAAAACTCATCACTCACTAGCTACAATATTTGTGAACCCAAAATTTAAAATTAATCAGATGAAACGGACATTAATGACAATTGAATTCCAACAAAAAATATGTTGATAATATATTCAGTACAACTTTAAGTGGGGGTATTTTAGGGATCTGAAAATATAAAATCTGACACATCAAGCTTAATTAGGTTAGAATAAATGAGTTTAAAGGGGATAAAGTCAAATTTTCTATAAAATTATCATATAGGCTACCAAGGCTTGGCTCCTTAAAATTAAGGAGGAGTTCCTCCTTAAAACCATTGGGGTTTTGACATTTGTTAAATTCAAGCAAACATTGACGAAGTTTCAACAAAAAAGAAAAAAAGAAGTTTTAAAAATTTAACATGTGTCAAAACCCCATTGATTGCAAGGAGGAGCTCCTCCGTAATTTTAAGGAGCCAAGCTTTTTCCCATTTTTGTTTGGTCATTTTGCCTCATTCTACTTACTAGCAAAAAGAAAAAAGAGAATCTCAATTTTCTCTTTAGATGTAACATATGGATATTGAAATGATTCTAATTCACGACGATTATGCCAATTAATACCTAAAAACTCAAAAAAATTAAATCGATTAATGGGATAGGTAATTATATATGTAATTAAGTAATATCTTAGCCCTTTTAAATTACTTTAATTAGTAATTATATTTTAATTATTATTTAACATAAAAAAAATTAAAGAAAAAGTCCACAAAATAATTAATTTCTATTTATGAAGTCTTTTGTGAAATCATTTAGGTATCTTAATTAAATTTCTCCATAGCTCAAGAGCCCTATCGATTACTATTAGGCCATTACTCGAGTATTTACTGTCCCTTTTCGATTTTTTTACTTTTCCAGAGTTATTACCCATATAAAGATTTTAGAACTTTCACGTTTAATAATAAATGTACGCACGTATTTCTCATCTTTAATACACCTATTTTTTACAAAAATTTCAACAAGACACACAAAATTCATGTATTATACACATAATTCTTACATATTATTGAATAAAAATAATATATATAAATGGTATAGCCGCGCGGCTATACACAGTTTTTCCCTAATTGGCTTTTAAAAATAGTATCGCCGGGCGGCTATACCCTTTATTATTATTTTTTTATTAAAAATAGTATAGCCGGACGGCTGTACCTATTTGACACGTGGATTCATTTTGAATTTTTTTAAGAAATCGTATAGCCCCCCTTTTTTTCTATTGAAAAAATAATAGTATCGCCGTCCGGCTGTACCTATTTGACACGTGGATTCATTTTGAATTATGGTATAGCCGTGCGGCTATACCATTTGTTACTCAAATTGTCTTTAAAAACAGTATAGCCGTTCGGCTATACCCATTTTTTTCTCTATTTAAAAAAAAATAGTATAGCCGTGCGTCTGTACCTATTTGACACGTGGATTCATTTTGAATTTTTTTTAAGAAATGGCATAGCCTTGTTACCCAAATTGTCTTTTAAAAACAGTATAGCCGTTCGGCTGAACCTATTTGACACGTGGATTCATTTTGAATTTGTTTAAGTTTTAAAAAAAATAGTATAGCCGTCCGGCTAGACCTGTTTTCCCTTTTTTTATATAAAAAAAAACCTCTCGGCTTTACTTTTTTGACACGTGACACCTACGCGCTGAAATAGTATGGCCGCACGGCTGTACTGTTTAAAAATAAAATTTAATCCGAGAAAGTTCTTCGGCACACAGAAATTTCGCCGACATAGACCTGTGCCAACGAACTTTCATCGGGACAGTTTTTTTTTTCATTTTCATTTAAAAAATATATAATTAGTTTCTTTACTTTTGTTTTTTTGCCTACTTCTTTAATTTAATATATGTAATTAAGTAATATCTTAGCCTATTTGAATTACTTTAATTAGTAATTATATTTTATTTTATATAAAAAATTATAGAAAAAGTCCACAAAATAATTAATTTCTATTTATTAAGTCTTTTGTGAAATCGTCTAGATGTCTTAATTAACTTTCTCCACAGCCCAAGAGCCCTATCAATTACTATTAGGCCATTACTCGAGTATCTATTGTCCCTTTTTTAATTTTTACTTTTCTAGAGTTATTACCCATATAAAGATTCTAGCACTTTCACATTTAATAATGTATTATATGCACGTATTTATAATCTTTAATACACCTATTTTGTACCAAAATTTCAATAAGGCACACAAAATTCACGTATTATAAATATAATTCTCACATACTATTGAATAAAAATAATATATATTTATAAAAAAAAATGGTATAGCCGCACGGCTATTCTCAGTTTTTCCCTAATTGTCTTTACAAAATAGTATAGCCGGGAGGCTATATCCGTTTTTCTCTATTTTTTTAATTAAAAAATAGTATAGCCGCACGGCTGCACCTATTTGACACGTGGATTCATTTTGAATTTTTTTAAGAAATAGTATAGCCGTGCGGTTATACTTGTTTTTCCGTTTTTTTTAAGATAAAATAAAAAAAATAATATAGCCTCCTGGTTTTACTGTTTTGACACGTGGCACCTACGCACTGGGTGCGTCCTTTTTTTAATATATTGAAATAGTATAGCTGGGCGGTTGTACGTTTTAAAAATAAAATTTAATCAGGGAAATTTCGCTGGCGTAGACCTATGCTGACGAACTTTCGTCGGGACAAGTGTTTTTTTTTTTTTTTTTCATTTTCATTTAAAAAATATATAATTAGTTTCTTTACTTTTGTTTTTTGTCCTACTTCTTTAATTTAATATATGTAATTACGTAATTTCTTAGCCTTTTGAATTACTTTAATTAGTAATTATATTTTAATATTAAAAAAGTTATAGAAAAAGTCCACAAAATAATTAATTTCTATTTATTAAAGTCTTTTGTGAAATCATCTTGGTGTCTTAATTAACTTTCTACATAGCCTAAGGCCCATGTCTTTGACTAATTTAATTATTATTAATGAAAGCCAAATTCAAAGCCAAGCCTATAGCCAAGCCCATTGGCCCAACTCTCCAATGTTAATCACACTTACCCAACAATCATAGTGCTTTTGTTTATAAACACTTTTATAGGAGTGTAGATTTTCACAAAGGGCACCTCAAAAGATAGGCCTTAAGAGAAATCTATATTTTTATTGTTGGTGCAATATGAAAATATATTTAAAGCCCTTTAAGGTCTCCTTGATGCATCTGTAAATGCCCTCCAAGGTCTCTGTGATGCATCTGTAAATGCCCTTCAAGGTCTTGCATCTATCGAACCTGATATTATTTGGCTTCTTATAGCTGATGTTTACTTTTCTCTGAAGAAAAAAGACATGCCTTCACCCCCTACATCAGACATTCCTGAAATCTTACAAATTCCGCCCCCATCCTCATCTCCAAAAGAGTACCTTTATGTGCAGTATGGAGGGCAGAGTTATGGTTTTGATGTTGACTTCCATTCTTTGTAAATATAGGAACCAAATGAAAAGGATACCGCACAAACCAATACCGATAATTTTCCATGACGGGCTCTTGATGGTTGCTGCTTCCTTGATCTTCACTTTGTTTCCTGTCTTGGCCGTTTTGAGCAGTGCTTTCATGCTCCTTTCCCTTTTCATAGGAAACAGCAACCTCTTTGCATTTGGCTGATGATACAGAGTTTGAACTCTGCCCCACTTCCATTTGTCTTCTAACCTGATAGGATTGCCTTCTCCAGTGAAACTTAAATATGGTATTTTGTTATTCAAAACTGGCATATGCACCATTGGATGGTTTGAATAAAGAATTTGTCATGGCCTTATTGCCTTTGTTGATTTTCGGATCCTTCCTGTTTTGATGTTCGTTTCTTTTTGGATGGATTTGACCTTATGCTGAGACCTGTATATAAAAACCTCATACACAAGATGATATACATTACAGGGGCCAAAGGTCAGAAGGAGCCTAACCTGTGATTTTGAATGATAACGTTAATCAGTTCCCCTTCCTGTTGGCTTCCCACAGAGTTAGCCTGAAATCACATGTTCTGCAGAGTTAGCCTGGAATGACGTCGAAATTCATGGCCGCCCTTATGTCTCCACAGAAAGAGAAGATAAAGCAAAATGATACATCAATTGAATTTGTACTTGCATGCCATGACAACATCTCCCAATCTGTATGAATGTAAAACAAACACAGAAGATCTGAATGCTGGTAACAATATAGTACAGAGAGATAGAGATAGGGTGATATATATTCTGTATGTGGAGAGAGAGAGAGAGAGAGAGAGAGAGAGAGAGAGATTATATGTGTATTGTGGTTTTCACAGGTTTCTTGGCCTGCAAAAGCAAAATCCATTTGTAACCATGTGAACTCTGAAGGGAGAAACAAAGTATACAAGAAAGAAAAGAGTGGGGGGGGGGGGGGGGATTAAGACCTAATTAACACTTACCATTTCTGAGATGGGAGTGAAGAAGAAGAAATAAATGTGGTTTGATGGCTGGCTGCCCATACGATTGGGTGACCTAACTTAGCTTACCCTAGTCTTAGTCTAGTACGTCAGTCAGGCAAGCCTTTCAAGCAAACAACGTGATACTAGGCAGTCCATCTGAGTGAGTTCCGGTGCTCGTGATTCTCCCATATCCAAAACTGGATTGACTTAAAACATTACAAAATAAAATTAGGCCCAAAAGCCAACGAAGTCTAGCCCAGTGAAAAAGAGCATTGACTTGCAAATCAGTGATCTCAAGTTCGATGTGTGTGTGAGAAACACCCCCTCCCTGTGTAGCCACTGCCACTGAATTTGGCTTGCAAATATCCATTCAAGTAGGATGCAGAATAAAAAAATGAGAAAAGAAAATTCTAAGCATTTCCATTATAAGATTAGAGTTACAGCCTTCAAAGTAACAAAGCAATATTGTATCAAACTATTTGTCTTCTTGTAGTTGGATCTCCGAGTATCATTACGAGGGGACAAGAGTCTCCACAATAGTACAGAACCTTAGCGAGCAGGTAAACTCTTCCTCATTACTTGGGAGCCTCAATTGCTATGTTCACCCACAATTTGAAATTCCTCAAGCATAAATGGTCTTCAAGTCCTGCTTCCAGGATAGAAATATTCGACACTGTTTTCCTTTACTTTGAATTGGAAATTAGACAGCTTGTTTCTTGATCTCTCCTTCCCCCTGTTCAGGACTGTCAACTGCAACCAACAAGAACAATGAGGATCATAACTTTTGTAATCTCGTTCAATTGTATGGATATCAAAACCATTAAGATGAGACTTTTGGGAAGTAATACTAGACAGGAAAAGTACTCTTGCTACAAGCGTAATTGGCAGGTCACCAGCAGCAAGCCGGCAAGCAATACTAATGGAAATAGTTCTCACAATTTTTCAATTGCTAACACAGGATTGTGATCTAGTGGACTCGGCGGAGAAGATACAAGAGGTAAAAGAGAAGAGAACAAGAAAATCCAGAAAAAGGACCATGACACAAAGCAACTATCATATGTCTGCGCATAACACTTAAAAAAAACAAAACTAAATATCAACCAGAGGATCAGCAGAGCATATGCATATGTTAAAAGTTTTAAGTAGCAGATTTTTCATTTCCATAACAACCAAGACTCAAAAAGTAAGTAACCACAAATGATGAGAGGGGACCATACATGAATGATTTGACAGACATGCTTTCTAGTTTCTAGCAATCTATCTTGGTGAAGAGATGCATCAAATGAAAAAAACATGAGTGAAAACCAGTGAACTCACTATAGGACTGTTCAAATGAAAGGAAATAGACTCTTGCTTTTTCCATATTAGAGAAGCTATTTTACAGAAAATTCAATCTGGTAAAGTGACAAAATGTGTTCAAGCAAATACCTGCCCATGCACATCTGATGCCAAACCAGTGGCCAACGGTTCTGCTCTTATCAGAATGTCTGCTAGATACTCCATCTGTAAAATAAGGGAGGGCCTCACCGTGTCTGAATATATATCGTCATGATTGAGCATGACTAAGGAACAACCCTGCAATAAGAAAAGGTACACGAGATGAATAACTGAAGAAAAAGGAGTGTAGTGTGAAAACTGGAGAAAATGACTGACAGTTGCCACTGATGTCTTACAAATTCTGATACTAAAGTGTGGCAGTAATGAAGAAAGTCTAAAACAAGATTTGTAGATCCCTTAGCAGCCACCTCCATCAGAGAGATATCATCAATCATAACAGTGATACAGTTCTTGTTCTCTTGAGGTAAGGCACTTATAGTCTTTTGGATTTTCCCATACAAAGCAACAAGTCCACCATCACTGTTTTTTCCTTCTTCACCATCTGAAGATGAAAAAACGGAGGATTTCTTGTAAGAAATTCAATTACAAAACCAGCAATACTAACAATTCTTACATTTTTCTTTGAAAAGAAAAAAAAATCGATTTAACGAACTGGAACTATGGTTTATAACTTAATATCAATCCTACACTGATTCCTATATTGTTACAAATTCAATTGCATACTGAGCAAGTATCTAGATTTTCTACTTTGATAGCCAATACTAGCAAGTGTTATACCTGATTTTTCTCACCTGGGCAATCCACAAGCACGTCAAAGAAAAAGAATCTGTTATTGTCCCTTTGCACAACTAAGTTGCAACCCTGTTTCAAAAACACATCCAAATATCAGATATTTTCATTTATGCTTATCTGAACATTTCATCTGATAAACATGAAACCACGAGAACTAATAATAATTCATAACAAAAATGAAATGTATATTAACACGGATATTAGCAGCTATAGATAAAATTATGGAAATCACTTAAAAAAGACTAATTCTTTGTGAAGAGAGAGGCAGTACGAGTCTTCGGAGGATCCGATCGTAGTGAGAGAAGGGGTGAGCGAAGGCAACAAAAACGACGACGTTGGAGGAGTGAGGAGGCTGAGAAAGAGAGCGCTTGAGAATGTGGTGCAGGACGAAAGCGGCACTGGTCTCGACGCAGTCTTCGAGGAGAACAACGTGACCACTGAGATGGAGAGACCCTAGAGCTTCGTCCAATAAGGTTCCTTGCTCCATTTTCCGCTTCTTCTTCTTCTTTCAAGCTAAAAAGCACTGAGCTTTAGGGTTTAGGGTTTGTGAATTTGTGATTTCAACGGTTTCTTTACGCAATTTGATTTAAACGGTTTTTGGCTTCTCAAACAGTGACGTTATCTCACCCGCGCCTATACATAAATAAATAATGCGGTTTGGCCGACCGAGTAAAATCTCTATTTTGCTGAGGTGGCAAATTTTGACTGTTTGACCCACTATACAATCCTCCCTAAACCCTTTCGGGCTCGTTTGTTACACATGATTGGCTTGAATTGGCTTGGATTAAATTTAGTACCATGTTTGTTTTATGTAATCCTAGTCTTAGATGGGATTGCTAATACCGGGCTCACCAAAAACACCTCCTTATGAGGGGACTACTAATCCCATATGGAAATGGAGGATTAGCTAGTCCCAATGCTCACCAATGTATAAAATGCATATATTATATTGTAAAATTAATAACATATATTATTATTATTAAACTTACTTACACATATATCATAATGTACATATATACATGTATATACACATATATATATATATATATATATATATATATATATATATATATATAATATATGTATATATGTATATATACAGTTAGTCTCTTATCCGGATGTCTGCACGTTATTATCGTGCTGATCCTATTGTAAACAGACAAGAAAACAGAGAGGGGTAGTACAAAATACACAGCGTCCGCATGATAATAACGTCCGGATGTCCGCATAAGAGAATTTCCATGTATATATATACATACACATATATGTGTATATATATATACATATATAATATATATAATATACATATACATATATACATGTATATTATTATAATATACCCATATACACATATACATATTAATATTATAATAATAGCATATGTGTATATATGTAATATATATTATATATTATATATTATAATACATATATATACGTATATATACATATATGTGTATATATATTATACCCATATATGTATTATAGTATACATATACACACATATATATACATATATACACATATACATTATATATGTATTATATATATTGTAATATACATATATATATATATATATATGTATTTTATAATATAATATATATATATATATGTATTTTATAATATAATATATATATATATATATATATGTATTTTATAATATATATATATATACATGTATATACACATATATTATAAAATACATATGTACACATACATAATATATGTATTTATACATATATACATATACATAGATAGTTTTGAAAAAAATAACAAAATCTAGTCCTAGTCCAAGCGTACACCAAACGCAAGATAAGTATTATCCAACTTAGACCAAGCCAAGCCAAGACAGTCCCTAAGCATAGTCCATGCCAAGACAGTCCTGTGTACCAAACGAGGGTTGTTTGGTACGGCAGATTGTTATGGATTGAACTAAATTTTGGGAGTGTCTTGGATTAGCCCAGATTGGACTAAGTTGGATTAAATACTGACCTACGTTTATTGTTGTGTCGAACTAAGAAGCTGGATTGTAAAAATAATGAAGACTTATGTTTGATGTTGTGTAGGACTAAAAAAATAATTTTTTAAATATTTAATTTTAATTAAAGATTTTGGCCTGTAAATAAATAAAATTCTAATATTGTTTAAAGACTAAAACATTCTCATATCTTTTCTTTTTCTTTTTCTTTTCTTCTTGTTCTCCTTTTTCTTTCTTCCTTTTCTTCCTTGGTCCGTTTCTTTTTTCTTTTTTTCTTTTTTTTTTCTTCCTCTTTTCTTCTTCCTTCCTAGGCTGTTTCTGTTTTTCTTTGTTTCCTTCTTCCTGTTCTTTCCTTTATCTTTTCTTCTTCCTTCCCTCCTTTTCATTATCTTCATGCCACTGCAGATCGAACCATCAAACTCTCTCTCTCTCTCTCTCTCTCTCTCTCTCTCTCTCTCTCTCTCTCTCTCTCTCTCTCTCTCTCTCTCTGTGGTTCCACTAATTAATGGTTGTGGTCGTTCGATTGGGTGGTGCTAGTGGTTGAGCTGGGTATGTGGTGGCTGGTGATGATGGTTCAATTGACTGATTAGGTGATGGTGATGGTTCGATTGGGTATGTGGTGGCTGGATATGAGTTTGATGGTGGTGGTCTAACGGTTGTGGCATCGTGGTGATGGTGGTATGTTTGATGTTTCGAGCTCGTGTGTTTGAGGGTGGTGGTGGTATTCAACCAGACTCACGTGTTCAAAATAGCACCCTCGCTATTTTGCGAAACGCGTTTCGGGCTTACTATATTAGACAAGCGAGTCCGATGCTTTTTTTCCCATTGGACTATATAATCTCATTTAACTTAATCCCCTTCCTTACCAAACATAGGTTTTCAAGGACTATTTAACCCAGTTCAGTCCAGTGAGGCTTATGGAGCATTATCATGAAAGCAAACCAAACGCAAGTTAATCAAATAAACTTGAAGAGTTTTTTAAATTCAATCTTGACATGAGATAAAATAACTAAGATGAATCAATCCAGAACGAGCATACCACAAATAAATGCTTGTGGGGAAATGCTCTACTCTCACATTCTCATGAAGAGAAACCTCCTTGTAAAGAAGAATGTAAATCTGCATATAAATCAATATTGGAGTCCGGTTTGGTGTAGTTTGATTTTTTAAAAATATTTTTTAAGGGTTTTTATCACAAATAGTCCCTAAGGTTTTCCAAATTATCTCCTTTGGCAACAGGCATGATACTCATTGATAGCCTGTAATATGCAACAAGCATGATACTCATTGATGCCATGATACATAAATGACCCATTATCCTCATACACAACCTAAAATATGGAACAAGCATGATACACAATGATTCTAGGATACAAAAAAGTTTATCAAGTAAGAGATGGTTTCTCATGTTCCTGAATTTTAAACCAAATTGGGTGATGAGTAGATTATCTTCAACTTTAAATCAGAAAAAGTTGAAGATAAATAGATCGTCTACAACAAGCTAAGGGCATCAAATAGGGAGTGAAATAGAGATGCAGCCCAAATTACAGAATAAGATATCAACAACCTAAATTATTGGACGGCATACAAATCAACAAATCAACAACCCAAAATACAGAATAAGATACCAAAATCCAAGAAATCCATATTAGAAAAACGCAAAAAAGGAGTTAAGCAGCCGATGCTATATAAATCATTCCAGTAAGTAAAATCAAAACAAAGGGCATTGATCTAGACTTGACGCCCTCCCCATCCCCCTCCCAGCCATCATCACCCCACCTGGTCCACCCCTTCCCACCCAACACCCACCCGAAACCCAACCAAGATCTCATCCTCCACTCCTCACCTCTCATATCTCTCCTAAGAATCCCACAACCATCTCAAATCCAATTTTTTTTGTAAAATTAGTATGCTTAAAAAAAATTCATATTTGGAACTTGGGTTTGGTGGATGTCAAAAAGAGTGGGAAAAGAGAAAGAGGAGGGTGGGTGGGGGGAGAAGAAACAGAGGGATGATGGTGGGATGGGGTTGGTGGGTGTTGATTGACTCCTGATTCAGAGTCTCTTGTTTGTATGAGAAAAAATAGTTGTTCCAGTGAGGAGGTCTTGATAGAGAAGTTGGAGAGGATGGGATCTCAGTTAGATATATGGGTTTTGTTTGACCCGTTTCTATAGAAACCCTTTAAAACCATCTTTTAATCTCAATTGTCCAAGTTTATTCAACAGTCTAGACACAAGTTCGCACTTAATGTTCCCATGTAGCTGTTCTCACCTTATTCGAGCGCTATATTTAATTGTCAAAAGATGGGCCTTGGGATATATATTTATTTGGGTTCATATGTTGATTTAATTAATAATTTCTTTTTTATTAACTAGAACTTCCTTTTTAGATTATCTAAAATTCGAATTTGTTAAACAGTTAATGTAACTGTTGGATGAAGAGGTGTCAGACCTCTATAAACTAGAAAACACAATTTTGGAAATGCATTATCATTCCCACACATAAGCACTTCCTGAGAGAAATCACATCATTGTTCGCCAGAAATCAAAGCCACAGTGCTTAAGCTTTGATTTGTGATAGTTTAATCATGGTGGATGGACTTCTATCGAACTACAAGCACAGTATTCTGTAATTTATCATCTATCCAAGGAGAAATACTGTCTAAAGCACATTGCAACTCTGCAGAACTCTATCATCTATCCAAGTCAGTATTCTGTAATTTATTCTATTGTTGTATTGATTTGATTATATATATAAAGTATATTTCGTTTTTGTTATTATTCTGTTATTTGGTTTTATACCGATTGTTCTCAAACAATTTCTTCCGTCCCCTATGTTTTAGTTGACCAATTCATGACTTCCCCATTCCAATTTCCAAATAATAGTAAATGCCACACGAGTGTTGATAATTTGGTGGTGGCTGATCTCTCTCCTTCGCTCTTTGACCAATAATAAGGTTTACCTGCCCCACACTTCCATTTCCATGCATGCCGATGCCCCATTAACTTTCTATTTGTTTGGATGCCCTGAAAATGATCTAGCAAGCTCCGAATATGCCAAGCTCTTGCTCTTGCAGTTACCAAATTATTTTTACTTTTTACTACATGGATATATATATTTATGTTTGTGCTTGTGGATCTTCCTCTTTGTCGTCAAATGGAGGTATAATAGATTTGCAAAATAGAATGGACGTATGAGATATGCTACAAATCTGTGGCTCTAAAGCAAGTCAAAGTCAAAGACTCAAGGATATGCTCGCCTCAGTTTAAGTAACAAACAAGATTAATCTTATTAACCTCATCACTAGTTAAAGTTAACGAAGGTACGTGATGCATGCGTGGATTTGTGAGAAATTAATTACGGCTTCAAAGGTGTAATTTATGAATGCAATCTCTTTATCGTTTGACAGAAAACAAATGTGGGTGGCTTCCATACTTAATTAGTTAATTTCTTATCGAAATCTAACACATTTTTCATGGATGGTATAATTAAGTAAGGATAAAAAGATGGCCAATCTAATTAGTTTATTAACAATAAAATATGTTCCATTCAGTTGGATATGTTCAAGGTTTTCCCACCAACCAACTACTGTGTATCATCTTTATTATACTTAGCAAGAATTCGATAGTGAGGCCTTATATATGGCCTTTAGATGAGCTCATATCTCTTAATCATTGGATCAAATTGGTTAGCCTGATCCAACAGTTAAAAGATAGGACCTCAGGCCATATATAAGAGTCTCAATTATACTTAGATATTCTACTTTGCCAGAGAAGGAAAAAAAGAGAAAAGGGTAAAGGTTGTTGTGCGGGTTGTATTCAATTAAGATTTTAATAGATTGTTTTGAAGCTTAAAAGTCTAGTGGTATCCAATTAGGATTTTTAAGTAATCAATAAAAATCTGGTGGTATTCAATTAAGATTTTTAAATAATAAATCCAAGTCTGGTGGTATTTAATTAGGACTTTTAAAATATAAGAAAAAGTACAGTGCTATTAAAAAACTTACCGATTTTGAAGTATCTCATTAAATAGTTTGTGTGAGACTTTTGAGTGGGTGATATAAATACCAAACTCCATAAAAAAAATTCCACGCCCGATTTTGAAGCATCATAGTTGTTTGTGTATCACGTTTTTTGTTTTATTTTGGGGGAAGATGAACAAATGAAGATAAACATGGTACTCATGTCTAATTACAACGGCTTGGTTTAACCAAACTCGATCCTTCTGTATTTAATGGATATACTCAGATGGCTTACCTTCATCTAAACAATAATTTTAGAGATGTCTAGATTCAGATACATTGCCTTCAATAATTGTTCATATTATGCAATATGCATGCATTTTTCTCAATAGCTTTGCGGCTTGTTTATTTCCTTTAGTCAATTTGTGGGATCAATCTAAGTGACAAGTGTTCTGTACTAGCATCATGTCATAGTTGGACCATTTTGACTTGTTTTTAGCTGTTCAATTTCTTATTTGAACTGATTCAATTAACTTGTATGTTGTAATATTTATAAATTAAATTAATTCAAGATTTTTCCTTATTGTAACATGTTCCTATGTCAATTTTCAGTTCCATACCAACTTCTCTATCCAAAACTTAATAGCCACATGGCTTTAGTTTCATGACAGTTATGTTTGAAGATGGCTAACCCGAATTCAATCCACACTTTGGCCAAATCTACTTTGGAGAATACAAAAAAAGTCATACGTGAATTAAAATCATAAGTAAAATCTTGTAATCATAATCTATTAAAATCTCAATTGAATACACCCCTAAGTTTATAGGTGTAATTATCAAGCTTCTCAAAATAAAATAAGTCCAAATTTAATTTTTTTTTGTGTGTGTGGGGAAAAATTAGCATAAAACTTTATATGGATGTTTAATAAAGTTAATTTTAGATTATGTAATTATCCACAATGCAAAAGTGCTCTTTTTTTAAAGTTAATTGTCTTGCATTCCGAGACGCTTCTAGGTTCCCAACTATGATTAAAACTTAAAAGGAGGTTGGATCTTTATGCATATTTTATTCTACTCGATACTAATTAGATGCCATCCACTTGCACAAGTTGCATCCTTTTGTGGATGTCCCAAATGACTATGCCATGATAAAGAGACACGTTTGTTGTGGACTACATCGTCATGATCTTGTTGGGTGAATGATTTTATACTTTAAAATTCTCTAGATGATTCTTTGCTTGGTTCAAAAGAAACTTATCATTGTCTTGAGGGTTAAAAACATATTATTTCTGTTTTGATGTTGCCACAAACTGTTGTGCTTTAGATAATTAATAATAAATGTTACGGATATCCGTTTATGTGAGTGAAAAATAATTTATGTAATCTTACTTTATATGTCTCACGCTACACCTCCATGTGATGAAATATGTGAGTTGGTTTTGTGTCGGTGATTATAAGCCACTAATTTACTCTTAAAGTGGCATGAGCAGACATTCGAGGGCTTCAATCAAAGTCAAAATCACTTGTTTTCTTTCTCATTGGCACAAATAGAAAGGTCTTTAAACCAAGTGTTCATCGTGTTACTTTTCCCACCTTGAAAGCATCCTTTATTGTTTTATATTTCGGCTAAGTGGCTTTTGATTATCCCCTGTTTCCTGCCTTTGAAAACTTTTTGCTTCAGCGGTTCATCAAGTCGGCATGACTGCTGCCCCTGGCCTCATCAGCCGCTTTTATCTCTTTTCGTCACATATTTTTAAGTCCTTGTTTTCTAAGGCGACAACTTCAATAATGATTAAATCAATAGATTCTGTTGACAATCAACTTGATTAGGGCAAAATTTGGTTTGAATTCTTGGGGTCTGCATCAGATATTCTTTATTTACTCAGTTTGTTCCCTTTAAAGCAATGTTTTTTTAAATACACGTGATAGTTTAAATTACAGGAAGAATAATTTCTCACACACACACAATTATACACAACTATAATGATGTGGGAATTCGAATACGAGACTTTTCCATTATTTACTAATAGTTATTTGAGAATTGGCAACGTAACAGTTTATTAACAAAACTGGTACAGGAATAGCAAACTAACAAATTCTCAAGTCGTATTATTTACTATAAATTTAGTTTCTACAAACCACAGACTGATACCCACAATAGTAATTTAACTGAATTTTTAAAGAGACAATAAAAGACTTTGGCCACACACATAATTACTTTAATCAAACAACCCTTTCCAGTTTCCTAGTAAAACTTAGTTTCTCTTAAGCTGTTGCAATTGGACCCAAACTGATATTGGTTTCCACTGCTTTCATGGCTTCAAATCTTGGCTCCTTGGGCTGGAACTTGACGCCAGCATAGAGCTTCATGTAGTCTTCGAACACGAATTTTGGGTACACTTGATTCTTCTCCTCTGCTTCCTTCTCCACCAGTGTTGGTGCAGGGTAGATGACAGCATCACTGCCAGGGTTGTAGAAGGAAGCTATTGACATTCTGGTGCCATCAGTTTGGGCAATCACTCTGTGCTCCACACTCTTGTACTTCCCATTAGTGATCACCTATATGTTTATTATATATATATGTAAGTAAATTTAATATTAATTGGGCATGAAGTAACATTCATTCGGAATATTGGGTTACCTCAATTTGGTCACCAAGGTTGATAACAATGGAGTGGCGCATGGGGGGCACGTCAATCCATTGGCCATCTTTAAGGAGCTGCAGACCACTGACCTTGTCATCCTGGAAGAGCAGGATGAGGCCACCGGCATCGGTGTGAGCCCGGAGACCCTTGATCAGCTCAGGGTTGGGACAAGGAGGGTAGTTGCTAACCTTGGTGCCAAAAGTTGGTCCATTTGTGCCATAGAAGGCCTTCTTGAGGTACCCTTGTTCAAGTCCAAGATTCTCACAGAGCAAGTCTAGGAGCTGCTCTGCTAATTTCTCCAACTTCAATGCAAATTCCTTCATCACATTCCTGCATATTTCATGTAAATTAATTTCTCTAAAGAACAAGCACCAGCTAGCTAGCTAGCATTATGTACAGAGAAATTTAAAAGTAGTGTGTGATTGGTTTTACCTGTACTGATCCTCAAGATCTGGAACTTCAGATATGTTGGATTTTGGAAGATGGCGCAAGTAGAAGGTGCTTTCCCAGTCCATATCATTGACCTCTGTCTTAACAGCCTCAAGGCCCTTGCTGGCCACCAGCTCCTTGAACCTCTGCTCCAAGCACTGCCTGTAGTGTTCTTTGGTCAACCTCTCCACTGTGTCCAAAAACTCAGTTGGTATCCCATGACTCACAAGCTGCAATATTTGTGAACCCAAACTCATCATATATAAGGTGAATTTTGATGAACATAAAAGATGAACAGAGAAAAGGAATGAAGAAGCTAAGCATATATATATATATCTTAGGATATAATTACCTCAAAGAAACCCCAGTTCTCACAGGCATCTTTGATTTTTTCCATTGTTGCTTTTCTTCCCTCTCCATTGAGGCTCTCCAAGTTGATGATTGGGAAGTTCTCCATCTCTCTCTCTTTCTCTTTGTGTATGTTTCTTTCTCTCTCTCTCTCTCTCTACAAGTGTTGTTAATTGTGTTCTTGTGGAGTTGAGTTTGGTGTGGGTGTGGTATTTATAGTAGTTTAAAGTGTACTGTGGAGTTTGACAAGAATAAAAATAAATAAAAGAAATGGTAGAAAGCAAGCAAATTACTGTAGGGTGGATGAGGACAGGTTTTCAGGCTAGGGAAATTTTTGGGTAAAGAAGTATTCAAAAAGGAAAGTGTTAAAATATTCCAAAAATATCACAGAGGCTTTGTAGGGTGGCCCACCATCTCTCTGTAGTAGCAAAATGAAAAAGAAAAAGAAAAAGAAAAAGAGAAAACCTTTCTCTCCTCTGTTTGAGTCTTTGGTTGGTAATTTAGTTTGGACCACCACCATCTTGGTGTCTTGGTCATGGTGGCAGGCTGATCGATCTCTTCTTTGTGCTTTGACCAATAATGAGGTTTGGCTACCCCACACTTCAATTTCCATGCATGCCAATTCCCCCAATTGGCTTTCTCTTTGTTTGGATATGCCCTGAAAATAATCTATAAGGAAGTTGCCTGCCTCTTTCTTTTTGCCCTTCCCAAACTCTGCATCTCTCCACCACCAAAATTCTTTTTAAGTTTTTTAATACATGGGATTTTATGTACGTCAATACATGGATATTTGTGTGTGTGTGTGTGTTTGTGGGTCTTTTACCATTTTATCCTTTGTCCTCAATTGAAGAGAGTACAAATCACTGTTAGATTTCGGGTTAAGTAAATAGACATGTGTCTTGTAAATGGAGAAAGGCTATGGAGGGACACCAAATTTGGAGATATGTGCACAAGTTTTTTTTGGGTGTGTTTTTTATGAATTATTTTTGCATATGTGTTAAACTGTGATTTACAGAAATGAGGAGTATCTCTTTACTACTAAGGAGACAAGTTGTATAATATATATATATAGTCCTCTTCTATTGAGGGATTCCTTACGAATTTTTTTTCAACAATCCAAATTATCTATTTTTTAAGTCTATATTCATAGATCATCCTAGCAAAAAATTAGACAAATCGGAAACCGTTTCAATATTCAATTGTGTCCTACAAAATCAATGAACATGATTCTTTAAGAAAGTACTAACATTTTCAAGAACTCAATTGAGTGGTCAAATAATATCGAATTCAAGTGATTTTTTTGTAGATATGATCTTTAAATGATTATCTAAAACATAAATGATTTGGATTAGTGGAATACAATGTGGAGTGGGGTCCTATAAGGGTGTATCTCAGATAAACTTATTTGAGGGATCCCTCAATAGAAGCTCCTTGTATATATATAAACAAAATTAATCTTATATTACATCCATAATTAATGACTTTTGTACGTCATGCATGCAGGCATGCCTTTGGTGAGAAATTAACTAAGGTCTCAAACAACGTGGGCGGCTTCCATGCTTGATTAAATTTAGCATCAAAATCTAATACATTTTCTTAGATTATCTATATATATTTAAGACTAGGAATGTGCCAATCTAATATCCTGGATTAACTATTAAATCCGATAAGGAATTTGCTTACTAAGTTGGATATGTTCAAGATTTTCCCCACCGACTAACTACATAGTCAATTCTGTGAATGGTGTGTTTGTGAGATAATCTTTCGATTAATAACTTAGCTTCATCCGTCCCTTGAGAAAAAAAAAAACAATATTCACTGATAGATTAATGTGGTCTATGCTGATTAGGCCTTTCAATTTGATCTTAATTAATAAACCCTAACTTGCTTTTTGAGGACGAATCTTGCGGACTAGATTTAGTTCACATTATTATTTGTCAAATGGAATCTTGACGTCGAAAGCTTTTGGCTGATCAATGAGCCTTTCAATCAATTAAGATGATGAGTTTGATGTAAACATGAATCATAATGCAAATAAATTAACAAACCCATTCATATATATCTATCTTTCCTTACTTACCATTTGCTTTTCGTTTACGTATATAGACTAATAAGAAAGCAACATTATCATTTTGTAGAGAAGCAATATTGTTGCCATGTGCACTTCAGCATCATAATAATTAACTCTTTTTTTAGGTCTAAAAATAATAATGAAATTCGTCCTCTACCAAGATTAAGAGCATAAGAGGCCCTGGGCACAAGCAGACAAGGCGATCGCCTAAGGCCCCAAATTGTATAATACCGTATATATACACACATCTACCAAGAGTAAGACAAGGGCGTCTTTGTAAGTTCATTATTGTTTGGATAGAAACCAAACCACCCAAGAAAGAAAGAAGATATAATTTAATTGGGTCCATGTTGTGGGGGACTACAATGCACTGACTAGGAAAAGCCAATAAAAAAATATATTATCTACTATTCATCTGTTTGGATTATACTCAACAACAACAGAAGACTATATATCTTTGTATAACATGAAGAAGATGGGAAGATGGGGAAAAAATTGAGTGATCTCTATCTCCACAGGCATAGGATTCACCTATATCCCTTTGGCTTTGCATGCCTTGATGTGACCTTAGCCAATATCTCCCAATTTTTTGCGTTGTGTAACCCCGTAAATTTATATATAACTTTCTTTAACTCAGTCACTTATTTCATCAAAAGTTTTAACTTTGAGAGATTCTCGAACTCTCAATATATATAATTCAAACACTTCTAAGAAAGATGTCTATGTAGGTTATTACAAGTAAAGAATCATTCTTTACGGATAAATTACAGTATGATATATGTACATAAGCTTTTTCTTTTGTAAATTACATGAGTTAGTTTTGCATATGTGTGAGACTATAATTAAGCAACCAAAAGCAACTTTTGAAACTAATTTTTAAATAATTTATTCTTCATTCTTTCATGACCTGATGTGTCTCTTGTAACTTAGCAGGTAGTGGAAGACAGAGTGATCCTTGTAAGGAAGGAGATGACCCTTTAAATTAGGCGCCTTTCACAATGCAATTCACCCATGACACCATCCATATATAACACAATATTTTAACAACTTTCATATAAAAGTATAAAGTAAAGTATTAGTTTATGGGAAGCAATGCAATCCTGCATGAACTAATGGTCGGTAAATGCCATGGCACTGAATTGGAAAAAGTAATGGGTTTAGTCAAACCCCATTTCGACACAACAAACCACTTATGGAAAGCAATGCACATGCCATGCATCATATAATTGCTAGCGAGCCAGTGATGATGATCAATTGATCACAAATGTGGCTCCTACCACTCCCACCACCACCACACGTTCTTTGTGAGTTTTTAGTGCAGAGTAAAGGTACCAAGTTCAAGATAAGAACATCTATTTGCAAGCAAGCTCCCAATCCCCACAATTTGTGGAACCAGATTTTTCAATTTATTGGATTTCTTTTAATTCAGGCATAAAATTGTATAAAATAGGAGTGGAGTAGATATCACGCTTAAATTAAAAGGTGTAAATGTGGGGACAAAATAAGTTGTTTATTTATTTATTTAGGATATATGAGATATTAGGGGAATGAGTTCAAATATAAGACCTTGAGTGCACTGATAACTGCTTTTAACTATTTGAGGAACAAACACATTGCAAATTGAGAGTTATGTCCCTATATATGCCCCATATAAAGATTTACGTGTATAACTTTGGAACGAACCTTGTGGACGATTAGATCCCTTTAGTGGCTGCGATGTGAATGAACTTTCATGTCTATCCAGTAATTCCATAAATGTGGTATAAAATTGCAAGTTGTCCACAGGCGACAGGAGACAAAAAAATGGAGAAGTAAAGAACCAAAAATGGGGGCTTTCGTAATTGCCTAGCATTCTTGATATCTATGATCTATTCCCTTTAGTTCAATTTTTATTATCTGTTTCCTCTGTAAATTTCTGTTTTTGGACTCGTAGTGACAAAGTTTGACAATCATCTTGTTTCTTTTTTCTTGGGTCAAATCTATGACTATTAACTAACGACTGTTGACAGGTAAATGCAGGAAAAAAACTGCGTCCCGGACCCGAAGGTCACGCCATGCCACACTCGCATCACCTTGCAGTGAATTGCTGGCACTGTTGGCTTGACCTACCTAACACACTTTCTATTCAATTTCGTCACGTATGCTTCTCAGTTGTTTCTTCCCAACCTACAATTAATTGACAAACTTGCCAATTACACATGTTTCTTAACCTAATTTAAACGTTGTTTTGGTCCTTATTTCAGTTTCGCATGTGGTATATTGTACGATGTTTGATTTTCTCACATGAGGATGAGGCAAGACCTTGACCTCATTGTAAAATCCGTATAAAACTAACGTATTCAAAAGAATTTGTTAAATGTGGTTGAGACAAAAACAGTTCAGCTCTATCGCATTTATCACTATAACTTGATAGCCTGTGTGACACTGTTACATTACATCAAGTCAGGAAATTTCATCGCTTTGAGACGTTATCATATCAATTGATGGAGAGAGAGAGAGAGAGAGAGAGAGAATCAATGTGATTCGTGCGACACAGTTGCAGATCATTTTCAACCAGCACGTGAATTTTATAAAACAATAATTTTGTATGTATTTTGCACAAATATTTAGTCTTCTCTTCTGTTTAGTCAATGGTTAAAAAAAGGGAGGGAGAAAAACAAATAAATTGATGGCTATGACTTTTGAATTTTGATCAACTAGGGCATTGGTTATGACTTCACCAAATCATGATAAACGCTAAGATTATATTAATCACATGGTTAATTGAACCCTAATCATCCCCCATAGAAGAAGGCAAACGAAAAGATTTCCTTGAATTGAAAGTGATATTGAAAAGAGTGCTGCTATTTCTTTCATCTCCTTGTTTTATTTTTCCACCAGTGGCGTAGTCAGGAATTCTCTCAAGGAGAGGAGAGTCAATATTATTTGCCAAGACAAATGGAAAAGCCATACAACCACCAAACTTGGACTAGGATGGTTTAGAGGAGAAGAAAAATGCATACTAGATTAACCATATCAGGGTGATTTTAGTTTAGACATGCTCTGGTTGGTTAGAAAGTTATTCTCTTTCAGCTTTTGTCTTTAAAATTTTGAAAATAAAGTAGATTAGAAAATACGACAGGTGAGCGGGAATAGCAGCATTCTATTGAAAACTGAGGCACGCATGCATTATGCATAGCTATCAAGAATAAAGAAGCTGGTCCATCTTACAATGACACAGAGACGGGAAATCTATAGATATCTATCTACGGTGTGGTGAATTGGAATTGGTTAACATCTTCCTTCCAAAGCCTCCAAGGCAAGTCATAACGTATTTGGCCAATTACAATTAGGTCCTCCAATTCCAAATTGGATTCTTGTACTTCACAAACATACAAAACAAACATCCAAAATCTTGGAGCCATCCTGACAACTTCCTCTGATTCAATAAATATTTGAATTGACATCACCACAAGAGAGTCAAATCAAACGACTTGACTGTTTCGGTCATCATCTTGGGGTTTATTTTATGGGGACAAAATAGGGTTCAACAAGGGGTGGGGGGACCAAACAGCTGGTCCATCTTGGATTTTGGAATTGGAATTGGAATGGAAGTTGATTCACAATTTGCGTTGCGTTTGATCTATAGTAATCTTCAAGAATTTTCTTCAAAAAGTTAAATCAAACATATGACTGGTAAAACGGTCACGTTTTGCACTCTACGTTTGATTTCTTTTTCTTTTGTAGGTGTCAACGTTTTGCGCGCTACTCTTCAATTTGATAACATGAAATTTGATTTAAAATAAGGATTTATTTATTTATTTATATTTTTGGAGAAAACAAATTACGCAATAAATTTTAATATTTTTTTTCTACACCAAGTGTAAAATAGTAACATGTTGATGGGAGGCCCATTCATAAGGGAGCTAAAGTGAACTAGTCTACGCTAGCAGCTACCCAAACCTTACTGGGCTCACAAGAGCTTGGATTTGGCTGCATTTAAATACAACAATGGGGAAGAAGAAAAAAAGCCTAAAACCAACATGTGTGTCATAAAACATACATTCGAGCAGTAACATTATTTTGCTCTATCTATTCTTTGCTTTTGAGTTTTTGTTGGGAAAAATATTAGTGGGGAAAGAAGCAAAACGCTTCCCATCAAACGTAGGAGAATGCTGGTTAGTATACTCTCACTTCATGCTATGCTACGTATCTCCAAATTTCGAAATGTTTCTGTGGGTCGTCTTCGAATCAAATCTTAACCAAGGGTTGCTCCATACATATCCTGCACAAGAAGAAAACTTATAGTTATGGTTTTGATGGCATGTTGAACGAATCACTTAGTTTTATATTTGAATGTAAAGAGGTGATGAACCACCATTTGTTATCAGACTGATACAGAAATTATTACGCACAAGTATGAGAAGGAAGTTCTTACTAGGCACAAAAAGAATTCCTCGAAATCAGCTTTCGAATATTTTACCGATGTCTGCACTCTGTAAAAGCTTGAAAGGAAAAAAAAGAGTGTCAATACGTTGTAACAAGGGCATTCAGTGAACATAAACGCCCAGTCAAAGAAGTATATTACAACTACACTGGGCTGTAGCAGGAAAATGCAAGGGATTGTTGAATGCAGTAAACTACGCTTAACGTTAAGGATGTTAAACAAGTTGTCCTTCCTGTGGGCATGTGTGATTGTGTTGCCTCCCAAGTAAACAGAAAGAGAATGAATCATATGGACAAGATGGACAACGAACACATTAAATTACCATTATCAGAAATCTCTTACATATTTATGTGAACCTGAAGCATGAGCCTCACTCGCAAAAATAAATGCACTTCCCAAGAGATACCTGAAATAGCCAAATCACATAATTCCGTTAGGCTCACAGAGTCACAGATAAATTTGAATAAATATCAGTTTTACTCTTTAGACAGTTTACCTCTTTAATCTCTACTTATAGCCTACTTGTAGCATCAAATGACGATAGCTACGGCCACGCATAATACGCTGCCATAGATATTGGAGCACCTTCGGGGAACTCATCTGCATCCTTTCTTGGACAAGCCTGGAGTCAAAAAACTGCATAAGCGACCAGCTAGAGCTTCATGATCATTTACTAGTACCTTCAATCCAAGAAAGCTAGCTTACCATCTTACAATGCACCGCTGAATTCCCCTAGATATGGGGCGAATGATGGATGGATCCCGTTGAGCATAAAGCAAACCAACCTGACAAGTGATAAGAAAGAAATGACGAGCTATTGCAATGCATATCTATTTGCAAATGAACGAAATAAGGAGACATCCAACTACCTCCAACAATGCAACAGTAGAAGGATCATCCAAGAGCTCAAGGCTACAGTCAGCTAGATAATTAACCTGAACCCAAGTACATAGGGATACAGAAATCACAAACTACACAAGGGACAAAGTCTAATAACAGAGTTTCTGTTTCTATCACAAAAGAAGAGAGAAGTAGTGGGGGAAACTAATAACATAGACCAGCTATTTATGAGTCAGCATTACTATTGTTATCAACATTGTATATTTACAAATAAATCATATAGATCCGAGAAACTAAGTCTAAGTCATATAAAATATTAAAAACACAGTGAAGCTAGTCCATAACAAATGATTATCACAGATTTCTTTCAGGTAATTGTCCCAAGTGCATAACTAGCATTCTAGCAAGACAGAAACAAAACAGAAAACAAAAAACTACGTACTCCAAATTCTGTATTGACTAGGGACTGCACAAAATCCATCAGCTGAACCTTTGCCCATTGACGGCACAAGGCAGGATCATCTGTTGGTGGAGGATGTCTCCAAGGTGCACCAAAGCGTAGTCTGTCTTTAGAAATTTTTCCACTATGTGCATCAACAGCAAACTTCTGTAGAAGCCCCAGTGCTTTCTCCATGGCAGGATTCACTACAGTAATCTAAATGAATAGACTTGAGGTGCAAGTAAGGCAGCGCAAAGTGCACAAAGAATCAGAAAATAAAGAAAGTGAAAATTCTTTACTTTATTATAGCATGAGTAGGCATAACCATGGTTGTTCACAGGACAAGTTAGTCTGTAAGCCTAATGTATATCCAATGAACTGAGCATAAATCTCAATGTGGTGAATTTGCAAGCCATACATCACGTGAGATTACCATACATTTATCAAAGAACCAAATTGCAAATAGAACACTAAGGGTTCACAAAATAATAAGAATAAATATGTAAGATGCATACTTCATGCTCCCCAAAGAAACTTACTTGCAAATATGCTAAATATGCATCCACGATGTCCTCAAATGTGCTATCTTTGTTGTCCTCTAACCTTCAGATGAACAAAAAGAGTAGTAATGAATATTAAAACTATGCAGCACCTATATATGAAATACACCATGTAGCATTAAGCATGGAAGAATGAGGCACAGATTGACTGCTTAAGAAGAAACAAAAAAAAATGAAAAAGAGAAAGAAAAATATTGCAGTTTCCATTGCACTTTTGTTATTTGTCACAAAATAATATTACTCGATTTTAACAGTGATTGATGACTATGCATGTCAAGATGCTACAGGAATCCGCATACAACACAGTTGAAGGTATACTAAGATGTGATGCACATTTCATACCTGTTAGAAAAACACATGGCTTTACACTCCACGTCATAAAAGTAAGAAAAAGGGATAAACAGAGTTCAGCTTCTAGTTCATGTAGCATGTATCAATATGATATGGAACGGTAAAAACAAAAAAGGAAGAAAACAAAAGCAAAAAGAGATATCATCCTTACTGCTGATAGTAATTGCCCTGCTTGAGTGCATATAGCTCAAATAAGTGTCTAGGGTTTGGACCAAACACCTCAGCAATAACCAACCACTGTATTTGACAAAAAGAAATGCTAAAATCACTATAAAGTTCAGTATTTCAGGAAACAGAGAAAAAAAGAAGTACAAGAAAATGGAGATTCATCAAGAAATCCAATGGACCTACTTTTCTGAATAAATATGAAAACCAATAAATATAAGTCTTGTTTTTTTCTTTTTTTCTTTTTTTGGGTTAGAGAAGCTCATTACCTCTGATTGACTGAAATAATCATTAACCATATGCAATTTAGCTTCTTGGGGATTCCAGCCAAAGGTCTGCAGAACAAACAAGTTTAAATGCATAATATCCACAAGCATCACCACAATATCCACAACATGAGCACGACATGCTTAAAACAGGCCCGGAATGACGTGGCAGTCTTGTGTGCCTGGCAGGGCACGATGTGAAGCAAAAATAATTTTAAAAAACAAAACTCAAATCTAGTAGACCAAGTCCTAAAATATTTAAAATTGACCCTGATGCAAGTCATGTCACAAATGTGTTAGTCTTTAAGCTATTAATATGTGCATAGCAGAAAAGAATAACTAGTGTTTGTTCCTATTAGACAATAAAGTAAAAACAAATGCACACACAGGTAATGTCATCCCATATACACACACAGATCATAACGTAATATAACTTCAGAGTTTCAGTTTGAGTACCTCACGAGAGATGAATATGTCTGGAAATCCAAAATCCATGTAAGCCCGGTATGAATAGTAACTGCGGCATAGGAGCAGGAATTACAATTCAGAAACATAGGCAATTGCAAAAATTTAAAAGGTGAATAAGTGATGTGAAGTTAAAGAAACACACACACACAAACAATAGGAATGAACCCCACCTATCCGATGTCACAAGAACAACAGGAATGCACCTCTCGTTTGCACCTAAAGCTATTATTCTCCATATCAGACTGTCATGATACATTGATCCACAGACTGACGAATTCTCATCTAACAAAATTGCATTCCGTAAAACTTCGATATTGTTTATAACCAGCTTAGGCTGCTCAATATGTGAAACGTCAGTCAATTAGAGTTTCATAAAAGCACCATACACTAATCAAAACCACACAAATCTACGCACCAAGAAACTTTTTTTCTCAAGCAAATTTTAACCATGACTGGATTAAAACCACAACAACTCCGATATAAAAAATGTGAACTTCATTACCTGGAAATGATCAATTTCAGAAGCTTGAGATAACAACTCCAACAACAAACAGGGCCAATCAGTGCACGAATTTGCTAAAAACCTTGAGAACCCACCTGTCCGATTTAAATGTGCAATAGCATTAGCCCTCCAACTTTGTTGGACCTTAATCACCTCCTTTGCCAATCTCAATGCCACTACAGCTTCCCTATAGTACGAAGCCTCTTCCAATGGCAAACTCTTCCGCTTCTCACACAAACCCAAAATCCCATCAATCTCTTCGGCATTACATCGAGCACTTAGAGCGAAAACGGCCCGATCCCACAAAACAGAACCCGAAACTCTATCAGAAACCGCATTCTTGGACGCACTATTGCCCTCAATAACGCAGCGGAGCGCCGTGTTAATACCGTGCCATTTGTTGAGAGTAGAGAAAATTTGATGAGAGCTAATGGAACCAAGCTGGACGCCCTTGTGAGTCATGGATTCGAGGCAGCTCTCAAGCCTGGTTCTGCAATCGGACAAAGTGGGTGGTGGGCAATTGGACCAAGAAGCCCAAGGAAACGACTGATTGAATTGTGGGTGGTGGTCTTTGATGGACTCGGCGAAGTCTACGTAGCCAGTGAGGTGAGGGCCTTTGTTCCAGTCGTTGAGCAGACCTGGAGAGACTCAGTGTGTTAGAAGAGAGAGAAAGTAGAGACGAAATATTGCAGAGAAATGAAAGTGGGTCATTACGTTCGAGGATGAGAGTGGTTTTTCCGACGCCTCTGGGGCCGTGGAGGATCAGAGGCTGAGGAACACGGTGGTGCTGGGCGTGGTTGTTTAGCACTGTTTCTAACAATGGCCTTGGTATGATCCTCCATGGTTTGTTCACCATTGTTGTACTTTCTTCCTGAGATTTGTTGTGCTCTTCCAATGTTCACTGACTGTGTGTTGTTTGTGGAAGAAGAAGGGAAGGGGGGTATTAGGAGGGTTTTAGTTGGAGACTAACAAGGGCGGCCTCCGCGAGCTACCTCTCTAGAGTTAAGCTGAAGAAAAGTTATTTATTCTATTTACTTGTGGTTGTCCTTTTTTATCTTTTAAATTTTTTTTTTTTTTTAAAAGTTTACTGCAAAATGGAAATGGCATGCCACTAAAGTAATTGAGAAATTGCCGGTATGTATATGTTACACACTAGGTCACTAGGTTGTAAATAAATCTTTACTACTTTGCCATGATCATCATCGTGTGATAAGTTCAAATCTCATAAACGATAATGGTTCGATAAAACAAAGAAAATTTGTATTTCGTCATGTCCAAAACTTAGCGACCTCAGATTACTCGTGCTTAAAACTTATGGGCCATAATCTTCTCCCAATGTTATTGGGCCTTTAGGCTATAAGCTTGCAGGTTGTAGGCCACCGGCACACTGGAAAAGCCCATTAAGGAGGAGGAATTCTTCCGCTCTGTGCTAATCGATCAATCTCCGTTTCGCACGTTTGACAAAGGAAAAGGGGAAATTTTGATTTGGATCGTGCTAATCGGGGTTTGAATGCACTATAATACAACCACCCTAATTTAAGTCAAAATTGTAGAATACTTCAATTAATCAATTAATCAATCAATCAATCAATTTGTGGGGGAAAAAGTAACCATCAATCACAAATAAACTAAACTAAATGTTCATTTATTGACAATGATTTGTAATTTTTGACATGTTTATTTATTTAAAAATGGGGAAGTGATAAAAAAGAGGAAAATATTTTCCTCTTTATCAGGCAAGTAGGAGCTCCTACATTCTTATTAATAGCAGTGTAACATGTATGCATAAGTTTTTATTTTTGTGTTTTTTATGAATTATTTTTTGCATATGTGTAAAACTGTGATTCGCAGGAATGAGAAATATCTTCTTACCGATAAGAAGGCAAGTAATATCCATAAAAAATAATCAATATGATAGAGAATGAATGAGTATGATATTCCCAAAATTTAATATGATTTGTACAGTGATTAGTAACACTCTCCGATGCCTATGTCAATTTTTTCCCAACAAATGAGGCTTATAAAAGTATTGTACTCAACTACGGAGAAAGTTCATATGGAAAGTACTCCCTCATATATAGAGAAGATGGAATCTCTCAATTGTCTTTTTCCGATGTGGGACCCGAGAGAGGTTGATGATGTGCACCATTCTATTGGGCGAATATTGATAGACTGATGTGTGTCCTTTCTTTTTTGAGGAACAACATGCGTTAATGGGATATGACGAGGGTCCATTCTGGCTATTCTTTTTCCCACATACGGGCCTTTGGGGATAGGTGCATGGGTTAGTGCGTTGGGTCATGGCCTCGTGGGCTTATGGCTTAGGAGGCCTTCTTTTACCTCATTTGAGCCTCTTTAGATGTGAGGTAAGGTTGGTGTAGTCTATTAGTAGCCCGAGCCCATCTACTTTCTCAAGTGGTCTAGGCCTTTGCTATTTTGGATGGGCCCTACTGATATTTGGTATCAACATGATTCATGGTTTTGCATGTATTGATTCATAGGAGGACTTCTTTGACAGTACCTACATAGTGATGGGATGTTGTTTTAAAGGTTTTGTGGTTGGGGTTTAGGTTGATTTGTTTCGTATAAGTTGTTTGACTCTTCTGTTTAGTCAATAGCATGGGTGGTACTCTTTCCTACCATGGAATTTTGTTTCTCTATGAAGATTTTAACGAGGCCGCCGTTAACATACTAGTTCTTACTATATAATGTTCCTTTCGGTTTAATGAAATACCATATTTTCTCAAAAAATATGTTTAGTTGCACATGTGCTAGTAAATGCATAAAAAGTTAGAAATCATAATAATTCTAATACTCATGTGTTAATAAACGAAAGAAATTAATGATTCACAATAATTCTAAGACCCATTCTAGAAAAGTAAGCATGACATTTTGTATCATATAAATTATTTTTCAGACAATAAACAAATATAGAATTTGATTAAAAAATTGAGGCTTAATTCTTGTATTGCTTCCTGAAACTATAGACAATTTAGACATCGTTCTCTGAAAATTCTAATGACATGCGGACGCACGTTGGGACAAGAGGGGTCACACGACCCCTTAGAATTTTGGAAAATTGGATGTGGACTCCATGAACGACCCCTTGGAGAGCTGGTGAACGACTCTTTGTGTGCACACCAAGTGCTCGACGAAAGTCCTAGCCCATTTGCTTGCTCTTATATATAATATATATATTTTTCCTAAAATGAGCCTTGCCAAATGACGTCATTTGGTCCAAGGCTCAGTCAAATTTTTTTTCATTGATCTGGCCTCAAAACGACGTCATGTTGAGCTAGGTTTTAAAAATGAAAAAAAAAAAAAAAAAAAACATCAGCACTTACCTAACTCTGTAAAGCAGCTACAAACCATTTTCATTCTCAATTTCACATCTCTTCGCAGATGCCGACCACCACCACCTTGTGTCGCCGTCCGCCGCCCTTTTTTTCAACTACAACTTCAAGTAAGCAATATTTATATTTATAAATTTATAATGATAATTTATATTATTGATATTGATATTTTTTTTATGGATTGAAATTTATGGATATGATAAATTGATAATGTAGATTGATTGAGTTTATGCTTTATTGATAATGTGGATTGATTGATATTTGATATGATAATTTGGTATATTGAATATTGATTGATATGATAATTTGGTATATTGAATATTGATAGTGAGTTATTGACATTTTCATATTCATATGATAATTTGGATAAAAATTAATGACAACGAAACTATAATGCAACATTTTCAAAATATGAAAATTTGTCGTGGACAATTGTAACTTGTATTATTGGTTTTGTTATGAATTATGAATGGAAGTACTATCTTTTTATCTTTTTAGTATTATTTTCTTTGTAGGAAAAATTTTGGAACTATTACACTGTGACCCCTTGCCCACATAATCCTAAATTCGCCACTGATAATGCGTTGCGCCTCATTGATTAATGTTTGACATCTTACTTTTGCCCCACTTAAGTAAGAGAGTAATGTGCATCACCGTAAGCTAAAAGTTAATATAGAAGTAGTTTTTGCATATTTGCATGAGGAGTTTACCAAAAGAGAAAGAAAAAACAAAACCTTCGCGTAGACGTTAACGAAGTAGTTATAACTCAAGTCGTGGTGGAAGTTGGAACAAAGTGGAAGACGAAGACACGAAGTCAACAATTGTCGTAAATTACGCGAGTATCAATTAACTTATTTTTCTTTTATACGAATATTCTGGCGGGGTTAGCAAAAATAAATAAAGGTATATATAATAAGCAAAGAGAGATTGCAGACTGGAGCCGGACGAGGTGGGCCATATATCCACTGGCCCACATTTGGCCCAGGCCCATCACTTCAGGTAGTTAAGCTCTGGTCTGGTCTCTGCCTAACAGTGAAAAGAAAAAAAACTGCCACACGATTCTTTTTCATTTTCTCTCTCTCACTCGCTGTCTCTCACTTCATTGTTTGCCATTGTTGCTCTTCCCCACACCTCGCTTCTCTCTCTCGATTGCTTCGCTCCACTTCACTTTTCTGCACCTTCCTCCTCCTCCATTTTCTTTTACTTCCAAAGCAACCAAACCCAAAACCCCACTTCCCTCTCTCTCTCTCTCTCATGTATTGTTCAGCGCTAACTGAGACACACCCAAGCCCGACCCGGTCCTAACCCGGACCCGCCAATCCCAAATGCATCGCGCCACGGCCGCCCCAAACCCACTCCAAACCCTCCTTGATCTCATCAACTCTACCCTCTCCCTACTCCTCCGCTCCTCCCTCACCGTCCGATCCTTCGTCGGACGGTGGACCGCCCTCCACACCAAGCTCACTTCCCTCCACTCCTCCGTCGCCGACATCTCCGACTCTCCCCACTGGGCCCAGAACCCTCTTCTCCACACCCTCCTCCCCAACCTCCTCTCCACTCTCCAGCGCCTCACCGCCCTCGCCGACCAATGTACGGACGCCGGGTTCACCGGCGGGAAGCTCCACATGCAGAGCGACCTCGACATGGCCTCGTCCTCGCTCTCCAACCAGCTCCGCGACCTCGACTTATTGCTCAGATCCGGAGTGCTCCACCAGTCGAACGCCATCGTTTTGTCCCACCCGGGCCCCGGGTCGGATAAAGAGGATTTTGGCTTTTTTGTCCGGGACCTCTTCACCCGATTACAAATCGGAGGCGTCGAGTTTAAGAAAAAAGCTCTTGAGTCTCTGCTTCAGCTTCTCAACGACGACGGCAAGTCGTCCGGCGTCGTCGCCAAAGAAGGAAATGTTGCGTATTTGATTCATTTGCTCGATTTCCACAACCAGCCTTTTGTGCGAGAACAGGCTGTCTTCGCCGTTTGTCTCCTGGCCTCAGCCAACGACGAGTCGTCGCGCAAGGCCGTGTTCGAAGAAGGGGGTTTGGGGCCGTTGCTCAGAATACTCGAATCCGGGTCGACCCATTTGAAAGAGAAGGCGGCGATGGCCGTCGAGGCGCTCACGGCCGATCCAGAAAACGCCTGGGCCCTTTCAGCCTACGGTGGCGTATCGGTGTTGATCGAAGCGTGCCGATCTGGGTCTCAGGCGATCCAGACCCACGCGGCTGGCGCCGTTATAAACGTGGCCAATGTGGAAGAGATCAAGACGGCTTTGGGAGAAGAAGGGGCTGTGCCAGTACTGGTCCAGTTATTGCTCTCAGGCTCCATTACTGCCCAAGAAAAATCAGCAAATTGTTTAGCGATTTTAGCCTCTTCCGATGAGTATTTTCGAGCTTTGATAATTCAAGAACGTGGGTTGCAGAGATTAATGCATTTGATCCAAGATTTGCCGAGCTCGGACACATTGGAACACGTCCTCCGAGCCATAACCTCGCTTTCAGCTTCAGATTCATGCTTTAGAGTCCTGTCTTCTTCAACCCTTTTCCTAATCCAGCTCGGTGAGTTCATAAAGCACGGTAACACAACCCTACAGCAAATCTCAGCTTCGTTACTCGCTCACTTATCGATCAATGTGAGTGACGGCAATAAGCGAGCATTGGGTAGCTGTATGGGGTCGTTGGTGAAGCTCATGGAGTCGCCAAAACCGGTGGGACTTCAAGAATCCGCGGCCCAAGTGCTTGTGTCGCTGCTTACGGTCCGGTCGAACAGGAAAGAGCTGGTGGGGGACGAGAAGAGCGTGATGAGGCTGGTCCAGATGTTGGATCCCAAGAATCACGAGATGGTTTGCAGCAAGTTCCCGGTGGCGGTGGTTGCGGCGGTGCTCTCCGGAGGGAGCGGTGGCTGCCGGAGAAGGCTGGTGGCAGCCGGGGCTTACCCGCATTTGCAGAGGCTGGCGGAAATAGAGGTCGTCGGAGCTAAGAAGGCACTGCAGAGACTCGCCGGAAACAGGCTCAAGTCCATCTTCTCCAGAACTTGGAGGGAATGATAGTAGTAATTAACCAAGAAAGAAAATACCCGCCAAAGAAAGGTTAGTTTCGGAATTTTAATTTTGTGAAAAGTGTTTTGCCTTGAGAGCTTTATGACTTTGACTCTGACGTGTCATTGAGTTTATCCATTGAGAGGGTGGCATGTGTACATGGCAGCCTGGATGTGTCATGGAAAGTAGCCACCCGTATGTCCACCAGAGTGTCAGATGACAATTCTGCCTATCTTTATAAATCTTATTTGTGGTAAATTAATTAACTAAATCCTAGAAGTGTAGAGAGTTGTGCCTTGCCCAATAGCTTTTTACTGCTGACTTTGTTGAGGCACTCACAGCACATGGAATCCTTATTAATATTAAAAAATGCAGCCATGAATGAAGATGGCCTATATAGAGCTAGAAGGTCCCCATTTTCACATTGATAGATTTTTACTGTTTGACTCGTGAGGGTTGGCGCGTAGTGAATGCGGCGGTGTTAGTTAGGCAGGCGGGGCATGGACTTTTAGTGACACATGGCAAAAGTCGTGGCAAAATGTTTGGATTTTTGCTTTTGCAACTTTTTCTTGGGTCTAAGATTGTGGCTGACATCAAATCTCAATTCGTTTGTTTGTTAATATTCAACAGGAGGAGGAAGGAGGTTCGTTTGGATTTTCTAACCGTCCAAGAAGGAAAGAGCTTGGACAAGCAACAAAAATACACACATCGTTCGTATACCCAACCCAACCCAACCTTTTTTATTTTTAATTAAATTACTTAATTATTAATATTATTTAATTATGTTATATAATCCTAATATCATAGTGTATCGGTAAAGAAAGAAAAAAAGAGAAGCATGGATGCGGTTTTTAGGGAGTATCCTCGATTTGCTTTATCCTTTTTTATTTATTTAATTTTTAATCTTATTACTTGGTTCACTCGTGAAAGCTGTAAGAGAGAGAGAGGGTTGATTTCATGATGATGTTTGTTAATTTTTTTGGGTTATCTTTTTTCATTACCACCCACTTGTTTATGTTGTTTGATCGATCTTATTATGTACATCGTCCCTACCTACCAGATAATGGACAAGGGTTTAGTGCAAGTATTTTTGAATAGTCATGTTATCTGAGCCCTTCAATTCATTTCTCTGTACATGATGATGATGATGATGATGATGATGATGGTGATGATGGGAATCTGGAAGTGTAGCTCAAAAAGCATTAGCAGAAATAGATTATGCTATATATCTATCTATGTATCTATCTTTTTAGGCGGGTTAATGGGAAGGAATCAAAGGAAAGGGCAGTGAACAATGATGATAATCTTTAGTTTCTGAGTTGGCTTGAATGGGTCTATCTCTTTCAAACAGATTTGGTGTTTGTTGTCTGGTGGTGACACTTGGTGGGTCCTCGCATCTCATCTCCTCATGCTTGTTTTTGCAATTAGCATGCATCATCTCATCTCCACTTGCATTGCACCAGCTGCTACCAAACCTTTTTAGAGACTTGAGCTTCACATTCACAATCAAAATCAATTTGGGGCATATCATGCACAAATGAGTCTAAATTATTTTAAATTAATCCAATTTTCGGGAAGGGAACTCGAACTTGTGCAAAGGGTGCGGATTCACTATCCCAACCTAAAAGGGGTAAAAAAGACATTTTAATCGGGGAGTGATGTGGGTCCTTAAGATTTTGAGAATCTGGGAAAGGTAAAAGGTAAAACAGGAGACTATGTAATGTATAAGAGCATAAGAGCATATGTAATGTATTATCATTATGTTAAATATGTAATCAAATGAATAATAATAATAATAATAATAATATGAGGGTATATGTGTCATGTGTGGTCCATTTCTCTTAAACAGGTTCACATGCCGTTGCTTGCCTTTGCCTCCCCCCAACGAGCCCACCTATCGAATTTGCATTTGCATCTGATACTCCTCCAACAAAACTTTGTCACCTTTTTTTGTGTTTTTGTTTGCAGCCCCCGTGATATCTCTCTCCCTCTCTCTCTCTCTCTCTCTCTCTCTCTCTTCAGAAACTTAGCTGTAAAGCCTTTACACCTCTTTCTCTATCTGTCTGTCACTTTGTGCTTCTTTTGCTTTTCTTTTCTACCATTTCCATTTCCCGCCAACATTGCACGGTTAAAACGACAGTCCGTTAACTTAACCCACCGTGCCTTCATTCAACTGTTAATTAAATGTCCCATCCCTGACTAATCCCTCCGAATCTTTTTTTGATGGATTGTTCTTTTCTTTTATATCTTTGTCCTTGTACTCTTGTAATAGAATCGAATGTGAGATATATAATATATAAATTGAGTGGTTCACTACTAATAGTACCGAGATCTTTTGTTGTGATAAAACTCTATATATATTGAGCTTTGTATGTGGTTAAATTGGGAACTATATCGGTGTTACCAGTAATGGGACGTTGGTCAATCTCTATTAAATTTAACAGATTCGTGGTAAATGTAAGGGGGTGAAATATAGCCTTGATTTTTTATGTTAACCAGCAATGCATGCATGGAATACGGTGGATCATGCACTTTGAATCTCTTGCAGGTAATGATGATTAATAATGTATATTTTCAGTCAAACGTACAACACTTTTTTCAGTTAGTAAGTTGTTCCGTTAGTTGATTTTGTTAAGTTTCACACCTAAAACTTGAAAAAAGCCACTCCATCAATGCAATGCTGCAAGAGAATAATGCTTCTTGTTCCCTTATAGGCTGACTCGTTATGCATTGGTGCATAATGCATTACCCTATGATGGACAATGAAGAAAATATCAGCATCACATGAGCAAACAAAATAATAGGGCCCAATTCGTTGGGCTTCTTGGAGGTGCTTATGCTTTTCAGAAGCAGATGCAAGAGGTCGCTTATGTCTCACTTGGTAATTATACATAGGTTTTCTATGGTTTCGATCTTGGGTGCCAAACAGGGAAAGGAGGAGGGCCACAACCACTGTGTTAACCCATCTCGACTTCTTATTCTATGTTAAGGATATTTTATCTTAAAATAAGAATATCATGATAATTAATCATCGGATTTTCATCCACCGGATCATACCATGTTTCATTGTTGGTGCATAAACTCACAACTGTCATTCCAACTTTGCTTAGAGAGAGAAGGAATTTTAATTACAAGACCATTACATTTGATCTTTAAAAAAACCCCAACATCTAGTTAATGCACAACAAATCAACTCATATGCTTCGCAATAATCTTGTTTTGCTGTTCCAACCACAGTCTCTGTTGATGCAAGAGGCTTTCCTGATTCACTAATCCATTACACATAGGTTCACTAGGAGTTGTCACCTTAGAGAAGAACGTCGCAAACGGGTCGTTGTTTTCTACGTTAGGCAATGCTCCTCTTGTCTTCATTTCACTTCTTGCAAAGAAAGTCGTTGCAGCAGTGAACTCGTTAGGCTCATCTGCCTGAAAGGTTGTCGCCATGGCCGTGTCACTGTGATTATGTGCCCAAGATGTTGGCGCCATGGCCATGTCACTACGATTACTTGCACCAAATGTTGGCACCACGCTCTCATTATCACGAGCCACCGCACTAAAGGTTGGCGCCATGGCCGTGTCACTGCGATTATGTGCCCAAGATGTTGGTGGCGCCATGGCCATGTCACTACGATTACTTGCACCAAATGTTGGCACCACGCTCTCATTATTGCGAGCCACCGCACTAAAGGTTGGCGCCATGGACGTGTCACTGCGATTATGTGCCCAAGATGTTGGCGCCATGGTCGTGTCACTGCGATTCTGCGCGCGAAATGTTGGCACCACGCTCTCATTATCGCGAGCCACCGCACTAAAGGTTGGCGCCATGGTCGTGTCACTGCGATTCTGCGCACGAAATGTTGGCACCACGCTCTCGTTAAAGTTTGGTGGCATTCTGCTCTCTTGGGGATTTTGGGCGCAGGATGTTGGTGATATTGCGCGGCCATTCGTATCCCGTGCGTGAAATGTTGGTGGTGGCATTAATATTGTATTCTCTTTTGGTCTTTGTCCACCAGCCTCATTTGTGCTCCGTACACAAAATGTTGGTGCTATTCTCATCTCTCTCTGGCTCTGTGCACAAAATGCTGGTGCCATTGTTGTGCTCTCATTTGCAAGCCGTGGCCAGAAACTTGGTGACATTTCGCTCTCTTTTGGACTTGGGGCACTAAATGCAAGTGCCATTGTTGAATTATTTGAATTCTGCGCGGAAAATGTTGTGACATCTGCGCTCTCATTTGAATTATTGGCGCCAAATATTGTGGTCTCTTTTAAATTCTGTTCGGGAAATGTTGGTGCCACTGCCAGCATTGCGAAAGGGAACGAAAACAAGTCGTCTTCTCCGAGATTTCCAAAGCCATTGCTGGCGATGGCGCTTGGATTCGAAGAGGCTGCAAAGCTGTCAATTGGTATTGGGTCATCAAGAAATGGATTGTAATTGTGTTGGGGCACTGAGGAGTTTTGAAACAAGCTGTCCAAGTTTGATGAATAAATGGGTGGAGTTGGTGATGATGTTTGCAATGGTGTTTGATTATTTGCAGACTCAAACAGAACAAGCTCCCAGCCCTGTTTTGCACCCTCTTGATCATCAACTCCTACTAGTTCTTCTTGCTTTATCTGATCCGGTTGCGGTGGGAAACCATCAAAGGAAACAAGATCGAAACTTTCCGGCAAAGATTGGTTCGATCCGTTCTCATTTCTTCTTCTGGCGAGACCATCCTCTGCCCGCTTCTCTGGTTGCTCCTCCGAGTTATAAAACTCTTGCTCCACCGACCACGACGGGCTCACATTGCCATTCTGATCACAAACGCTCATCAAATCCTCCAACGACGTGCAGGCCGAACTAAACGCAGAACCTTTCTCCGACGCCGTTTCGAATTGCTCCGAAGATGGAAATTCACTCTGTTCCAAGCTCAACCCTTTATCCTTACTACCCTTGGCCAGCAAATGGGTCGGCGGCGACCGACTCGGAAATGAAGCTTGGTCCTTCAAAAACTCCTGCAACGTCTCCAAAAGCTCCTCGGAGATCTTCTGCACGCTAGGATACTCAGAGGTCCGGCCAACACCCAAGCTCTTGCACGTCCCGTAAAACACCGACAGCTCCTCGAATTGCTTCGAGGCTTTCACGCAGGCATGAAACGCGTTCACGCAAGATTGATACTGCAATTGAAAAAAGCTATCCAAAAGCAGAGCCAGCCCGTCCGAAATGTCCCGGTACAGATCGTACGTCTCCTGAACGATCGCGTAGAGAGAAATCAGAACTAACCGGTTCGTCCTGGCGGGGCCCGTCGGCGTCGTCCCCATTGCCCGGTCCAGCAGCTTTTGCCAGTAGTGAATCCTGTCCAGCAGCATCGCCGGCTTCATGTCGCGAACCACCGCCACGGTGTCGTTCGACCGGCGGCTCCTCCGACTGCTGTTGTATTCTTGGTCGCGCTGGTACGTGAAGCGCCGCTGGAGCTTCCCGGTGAGGAAGCAATCGAGGCGCTCGTCGAGGTAGAGCGCGAAGGTGCGGACGAAGGCGGTGAAGTCCCAGGGGCAGGAGTTGGAGTCATCGCGGAAGTTGGAGAGGTTGAGGATCTTGGCGCCGCGCTTCATGGCGTGGAGGACCTCGATCGGGAAATAGGGGTCGCCGTCCTGGAAAATGCGGAGGACGAGCATGAGGGATTTGAGGGCGACGATCCAGTCGCGGGTTTTGCCGATGCGCCTGGCGATGGCCTGGGCGCAGGAGGATGCGTACGACTTGTTTGACGAAATGAGCGTGAGAATTTCCTGGACGTATTTGTCTTCGATGGGAACCACGTCGTGGGAGGTGGCTTTGAGGACGGTGACCTCGAGGTTGGCGGAGCTGGTGTTGGAGACCTTGGCAAGGCTTATGCTCGTTTGGTCTTTCACTGCCCCAATTGCCTTCTTCAGCTTGCTTGGCATTGTTAATAATTTTGGATCATGAATTAATTTTTGTTTTTTCAATGTGTTTTTGGTGGCGAGGAGGAGGTTTTTTGTTGGAATTTTTGGGATTCTAATTTTGATTAGTGGAACGAGTTTTTGGTTTTGAGAGGAGGAATGAGAAGGGTGGTGAGGTTTGGAATTATTTTGGGTGGTGGAGAGGAGAAGAGAGGAGGGAAAGGCCTTGGGACTCTCTTATTGTTTGTGGACGTGACTGGGACTCGCACTTGTTTAATTGACCAAGTCATCCATCGTCATATGAACCATATTTTCAGTGTTTGCATCTTTGCACTCAAACTCTCCCATGAATGATTGGGACGATTAGTTCTAGTGGTTAAGAGCGTTTGGTTTTATGTCCGAAATTCTGATTTTGGATTTCTCATTTCCTTCCACTTTGAAAAGAAAGAAAACAAAATCTGAAATGGAAATGGGATTGGGTCAATTGGAATAATGGTTGCCATTTTCAGAACGTGCAATCCTCCTTGGGTGGATTATGGTGATCCATGCAACCCTGGATTCTCCTGGTTTGAGAGAGAGAGAGAGAGCACTTATTTTATCGTCCGATTTGGAAGGTATGCGTTTACCTCTAGAATAATTTGGAAGGTCTGCGTTCGTTTTTAGAATGACCTTAAATTAGCACAAAGGCCAGCGATATTATTGTTAATTAAGCCTCCATTTGGCAGTGTTTTCAAAATTTTAGGAGAAGACGAAAAAACTTGTAGCTGTATTTTAGATATGTCTTTCAAGCAAGAAGCAGTTAGCTAAATAGTGTTGGTTTTGACCAATAAGTACGTACTCTATAGACTCTTTGAATTTTGAATGTATAAGTTAAAACTAAAGAAGTGATTCAGGTACGTAGATCGGGTAAATTCTATGCATGCATGCATGCGTTGCCAGATTGAGTCTAAAAGCAGTGTTGTTCATGCTATCATGCAAACACGTAAATGAATATGATTAACTTCTTTACAAGCCCTGGCTGGCTCGATTTTCTGGTTTTTATATTTGTGGTTCTCATCAAGTGTTTGACTTTTTTCTATGCTACATATACATTGTTGGTCAAGGGCCCAAAAAGCTAGGACACAAATAACTCTCTGGTCTGGGCCTAGGATTCTTGTACGAAGCCTAATTGACGAGACCATCAGCAACAGTATTGCAGACCAAATTGAAGTCTCAATCGACCAACCACGCCAGATCTTTAATGAAAAAGGGGGTGAACACTTAATGAAATGGACAATGCAAGAAGTGAAAAAGTATGTGACTTGACTATACAAAGCAGCAGCAGAGAGTCTGTGCAGCATGAACTCATCATGATCAGCCCATAGGACTTCAAGGATGGGAAAGAGAGCTGTTTAAGTAACATGGGCTCACTGCATTCAAGCTTTCAAAAAAGGACATTATTGGTTCAACAAGGATCTCCTCAACCCACCTTTTGAAAGAGCCGTTTCAGGCTTTCTTACCATCACTGTACAAAAGGACATTACAATTTATTTACGTGGAAAAAAAAGGACATTAAGACTTTACTAGGGATAGGAAATATCCCTGGCTTTCTGCGTCTCTGATTGAGTGGTTGGTTAAAATCCAGGTTTCAGTAACATGGGCTCATTACCTTTGAGGCAAAAATTTGGTATAGCTAGGCAGACATGGAGAAGACGGGAAAAGAAGAAGCAGAGGTTGTGTGCCAATGCTGGAGTTGTACTTTTGGTTGGCCAAGTGGCGGGTACAACTTTTTGGAAGGCAATGGAACTTCGTCGATGTAGGCTATGTGATTACGGTTTTGTTTTTGCATTGCCTGTCTCTTTTAGCACCATTTCATTTCAACTGGGGGAGCAATTTGGGTGGCAATGTCTCTGTATGTTATCACAGGTCTTGGTGTAACTCTGTCTTACCATAGAAATCTTGCTCACAAAAGCTTTAAGCTCCCCAAATGGCTCGAGTATTTCTTTGCCTATTGTGCGGTTTTGGCACTTCAGGTTTGTGCGTATATAGAATATATTTTAAAAGTTATGCTAGCATAGGTCGACTATGAGTCATTGATCGATGCATTGTGACAACCACATGCATCAACCTAGAAAATGTCTTTACAACTTTGTTTTTGATTTATAGGGCAGTCCAATCGAATGGGTGAGCACGCACAAAAACCACCATCAGTTTACTGACATGTGGAGCGACCCTCATAGCCCTAGTGTTAGGGGATTATGGTTTAGTCATATTGGATGGGTGTTCGATTATCGTTCTCGGTTTGGAAGTGTGAGTACTCTCTCTCTCTCTCTCTCTCTCTCTCTCTCTCTCTCTCTCTCTCTATATATATATATATATATATATATATATATATATATATATATATTAATCCGCACACACAGCTAAAACTTTCATGCAACATAATCGTTGCTTCTTCTCTCTCTATATCTCTCATCACGTAACTTAGCACGTGATGAGAGATGAATAAAGGAGGTAAAAATCATGTTACATGTAAGTTTTCTCATCTTTTACACCCTTCTCTCGTTTAAATTAATAGACATAACAATATTAAAATTTTGTTAAACTAATCATAAATCTTGGAATTTTACAGTATATGAAGGACGACTAAACAATGTTGGAGATTTGAAAAGGCAGCCCTACTACATATTTCTTCATTATACATACGTCATTCACTCAGTGGCTCTTGGAGTTTTACTGTATGTCGTAGGAGGGCTACGGTTTTTAGTTTGGGGAATGGTATAAGATTGGTCTTATTTACTAATCCTTCTGATCAAGTTAAGAAATAAATAAATGCCTGCTTAATTAAGAAGCAAATCTCTAATCATCAATTGTCAAATAGAAAAAATTACATGGTGTGGTGGCTTTGCTCATTTTCATTGTTGTCAATGGTGATCGCTTTGATTAGTTTCTAGGATGTTCTTTTCTTTTTGCAGGGTGTAAGAATAGTCTATGTGTTCCACGTTACATTTTCAATAAATTTGATTTGTCACACATGGGGAACAAAAGTATGGGATACTGGTGATTTATCCAGAAACAATTGGTATATTTTGTTGTAAGCTTTCTATATAGATATGTCTATTGGATTTGGATGGAAGAGAAAAATCTCCAACTTGGTTGGGTTGGGTATTACAGTAAATGTATAATGAATTTTAATTTTGTTAATTAGGTTATTTGGTTTGCTAGCACATGGATAAGGTTGGCATAACAATCACCATGCATTTGACTACTCAGCTCGACAAGGTCTTGAATGGTGGCAAATTGATACGACTTGGTATTTGATACGATTTCTTCAAGCTCTTGGTTTGGCCACAGAGGTCAAACTTCCAACTGAGGCTCGGAAGAAACGAAAAGCTTTGTACAAAAAAGTCATCAAAAAGAAGGAAAGGCTTGGAACCGTAGGCAACAATGGAAAACTCCAAGCAGTGAAATAATGGAGACTTAACGTTTATGCTATCTACATTTTCGTTATTTGTTTTGTAAGAGGTTAGGTTACAAAACAAATAACGAAAATGTAGATAGCATAAACATAAGTATGAAATTGGGCATGATGCTCGAGTTTAGGTTAAGTGGCTGAGGTTAATTTTGTTATTGTTGTGTAGTATTTTTCTTAGCTCTCCTCTTAGTATATCTTTGATTCTTGGGAGTTTCACTAAAACACCCAAAATGGGGGCTGAAATTATAAAAAAACCTAACACCCAAAACACTTTATAAACACACCCAAAACCCATCATTACACACACTCAAAACCCATTTATAAACACACCCAAAAAATATACAATTGTTGATTTTGGGGTTGATTTTGGGTGTGTTTTTATGTTTAAATAGTGTTTGGGTTTTTTTATAAATACATGTCTAGGATTTGGTTTATTTATAAATTTGTATTGATTCTTTGCCTGTCTCAAGGACTATGGTTTCATAGGAGGTTTCCTTGTGAGTGTTGGGATGATACTGCGTGTTTTGGGGACTTCTTATTTTCTTTATCCTGGCCTGTTTGCAATATTTTGTCTCTTCTCTTGTGTTGCTCTCTGCAGCTTTCTCTATTTTCGTCGCCATTCGCTATTGGAGGTGGCTAGATATGGTGTGCTTTGTGATTGCGTTCTTTCTTTCTGGAGCGTGTTCTTTGTAGGATGCTCTCACTATCTTGTTGTTGTGCAAATGACTATGATTTCATAGCAGGACTCTTTTGACAGTTGGGTTGTGTTGTGGTGCTCTTGTCGAAGGTCTATGTGTCATTTTGTTTTATTTTATCTTGGTTTAGTATTGGTCCTATGTGACTGTGTCGGACTCTCTTCTCTTGTTAGTCCATGACATGCGTGATACTCTTTCCTACCCTGAGTTTGTCCCTCAAGAAGGTTTTAACGAGGCTACTGTTTCGTGTTGTTCTATGTACGCTACTTCTTCTATGAATGAATTCCATTTCTCAAAAGTATGAATTTGTATAGAATGAGTTTTGTGTATGACTCATTTTCATGGTGTTCAATTTGTGTTTCTCATCTAGTATTTGATTTTTGTTTATGGTTGACAAAAACAATGTGGCCCAAGTCATGGGGAAGGACCTATAACATTCTTGCAAGTTGTTTTTTGAATTCAAAACTAAGGCCCATTTGGTATCATTCTTGGATACAATTTTATAAATCAATAACAGATTTTAAGTCAAAAGTCTAAATAACCCGTTTGGTAGGCCCATAACCCAAAAAGTGAGGTTTTATAGTTTTTTTCCTCTCTCTCTCTCTCTCTCTCTCTCGGCTTGGTTTTTTCAAGCTTTATATATTTTTTGTTATTCTGAGTTTGCTCTCTTAGTTGGTATGCATAAGTCAAAGTTTCTTCGATTTTACGTGATTATTAGTGGAGGAGCCCTAGATTGTCTAAATTTTAATGTTGGATTGCTCCGTTATTGTATTGGCCCATTGTGACTAGTGGCTTTATTGGTTGAATTATGAATGCAATCCCAGCATTTCTCAACCAAAAAAAAAAAACTATACAAGCTGTAAGTACTAAACAAAATTATCATTGGATTTTAAGTTAATAACTTTAGCTATCCCATCAATTGAAAAATTCATGGTTCCGCTCTAGAATTTCTCAACAAAAAAAAAACTATAGAAACTGTAAGTACTAAAAAAAATTATCATTAGATTTTAAGCTAATAACTTTTAGCTAGCCCATCCATTGAAAAATTCATAGTTCCACCCTTGTTGGCGGACTCTACTTCTATTAGAGAAGTGGTATACAATGTGGTATGCAAATGTAGTATGCTTAGCATTGCTTATAAAATATCATCTCATATCTCTCACTTCCTTTTTGTGAATTAATACACAAAGAAATTTAAAAGGTAAAAATAAACATTATGATAATGATTTGTACAATTGCATTGCCTAATTTCTGGGAGGGACCAACTTTTTCTATGAAGCAAATGGATAAGCAACACGTCACTTAGGGTTGTTATGGTACAAGAGCATCTCCAGCGCAGCAACAGAACCGGGCAAAAAGCCCCCCTCGCAAGCCCAAGGCAGCTCCAGCGCTGTAGCCTGTAGCCCGGTTTGGCGTGGGTCCCACTAGCCCGGGCAAGCCCAAGGGCAGGTTTCGCCTGGGCTTCAGCTCGAGGGCTGTGATGTCAGCGCTGATGTCACGATGACATCAGCGAGCAAAAAAATATTTTAAAAATCCAAAAAAATTTCAATTTTTTTTTTAAAATACCAAAAAATTATAGATGCTTTCCCAATAAATACATAACAATTTTATTAACTTTCTAAATTGTTTATATTTTGTTGCATAATCTTTTTTTCCTTTCTTGCCTTTGCCCTAGCCTTTTGGAATGGATTCTTGCCCTAGACTTAGTCCTCATGGGTGGAACCACAAATGGCAAGGCTGACACTATTCACATGAATAGTAGCAGTCCTTGCCCTAGACTTAGCCCTTATGGGTGGACATGCTCTAATGTTGCCTACTTCCTTTGCAGACTCCCTTGGAGATGCTCTTAAACTTAAAATCAAATTTCTACCTTCACTGTACAAAAAAACAATACAATTTATTTACCTGAAAAAAAAGGACATTATTGGTGCATGTTCAGCCTGAAATGCGTTAAGACTTTGACTATTGATGGGAAATACCTCTGGTTTAAGACTTGACTATGGATGGGAAATACCTCTGGTTTTCACGCTTTTCCAGGCAGGCAGCTCTATTTCTTCTGCGTCTCTGACTGAGTGGCTGGTTAAAATTTAATTTTTTAAAATAGTATTTTTGTATTAAAGCCAAGCTGACGACACATACGATATAACAATAAAGGCTCCAAAATCAAACTTATAAAATCCAAGTTTCAGTAACGTGGGCTCCTTAAATTTGAGCCAAAAAGTTGGTATAGCTAGCTAGGCAGCCATGGAGAAGAAGGAAAAAAAAGAAGCAAAGGTTGTGCCAATGCTGGAGTGGTACTTTTGGTTGGCCAAGTGGCGGGTACAACTTTTTGGGAGGCAATGGAACTTCTTCGATGTGGCCTCTGTGATTGTGGTTTCGGTTTTGCATTGCCTGGCTCTTTTAGCACCATTTCATTTCAACTGGGGTGCAGTTTGGGTGGCCGTGGCACTCAATTCTATCTCAGGCGTTGGAATAACCCTATCTTACCATAGAAATCTTGCTCACAAAAGCTTTAAGCTCCCCAAATGGCTTGAGTACTTCTTTGCCTATTGCGCGGTTTTGGGACTTCAGGTTTGTGCCTACGTAGAATAAAATTTTAAAAGTTATGATAGCATCAATTGCTTACACTGCATGAGTCGATTATGAGTTATTGATCGATGCATTGTGGCAACCACATGCATCAACGTAAAAAATGTTTTAAAACTTTGTCTTTAATATGTAGGGCAGTCCACTCGAATGGGTAAGCACACACAGAAACCACCATCAATTTACTGACACATGGAGCGACCCCCATAGCCCCATTGCTAAGGGATTATGGTTTAGTCATATTGGATGGGTCTTCGATTATCGTTCTCGGTTTGGAAGTGTGCGTATACTCTCTCTCTCTCTCCCTCTCTCTCATGGCTAAAACTTTATTGTAACGTCATAGTTGGTTCTTTCTCTTTATATCTCTCATTGAGTAACTTAGCATGTGATGAGAGATACAGAAAGAAGGAGGTAAGGATTACGTTACATGCAAGTTTTCTCATCTCTCACACACTTCCCTCGTGTAAATAGACATACCAATATTAAAATTTAGTTAAACTACTCATAAATTTCAAAATTTTGCAGTATGAAGGACGACTAAACAATGTTGGAGATTTGAAAAAGCAGCCCTATTACATATTTCTTCATTACACATACCCCTTTCACTCAGTGGCTCTTGGAGTTTTACTGTACGTCGTAGGAGGGCTACCGTTTTTAGTTTGGGGAATGGTAAGATTGGTCTTATTTACTAATATTGTCGTATTGATCAAGTGAAGAAAGAACAAACAAATTAAATGCCTCTTTATTTAAGTAGCAATGGTCAAATAGAAAAATTTACATGGTGTCGTGGCCTTGCCTTTTTTTCTTTTTTGAGGACATTTCTTATTGAGAGGGACGATAACATGTTACATTCATACAAACTACACATATGCTAAGACTCCAATTCAAAATCTTTCATGGGAGAACAAATGCTCCAAACCACTATATACTAGTCGTACTTTGCTCATTTTCATTTGTTGTCAATCATGGCGATCACTTTGATTAGTTTCTATGATGCTCTTTTCTTTTTGCAGGGTGTAAGAATGGTCTATATGTTCCACGTTACTTTCTCAATAAATTCGATTTGTCACACATGGGGAACGCAAGTATGGAATACTGGTGATTCATCCAGAAACAATTGGTATATTTTGTTGTAACCTTCTATATAGATATGTCTGTTGGATTTGGATGGAAGACAATAATCTCCAACTTGGATGGGTATAATAGCAAACGTGTGATGAATTTTAATTTTGTTAATTAGGCTGTTTGGTTTGCTAGCACATGGAGAAGGTTGGCATAACAATCACCATGCATTTGACTACTCAGCTCGACAAGGTCTTGAATGGTGGCAAATTGATACGACTTGGTATTTGATACGCTTTCTTCAAGCTCTTGGTTTGGCCACAGAGGTCAAACTTCCAACTGAGGCTCAGAAGAAACGAAAAGCTTTGTACAACAAAATCGCCAACAACGAGGAGAAGCTTGGAACCGTAGGCAACAATGGAAAACTCCAAGCAGTGAAATAATGGAGACTCAACTTTTATGCTATCTACATTTTCGTTATTTGTTTTGTAAGAAGACTTACGCACCATAAGTATGAATTTGTGGAGAATGAGTTTTTGTGTATGAATCATTTTAATTATGGTGTTTAATTTGTGTTTCTCATCAAGTGTTTTATTTTTGTTTTTGGTAGACATAAACAATGTGGCCCAAGTCATGGTGAAGGACCTATTACATTCTTGCAAGTTGTCTTTTTGAATTCAAAACTAAAATTTTATGTAATGCAAAAAAAAAATAAAAATATATTATTATTGAAAAAAAGAAACATCCAACATACTTTTTACCCATTGAATAAAAACATAACTAATGACTGCTATTTTACTTGATCAAATGTTTTTTTTTCTTCAGTATAAGTGATAGTCTAAACTAGAGGGAAGGGGAATTTCTCACATACACACAATGACATGGAATTCGAACCTAAAATCTTTTATTTATAAATCAAAATCCTTTTTTCTTGAGCTAGACCCGTCAACATTTGATCAAATGTTAATGGAGTAAAATTTATCAATGCGGTGCTGCATAATGGCATACAACAGAGTGCAGACCGAATTGAAGTATCAATGAATGCAATATCAACCAACCATGGCAGATGATTAATAATAAGAAATTGGGGACATATCTTAATGTATATCTCATAAAATCCATAAAGTCAGTCAATATATAATATATACAGCTGACAAGTGCAAACTTGTTGGCACTACTAGAAATGTGGCTACTAGCCACTGATTATTTAAATACAAATTCATTAAAGTGCCTTGTGAATTCTTTTTTGGAGACTAATTCTCCCACCATGCCTATTAAAGATATTTGGGATAGACATTGGTGTCTAATATAGAAAAGTAATTTTCATTATTTTTCCTTCGTATTTGGGCATTTTTATCAGTCCCAACTTGTCAAAGGACACTACTAGAAAATCAGCCATTACCCACTGATTATGTAGATACAAATTTATAAAAGTGGCGTATAATTTTTTTTTGGAAACTAAGAATCCCACTCTATCTATTAAAGGTTTTTGGGATAGACATTGGTGTGTAATACAAATATAGTGATTTTCATTTTTTTGTTGTAAATATTTGGGCCTCTGTTATCAATCCCCACTGAGGCTCCTTTTGACGACATGTATAAAAATTTTCCCCCAAAATTTCAATTTTTGAAATTTAAAAATCCCTCTCCTTTTAAGCTTTAATACTCGTCTTCAACCACAAATAGGATAAGCGACGTGCTCTCCTTCCCCTTTGCCTTTGGTAGAAGTTGGATTTTTCTATTCCTTTTTTTTTTTTATCTGCCCTTCCATTGTGGATTTTGATGTATTTTGTTTTGGGTTTTCTTCCTTTAATGAATTTACATCTTTCTCGACCAACACAAGATACTCATCTTCAGTGTTTGTCTTGCTAGATTTGATTTCCACACTCTGTTGAGTTCTCTATTTTATTTACTTATGTTTTATTCTTTCATATTCTGTCTCTCACATGGTCTTCCATTTCGTTTTGGTTTTTTTTTAATAGCGATTTGCCTTGTTTTTGTCAATTGATCTAACAAACATGGGTGATTGGTAAGATTTGGTTCTATTTCACTCACTTTTCTTCAACCTGCCCTGTTTTGACATTATTATTTTTAAATGTAATCCTTACAAACTGATTTTTGAACTATAGGAGCTGTGGTCGATTCCTGGGCCTAAAGATTGCTTGCAAAACAGAAGAATGGTTGTTCAAGTTCAAGGTTAAACCTCTAGGTTTCTTCTTTTCCTAAGAAAACAAAAAAAATAAATAAAAAAATAATGTGTGATTCATCCACGGGATTGCTTAGTGAAAATGGTTTTTTGTTGAAATGTAACCATGTTTATGAATCCTCTTATATACCACTGGACCTCACAAATTGAAAGGCAAAAAATTGATTCAAAGCAAAAAGAAGAAACCAGTGGACAACACCAATTAATGGATGCTTGGACATCACAAATTGAAAAAATTAATGAATTCAAATCAAAAGGAAGAAGCCGTTGGACAATACTAACTATTACTAAGTGTGAAAGTTTTTTTTAACATATCTTATTCCCATTTGGAGACTGATATCAATTGCTAAAAAGAAAATTATAAAGAGACAGTTAAACTTATGAAATGTTAAAACAAATTAATAAAGGGACTGATTCACTCAAATATATTATTGATCTATTTTGTATAAGAGGATGGACTGATGACTCAAATGGTCTCTTTTGAGCAATACCCACCCCAAGCTAGGACACTGTTAACTTAATGGTGGCTGCATAGTTGCTATTGCTTAAAGGGGGCTATTAATTGTATCTAAAATTAATAATACACACAAATTCAAAGCAGTAGCTAGTCTTTGTTTTTTTTAGTAGTGTGGGGTTTTGAACTTATTGAGATGGGCAATGGAGGAGCTGAAGAAGTGAAGCAATAATGCATGTAAGGCTATGCAGAGCCTCTGCATGCAGCCTGTAAAATGATATCATGATCAGATCAGGCTATGAGATTTTCAGAGATGAGAGCTACCCACACGCAAACTACATATTTAATTCTCACTTGGCATGGGGATATTGATAACATTAGGGAGGTGATTTTCCCACTTTCATTTTCTCCACTTACACTCCCTTTTGCATTTTAATACTTTTTAATTAATATTATTCTTTTTTGTTATTCTACATTAAGGTTTTGGTAATTGAAATTAAGAAAAGTTAACAAAAAAATAAAACAAAAAACAAAATAAATTTGGAAAATGGATAGAAATGTGAGTATTTGTATATCAAATTCTTAGTTTTTTTTTTACCAAGTATGTGAGGAGGGGCGGACGCACCAAGAGACCAGCGTTTGGCTGTGGAGGTCTAAGGTGAGCTGTTGCAGACCCCTTGGGTGCACTGAACATGCTCGACAAAGTCCCCAAAGAGTGAGAGAGTGGCGGGTTGATGGGTTACCGCGATGGTAAGGGGTGGGTGAGTTTTAATTTTGGACAGAGATAAAGAAAAGGAAAGGCAAGGCAGAGCAAATCAAAGGGAATTTGTGTTGCAAACTGTTGAGATTGGTAAAATTCCCATGTGGGACCCATGTAGTAAATGGGGGAGCAAGTTCTGGTTTTGGTTTGGCCTTTGGAGGAAGTCATGTTGCATTAAATGAGTGGTTGAAATTGAAGACATTTAGGTCTTCACTTGGGGTTGTCGACATTGGCGTAGAGTATGAGAAAAGTCTTGCTTTTCAAATTGAGCAAATGGCCTATTAATATACAGCAGCTGATTCCTTTAGGGGTATATTTTTGCTTAGCACTTTAATCCAAGGTGTATCCTCACCACCCTTTTCAACACATGACACATGTTCCTTGGCATAACCATAGTTAATTCTTTATTTTGTATTTATGCAACCAAGGTTATGTCAATAGACACGTGTCAAATAGAGTACAGCTTGAATTAATGTGGCGAACAAAAATGCTCCCTTCATTTAGTGTGTGGGGCTTTGAAAATAACATAAAAATATAATATTAGGAGTATTAAAAGTAATAAATGTTTAAGTGGTAGGGAATGGGAAGAGGAATGTAGGCACGCCAACAACAGCAAACATGTTATATTATATGTAGTATTTTTTTTAAAAAAATAAAAATAAAAGTTGAGAAGGTACGGAAGAGAGGATTGGGGTGGATGTTGCAAAGAGTGAAACTGTGAAAAAGAAAATGGGAGGTATTGTTTTTTGTTTTTTGTTTAATTTTCTTTTTCAGAGTGGGGGGTTGGGCTTGTTTCATTTTTTTTTTATAAAGATAATTGTAGTCTCTATACATTATAATTTTATTGTTTATAAAAAATGATATTCTCTTTTAGATGAGACATTAACAAAAGTGCCTAAAATTATTTTAAAAAATAAATGATTTATGAAGCTATAATGCAATGTTTTTAATAGAAAATTCGTCGTGTACAATTGAAGTTTGGATGGAAAGTACTATTTTTCTAGTGTATTTTCTTCTGAAAAAAGTTTCGAATCCTTAACACTGTGACTCCTTGGCCCGAGAATCCTGAATCCGCCACTGTATGTGAGTACTATTTATCTTTGTTGTAGTTAATAGATAATAAATTTTTTGGGCTAACATATAAATATGGTAGAAGAACCAAAGAATGCTACTAACTAAACTGTCACTATGAGTTATGCATAAAGCAAGGTATGCTTAATAGTCTCAGCGCTCGTTTGGTACACAGGATTGGCTTGGACTGGCTTGGACTAAATTTAGTACCATGTTTGTTTTATCTAATTCTAGTCTTAGATGAAATTGCTAATACCGGGCCCACCAAAAATACCTCCTTAGGAGGGGACTACTAATCCCATGTGGAAATGGAGGATTAGCTAGTCTCAATGCTCACCAATGTATAAAATGCATATATTATATTGTAAAATTAATAACATATATTATTATTATTAAACTTACTTACACATATACTATAATGTACATATATACATGTATATACACATAAATATATCATATATGTATATATGTATATATATACACTCTCCGCATGCGCTTTCACGCTTGCAAGAGGCTTTTGTTTTTATGCCTCGGTTTCATTATCTCATTTAACAGATCCTAAATACATTTATGGTATCCAATTGGAATACGGAATATCATAATAATGGTAGAAATTGAATCATCCATAACTGTAGTCAAAACAAAAATTTATTTCGATCGAACCGCCTAGTTTCATTTGTTTGCTACGGTACATGTCTTGTTTCAAGATTATTTTAAATAAAAAAATTAAATTTATTTTAGAATTAAAAAATATAATGGGTAGTTGTGTTCCATAAAAATAGGATCCATTATCTTATTTTTCTTTTAATTTTAATTTTTTTAAATATGAAAACGTGTGAATTTACCATATTATCCTTATTTAATTAATAATTTCAATTCTTAATGTTTGCATTAACCATGGGCATTTTCTGGTATTTTGAATGTTTCACCATTCTCTGCCTTTTGCTTTATATATATAGATACACATATATACATATATAATATATATAATATACATATACATATATACATGTATATTATTATTATTATAATATACCCATATACACATATACATATTAATATTATAATAATAGCATACGTGTATATATGTAATATATATTATATATTACTAGCCTCTCCACACGTGCTTCCGTGCCTGCGAGAGGCTTTTTTTTAAAAATTTAAATTTATTTTAGAATTAAAAAAGATAATGGGTAGTTGTGTTCCATAAAAATAAGATCTATTATCTGATTTTTCTTTTAATTTTAATTTTTTTTAATACGAAAAAGTGTGAATTTACCAAATTATCCACATTTAATTAATAATTTTAATTCTTAATGTTTGCATTAAACCAAGGGCATTTTTTGGTATTTTGAATGTTTCACCATTCTCTGCCTTTTGCTTTATATATATATTATACCCACGTATGTATTTTAGTATATATATACACATATATATACACATATACATTATATATGTATTATATATATTCTAATATACATATATACATGTATATATATATATATGTATAATATACATATATACATGGGTATAATACATACATATATATATTATAATATATATATATATACATATATATACATGTATTTTATAATATATATATACATGTATATACATGTATGTATATATATATATATATATTGTTGAGGCCCAAAAAATCCACGGTTTGGCCCAAATAAATTCTCGGCCCAATGCAATACTTTACCGAGGAGAAGCCTAATTAGGGCACGCGAAAGTTCGTCATACGAGCTTGCACACATGCCACGCCAAGCAAATAAGCAACACGTCGCGCTACAAGCTTAAGTGGGCCCAAGCCACTTGTTGCATTCCTAAGAGGACACAAATTAATGTGCAAACAACCAATTAAAAATACCCGCAAGTGCACGAATCTATTGAAGTATAGATTATGTAAGTACGGGGTCGATCCCACGAAGAACTTGTCGGCTTCCTATAAGTTCTAATTTGAGTACGTAAAGAACACTTAATTGACACACCACAAATGCACAAATGCAAAATGGAAACTAAAAATGAGTAAAGAAGTGTAAAAGAAATGAAACAACACAAGAAAACTAAACAAAAACACAAACAGCATTTTCTATCGCCATTTTATCACCACTTTATCACCTGTGAACAGTGCGACTGGTCGCTGAACAGTAACGACCGGTCGTTTTTGGGCAGATTCGTTTATCTGTTTTTCCAGTTTCGACCTCTGTCTGTTTTGCCTATAACTTTCCAACCGTTTATCCAAATTTCACGTTCTTTATACGGTTGGATTCAGCACACAAAAACGAAGAACACAGCGCGGACCAAAAGTCCAAAACAGTTACGAAAATAAACAGAATTCAGTAAACAAGACACACAATGTATCAAACACACAACTCACACACATTTGTGGGGGGGGGGGGGGGGTGTTTTGGTTTGGTTTAAGTGACCTATTTCTATTGCATGAAAGTAAATGGACTCTAAATTTAACAAGAAAGGCAGAGATGAATTATCAAGATGTGAAATTAAAATGTAACACACACTAGGGTTTCGGAATCCACCCTAAACAATTCTACCAAAGTTCATGAATACTCAAGTGATGAACTCTAAACGTGTTGATGAAGATGTTCGCAATCAAGACCATGGGTCGTGGCTCAAGACGCATTGATTCTCTCTAATATACGTAAAGTGCATGGTTCGTGCTACAATACTTGTGCTCTCCTCATAACCGAACCTAGGTATGGTTCGTACTTCGATTCGATTACAAGGAAAACCCATTAAGTTCAAAGAGAATATGAACATCACAAGAATCCTAATAGCATGGTGTTTACATTAGGTATTCAAGAAACCAATTCACATGGATGGTTCTTACTCCATCCATCTATTGCTTAGGAAAACATGAAGATATACATAATCCCAACAATCTCAAGAGGCATGCTTTCAAAGATGGCCAATCAAGGAAAAACACACATCAAGGATAGATTAATTTGGTGAATTGGAATTCATCAACAATATTTAGAAATTCATACACTCAAGCATCAAAACAATAAGGTAATCATGTTTAGGGCTTCAACCTAAGCCCTAGCTATGGAGTTTAGTTGCTCATACTTATTCCAAATACAAACTCAAAATAAAATTAGAAAGAGTTTACAGATTTTCAGAAAATGATGAAAGCTTCAAGATCATCAATGGTGGAAGTCTTCTTCTCCCCTTTTCTTGGCTGCACCTTGGCTTTCTCTTAGCTCCAACTCTCCCAAAATCTGCTCTCAATGTGTAGAATGATAGGATCCATTCATCCCCCACGTTCAATAGCTCATCCAAATCAGATTGCACTTCCTTTTGCTTCCCTCTCTCCTCCTTTCCAGCTTTTACTTTTAGTATTCTAATGCAAAGTCTTCACCCATTGTCTTCTTGTCCCCTTGCAAATGATGAAGCCTTGTCCTCACAAAGATGCCAAATGCTTCAGAAAATATCTCATCTACTAAGGTAAATTCTTGTTACCAAGTGTTATGGTAACAAGAATAATCAAGATGACACAATGGAGGTAAAAGCTGGCCAATTCCGGATTTCCAGAGCTGTGGTAACATGCTGGATTGGTTGGATAGGCAATACTTGTCCAATGGAGCTCAAATTTGGATATGTTGTAGTTAACATCCATTGGAACAAGTCTCATGAAGATCATGACCTCATCCGAGCACCGGAGCATGCTGATCCGAGGCCAAGAAGTTGACCTACGAAAATGAACAAAAACAGAATTTATCACTAATAATGCACTTTTAGCTCATTTTCATTATAACCAAGGTAAAACCTATTAAAACACAAAAAAGAAGTAAAAAGCTATTAAATGGCAAGAACTAACTCAAAATAAGAGGGTGAATAACATGAAAAATCATGTGTAAAAATGAACCGAACACCACTCAAATGCCCGGGGCTTGCTTGAGTGGGTTGTGGTATGGATGGTAACAAGTTATCATGGGGCCCATCGATGGGTCGAGAAATGGAAGTCTCAGGTCGCTTGGGGGCCTCGGGACTCAAGCCCATTTCTTAGGCCCAAACGTGGGTAAGCACAAGAGAGAAAATAACCCATTGCCTCAACTAGAATAGCCCAACCAAAATAGCCCCACTGCTCCAACTAGAATAGCCCAACCAAAATAAGCCCATTGCCCCAATTAGAATGAACCAACTAAAAGGCCCAACACTTGATCAAAATATCACATCCATTGGATGAATCATGTGGTGGACTTAAAAAGCCTATGAGATTAGAATAAAAAGGCAGAATCAGACCTAGCACTCAGTTTGAAGACAAAACCACAAAGGAACGTTGGATGTCCACACGTGAAGGGGCTGCTGGGAGGCTTGGGAGCAAGTTCCAAGCAAAAATCCTTCAAGGAACCAAAGGATATTAGCACGCAAGGAGGGATGCCATCTCTTAAACCAGCAGGCGCACCCACTTTCTTTCCTTCATCAGATTTGGCCATGGAAGGGGGAAGAAAGAGGAGAAAGAGGATGGGTGAAAAGGGGAAGCTCCCTTCTGAGGCACCCGCTAGATGAAGCTTGGAGCACCCAAAACCTCTGATTTTGTGGGATTGGACAAGAGCTGACCTTGCCACCATGAAGTAAGTCAGGAAAGAGGAGAAGAAAGAAGGAGGAAAGCTTAGCTAGATTGGGAAGAAACACAACACACACTTCAGAGAGCAAGCTTCCTCTCCCTCACCTGCAAACTTAGTAATTTTCGTGCTTTTTGGGTCTATTACTCTTATTTCCCCCATTTTTCCCTTCTGGCAGACTGCTCAGAGTCACTGCCAAGCTGCCGGAAGATATACTCGAGCTACCAATTTCTCTATTTTCCCTCATTCTCAGCCAAACCTCTCTGCTAATTCTTCATTTCCTACCTAAATACCTATTTTCCCCTAAGAATACTCAGTTTTCTCTCAAGTGCTAAACCCATGCTAATTTTGCTCCCATGCCATAATCTTCTCATGCAAAGCTAGAAGATTTATCTGTAATTTGTTGTTATTTTTATTGGTGAAGATAACCAAAATACTTCCTAAGGCCTTGCTGTCCTTTCGAAGCATTTTGGGGCTTAATTTTCGAACTCAGACACAAAGGGGACAACTTCATCAACCCAGCCCATTTGCTGCCGGAAGAAAAAAGCCCCTACATATATATATATATATATATATATATATATATATATATATATATTATTTATAATATACATATATACACGTATATACACATACATGTCACATATATTATAAAATACATATGTACACATACATAATACATGTATTTATACATATATACATATACATAGATAGTTTTGAAAAAAAAAAAATCTAGTCCTAGTCCAAGCGTACACCAAACGCAGGATAAGTGTTATCCAACTTAGACCAAGCCAAGCCAAGCCAAGACAGTCCCTAAGCATAGTCCATGCCAAGACAGTCATGTGTACCAAACGAGCCTCATATTTTTATTCTTTCATAATATTTATTAAAGAAAATTGTAGAGTAAGGGTAGAATAGAAAAGATAAAGAAAAAAAAAGAATAAAAGTGATTAAAAAGTATTAAAAACCAAAAAGATGGATAAGTGGAGAAAAAAGGAGTGGGAAAATCAACTCCTAACATTATTAGAGACTAAACCATTCCTAAATCAACTTCATGCAGAGTTAAAATACAACTTCTCCACCAAAAATAAAGTCTAATAATATAAATGAGGTAAAAGTTAACCAATGTTTCAAGTTGTATAGCAATTAAGCCTATAAATAATAAAGCTGGTTTCGGACTCTGAAACCTATATAGAAGAAGAATTAATCACACATTATAATATCTGCTCTTTATTTTCTCCCAAAAAACAGAGATTTTAATGTGATGATGAGACAGCTCATCGGTGGGTAGCACACATTATAAATAATACAGCTGGTTTCGGACTCTGAAATGCCCTGTTTTTCATCTCTGACTGAATGACTGCTCTCCCTCACCTCCTTACTTCTTAATGATGCCCTGCTAATATTAAATATTGTTTGGTAAAAAGTCAGGATGACATGCATACATGTAATTATGCACACAACGACAACAGTAATAATAGAGGCTTCAAATTGTATAAAACAAGCTTCGGTGAAATGGGTTTTCTCCTTTTCAACACAATCTCTTTATTATACAGTGGAGCCATAAGTTTCTATAGCTAGCCAATAGCCATGCAGAAGAAGCAGAAAGAGGAAATAGAGGCAGCGGGGTACTATTGGTTGGTGAAGTGGAGGGTTCAACTTTTGGGGAGGCAATGGAACTTCATGGACATAACTTCGGCGGTTGTCATTTTGGGGTTGCATTGCCTTGCTCTTTTAGCACCATTCCATTTCAATTTGAGTGCTGTTTGGTTGGCCATGGCTCTGTATGTTCTCACAGGTCTTGGTGTAACTCTGTCTTACCACAGAAACCTTTCCCACAAAAGTTTTAAGCTTCCCAAATGGCTTGAATACTTTTTTGCCTATTGCGGCACTCTGGCACTTCAGGTCTCTATGAATTAAGTACATATGATTCTAATTAAGAAAACTTTTTGTAGAGGCTTTTCCTTGGAAAAATGCCGTATCGTTAGGTCGTCTCCCACGATGTTTATATTGTTAAACTATGAATCTGAACTATTTATAAACCTTACTTTGACTTCGTTAACAGGGAAGTCCACTTGAATGGGTGAGCACTCACAGAGACCACCACAAATTTACCGACACGTGGAATGATGCTCATAGCCCTATTAAGGGATTCTGGTTTAGTCATATTGGTTGGATCTTTGATTATGGTTCTAGGTTTGGAAGTGTAAGCTCTCTCTCTCTCTCAAACATTCTAATAGTAATTTTGTTGAAACTAATATATATGTACTTGTGAAATTTTGCAGACTGAAGGCCGACTAAACAACGTTGGAGATCTAAAAAAGCAGCCCTACTATATATTTCTTCATTATACATACCCTTTTCACTCACTTGCACTAGGATTTCTACTATATGCCGTGGGAGGCCTGCCGTTTTTGGTTTGGGGCTTGGTAAAATTGCTCTTACTGTTTATTTTTATTTTTATGTGAAGTGCTAGCTTGTTGAACAAATGGTCTTTTTCTTTTTGTTCTTACGATTAATCACTTGGTTTTTCATTCTTTTACAGGGTGTGAGGACAATACTTTATCTCCACGTTACTTTTGCAGTAAATTCAATTTGCCACACATGGGGAAAGCAAGTATGGGATACTGGTGATTTGTCCAGAAACAATTGGTATTTGCAGCTTGGATGGAAAAGCAATTTCTAATTTCATTGGGAAATAGTAAATGTATATTGAATTCCAATTTTCCTGTTTTAGGTTGTTTGGATTGCTAGCACATGGAGAAGGTTGGCATAACAATCATCATGCTTTTGAGTACTCAGCTCGACAAGGCTTCGAATGGTGGCAAATTGATCTTACTTGGTATGTCATAAGAGTTCTTCAAGCTGTTGGTTTGGCAACAGACGTGAAGCTCCCAACAGAGACTCAGAAGAAACAGAAGGCTTTGTACAAGAACAAAATCAGCAAGGACAGGCTTGAAACAATAGTCAACAATGGAAAACTCTAATCTAAACAATGAAATAATGGAGACTCTAATTTCAGCTATGAATATTTTTGCTATTGCTTTGTAAGATGCCTTTACTATAGTTTTTTCTAATAAAAATATGCACGGAATGTTAGTATTTTTAGCATTGTTATTTGTTCACACAAGCAAGAAATGATACAGCTGGGCCTAGAGACACCGAGGAGGTTGTCAACTAATAAATTAAGAACCAGCTCATCAAACGGGGTGTGAAAAAAGTGGCAACCAATAGAGAGCCCAAGCCCAAGAGCAGCCAAGCAAGCTGGAAATTAGATGTGGTGTATCAAAACCTAGAAGGAGCAATAGGCGGCGCATACACTTGCCCAATTTGGTTTGAAGGAGGGCACAAGGTTTTTTGTTAATTTAAGGGAGAAGAGATTTAGAAAATGGTTGGTGGTGTTTAGGACAATAGCTTGATGTTGAATAGAAATTTTTTTGAAAGAGTAACAAGGTAATTTTATTATATTGATTGAAATAAGAAAGGTACAGGGCTTTAATACTATAGTTGGTTGATGGGAGAGTTAGACAGCTGTAGTTTTTCAACTTTTCTTAATTGAATACATTAGTGGGCTGCTAGCTTATATATATAGGGATGCTAAGTTGGCAACTTGGTTTTGGACAAGTCGGTTGCATAGTAACCGACTTTTCCAAAGTTATTTTCAACCACTAGTTGTACAATAAATCTAGAATTATCTAGTTACAATACATTATATAATTAGTATGATGTTTCTAGTGACTTTAACTTGTCAACTTTTCTAAATCTTTTTAGATTATTCTATATTATTCAAGATTTTTCTTTATTATTCAAGATACAAGTGTGCATTACTTTTTAACACTCCTCCTTAATGCACATTTGTGTTACTCCGAGCATACTTCGTAGTAGTTCGAATTTTGGTCTTGAAAGTGCCTTAGTGAAGATGTCTGCAATCTACTCTTCTGTCTTGCAATACTTGAGCTCAACTTCTTTTTTTGCTGAGACTTCTCGTAAGAAGTGATGTTTGATGGCAATATGCTTTGTCCTGCTGTGGAACACTAGATTCTTTGCCATTGCTATAGCAGACTTGTTGTCGTAAAGTATTTTAGTAGCTTTTGTCTGGCATTCTCCCATATCTTCAAATATTCATGTGAGCCAAATAGCTTGGCATGCTGAACTTGCTGCTGTTACGTACTCGGCTTCTGCTGATGATTGAGCCACAGTCTCTTGTTTCTTTGATGACCATGTAAATATTCCTAATTCAATTGTAAATGCATAGCTTGATGTGCTTTTCATGTCATCCACTGATCCAGCCCAATCACTGTCTGTGTAGCCAAATAGTCTTGGATCTTTTATGGACTTATACCATATGCCATAGTCAATTGTGCCTTGCAAGTATCTTAATATTCTCTTTGCTACTCCATAGTGTATTTGGCTTGGATTTTGCATAAATCTTGATAGTAAGCTCGTCGCATACATGATGTCGGGTCTTGTTGTTGTTAAGTATAGGAAGCTCCCAATGAGACTTCTGTAAACTGATTCATTAGCTTTACTTGATCCATCTTCCTGTTTTAATTTCTCATTGGTGATAAGTGGAGTAGCTACAGTTTTGCACCAATACATTTTGAATTTTTTCAAAAGATTCTTAGTGTATTTTTTCTGGCATATGAAGATTCCATCTTCTTCTTGGTTTATTTCAATGCCCAAAAAGTAGTGCATCAATCCAAGATCACTCATCTCAAATGTTTTCATCATATCTTTTTTGAACTCTTGAATTATTTCTTCATTGTTTCCAGTGTAGATGAGGTCATCCACATATAGAGAGACAATTAAGATATCAAAATTACCT